>NC_083338.1:9253075-9596281 GCF_019175385.1 Lycium barbarum
GTCCGTCCAACTTATACGGGTCGAACAATGTTTTACAGACAGCACATGGCACATTACTTCTCAGATGTAAGAACTGCCAGTTGCATTGGAAAGAGGACTCTATGAACTTGAATTTAGATAGGTTATGAATTCCATAATTCCTTATACAATAGAAGATATATCTCCTGAAATTTGAGCCAAAATCTTGTATAGAATTTTGCCTAATTTTCCCCAAGTTTCGACGAACTTAATTTCTTCAATTCGCTTGATCCCGAAACCATTATATAAATACTTAAAACTTGTTAAAATTCTTTCTTAACCTTATAGGGGTTCCATGGCCTCTCCGGGCTTACGTTAGATTACTATAATACCAACGACGCAAAAATTTACGAGGTGTGACATCCTTCCCCCTTAGGAACATTCGTCCTTGAATGTTGGGATGTATTGGGGTAACTTCTAATCCTTGAGATTCTTGAGATATTTAACTCATCACGCTCAGCTAGATCATTCTATTTTCCCATTCCTTTCATACAAGAACACTACATTTACTCTTAAACGCTTGACCCTTCTTTCCTCTTTTGTTCTTATACAGTCTCGTTTGTATCCCTAGTAACATAGAACTCTTCCGTAGTGTCATGAACCTGTGGATTGGCGTACTACCTCTGAAATTTTTCTCATAAGGTCGTCCTTCTTATTACCCATATATCATTTTGTTCTACCAAAATGTTGCTGTCGAGTAAGCGTATCCTACTCCTGAGGTGATCTTCATTTAGTCTCTAATGGTTTGGCATGGCCTTATAAATCATAATACGCTTGACGTGCCATACCATTGATTCCTTCGTGCATAAGATCTCTAAAAATACTTTGCTTTCACATGCTAGCTCCTTTATGAATTCCGTGTTAGCTTTAGACTAGCAATCCGTTCGGTAAAACAATTTCATCCTTTAAGCTATCGGATGGTGAATCTGCATTCCTCTTCATATCACATTTTATAATGCTATCCCATGATCCTCATAGTTTGCCACATGTGTAGATAACACGATGGTCCTAAATTGATAGACGGGATCCTTCTTATGTCCTCGTGAGGTCTGGGATTCTTACCGATCATTTAGCATGCACATTTCACCTAACCAGCTCTCTGAAAAGCTGCGACATAAGTAACTTGTTGCATCCAAATTTTCTTGAGAGGAGGGTTTACAAAGGTTTCCATAACTGAACACTTTTAGTAGTCATAACTAAGGCAATATATTATATATCCGAACTATTTCTGCATCTCATTATTTCGTATAACCTTTTGTAACTTATCCAACGATGTAGGCAATTCTTGTTGGTCTATTTATAATCTCCTCTGTAGAATCAGACTTGCCGTATTCATAACAATCGATCCCTGCCTCTATATCGTGATCATTATATTCTTCCTCGACCCGCTATGATTTTGATGTTTTATAACCATTCTCTCCATATAGTCATATCAAAGTTAATGTCATCATGGTATATCTTTGATGTTCCAAAATAAAGTGGGCAATGGACCTCAGTCTTATCCTTATGTCACCTCTTCTATCATACTTGAAACACGTCTTCGGTCCTGATGTCTATTACTCCTCTAATAACTTCAATCCCTTTATAGAACACTTCTTTAGATTAGACAAAATCTTCCTGTCGATATCCTTGCCTTCTTGGCTATTGAAGTAACTCCGTTATATTTTGGGTCACTATGTCCTTATTCCCTGCGTTTCTCGGCGTATACCATACTTTGGTTGTTATCGCTTCCACTCAATTGCACTCTGTTAATTACAGTTATACATATGCTCAATTTGATCTTTATGTATTCATACTATTCTGCAATACGTAGTCCTACCTCATCCAAAGACTTAGCTTACAAAATTCTTTTTGGTTGCCTGCTTGTCAATCGCTTGTGGCTTTATGAATAAACATATATATATATATATATATATATATATATATATATATATATATATATATATATATATATATATATATATTAGCTCTATCCTATCTTACTTTACTTTAACCAAGCCATCTTATGCGAAACTACTTGTTATTCGCCTTTCTTACTACCGTCAATAGCCATCAGTTTCTCCTTGAGGCTTATCTTATCCTATTTCGCTTGCAACTCAACCCTAGTTTACCTTACGATTTGGATTCCTCGTACATGAAATCTTAGATATCTGTTTACCCCGAATTTGGTAAATAGATTGAATTTGTACGCGGGTATAGGATATGTGTTTGAATCTCGATATATTTGATGGATACAAGATTCGTATGGTTAAGATGTGAAGAAAATGATGATGCTTGGAGGACCACTGTGGATTTATACATCTACTAACATATAAGTATTATTTGTTTGAACAAGTAATAGAGATGAACACAATGATTCCGGACCAAAATCTAATATTGAGAGAGAGATTTGTGTATATCTTCTAGTACAAAAATGTTGTTGATCCGAGGGAGCCAGCCCTTACAAAGGAGGGGGATGTGCTCTATTTATAGTGTGACCTCCATGGGTCTCATATGATGTGAGCTAATAAAATAATAGCAATAAGGACAACTCTGCACGGATTTGGTGGGATTAGACTGACGGCGCCGTCTGGCGCACGCATTGTGGGTAGTTGACCAGGACAGGACGTTACTGGCGCTTGACCCGCGTGCAAAGGCCACCCGGACCAACGGCTACTCGGACTAACGGCACACGGACCAACGGCTACTCAGACCAACTGCCGCGAATGCTCGGGTCACCGGGCTTGGTCGTTCCAATGACGAAGAAGGCAGATCAGTCGGCCCCCTTGCTCCACCGGTTTGCCTCGCATCCGATTTTTACCGTATACAGATAGCCCCACACTTCCCGGATCTCCGATCTATCGGAGTAACGGGGAGTGGATAACTTCCGAAACCGGTGGCCCTGTCAGCTCGTCGTTACCTTCTTATTTCTTCGTTTTGAATGTTTGCCATTATTTTGGTCATGATCGTTGGTCCGTTTTAGGACAGGTCGACTCATAGTCGTTAATTCACCGTGCCCGTGGGACTTATCCGATGCTTCATAAGTTCAGATGTCTCCGAATTACGATAAGCATTTTCTTCAGGGTCGGTATTTTTTCAACCTTGGCAAAGTTTTTGATGTAGCAATCCCCGTTTTGGGAGAATTTGCCAAGCTTTGGCTTGGGTCTGTTAGATCCCGTATTTTCATACGTTGGAAAGTGTGCTAGTGAAATGACATTAGTAAGGGACACGAGGTTATCCCCCAAGCTTATAGGTGGTTAAAGTGATGGAACACATTTATCGTAAGGATTTGAAGTTAAACCAATCGAAGAAAATAAATTTTGTCGAGTTTCAACATTTATTGGAGTAAAATACGGTCCAAGCTATAATACCTCGTATTTCTTTTTGCCTAGAACATTTAATGGTCCAACATGAGTAAATTTACCCGAGTCCGGAAATTTGGTCATATTCAAAAAAAAAAAAAAAAAAAAAAAAAACGAAGGTGAGATTGGTGTATAAAAGGATGAGGTCCTGAAATGATTTAGGACTTAAAAGTGTGATGACGGTGTTTCGAAATAATATTTCGGGTATGCCAAAAGAGGTTATGACTACCATATCACATGATTATGATAATGAGTTTATGAAGTGTGTTCAAAATAATTATTACTTAAGAGAATTGAGATCAAGAAATTAATTATGCGGTGAAAGGTTAAATAAGGAATTTATTTGTGGTATTAGTTTGGGCTACGGACAGGTGTTTTTGGAAACTAACGTGTACACACATAAAAAGGGGTCAACTAATGACTAAGGTACATATAAAGTGAATTGCTTTACACGTTATCAAATCCACTAAGTAGATGAAAATTTTCTCTTTCCACTAATTTGTATGGTATTTATCTTCTTCATATTAAACAATTATGGATCATTTGCCAAGTACCTTCTCCATAGCTGGAACGTCCTTGCCCATACTCAAATGGAGGAGAAAATATTCTCAAACTACAGCAACGTTAGCTACAATATTAAAGAAGCAAGCAAATCATTTTTTTTTCTTCTTCAAGAACAACATACGGATTTGTGCATCGCTTCGGTTTCGTTGTTCCGTTTTATTGCGTTGTTGAATTCGGGCTATTCTTCGAAGGGAAGTAAAGTGGAAAAAGATCATTTCTTGATATATAAGGTAAGAATTATCCTCTTCTAAGTATATTTAAATTCATTTGGGTCATAGTTAAATTGTGAGACGAGAACTATGAAATTAATTGCGGGAAATCAGATAAGTTGTTATTGTCATCGTGTGGGCTATTTGGTGACTGTTATGAGCTATTTGGTGGGCTGGAAGATCAAGGGGATTGGTTGTAATTGTAATTGTTGTTATCGTTGTTGTTGGTATTGTTGTGATAAGCGGAAATTAATTGGAAGCTTGGGTTAGGCGAGTTATATAGAGGAAATGCTGCCCAATTTCCATTAAGTTCTTAACTAATTAAAATACTACTCAAGAAGTATAAACTAAGAAGTGATTCCCATAAGTGATTGGCTGTAGATTTATAAGTTTGGAAAATCGTAGTTCATTAACAATAGTGTTACTCTCATATTAAATAGGCTAAAGGAGCGACGGAGTAAGCTTGGTTACGGTTGATCTACGACAGGTATGTAGAGCCTACCTTTCCTTCTTTTGGCATGACCTTTATGGAATGAACAAATAATGTATACGTATGCTTCTAAAGAAAATTCTATTCTTAGCGCCACTAGGATGGCCGATGTCTTTGATTTCCATGAGTATTCCATGTGGTTTGATATGTATATATGATGTTCGAAAATTCTAGTTGGTATATTTCCGAATGTGTTCGAAAGAAGATTGATATGGCGTAAGTCTTTGATAAATATTTTGGTACGTACATATGATTCCAAAGTCTCCATTTGGTTTGTTCCATAATGATATTTGAAAGCTACCTAATATGTTTGTTACTTGAATTTCCAAATATGGCTTATGAAATATTTTTAGAAGGTTTTGCACTTCAAAAGCGCGCAACTTTCTTATACTAATTCCGATTGACCCGAATCTTATTTTTGAGCCTTCCGATGTTGGAAAATGTAATTGTCCATCGATTTTGAAATTTATTTATGTATTTATATGCATATGGTTTCCTCACTACTCCGCTCGTGCATGCTACTATGATATCGTTCGCCGGATCCCGGGCCGGTTTTGTGATCGTGCGCACTATGATATATTCGGTCGTATGCTGTGTTACGGTTCCCGAGACGTCGCCATAGGGCCGGGTACCGTTTATGGAGTTATGCTGTGATATGGCTTACGATATGATTTGATGATGTGATATGTTATGTTCGGAGATGTACGGAGATTTGAAACCTTCTGGAGTTATGCTGTGTGTGGCACCAGCGTCGGAGTGGTGACCACATTCCTGAGCCTTATGCATGATTTTTACTTGCATGATATAATATATATATATATATATATATATATATATATATATATATATATATATATATATATATATATATATATATATATACATATGCTTTCAGCACAGACTTTGATGTACTGATTCGGTAATGTTTCTCTGTACTTTTTTTATGTCAGTTATGGTTTGTATTTCTGTACTCTATGCTTTACATACTCAGTACATCTTTCGTACTGACCCCCTTTCTTCGCGGGGCTGCGTTTCATGCCCGCAGGTACAGAGGTTCGTGATCCGCCAGTGTAGGCCACATATTCAGCTATCACAGAGTGCTCCTTTTGATTCGGAGCCCATATGTTGGTACATATCTTTTATGGTGTATATGTCTCCGTATATTTGACTGTTTGGGGTACGGCGGGGCCCTGTCCCGTCATATGATTCCGATATCGTTTGTAGAGGCCTGTAGTCATATATGTGGGTCATGGGTCATGTGTGTGTTTGTTTGGGTATGACCTGCGTCTTAGTGCGGTCCCGTTTGCTATTATGGCCAAAACGGCCCATTTGTCTGTATACGTGTATGTATCTGGCGATGTACATTCCGCCAACCTATCAGATTTGGATACGGCCAGAATGGCCTGTATATTTGTATATGTGCATATAATCGGCGATGTATATTCCGCCGCCTCTTTTGGTTTTGATATGATATTTTGTGCGCGAAATCGCGTAAGATAACATTTGTTTTTCGCTCTGTTTAAAATGATGAATATGAAATCTGAGTTAAGTTATTATATGACGATTTGGCTTGTATGTCTATTTGGGTGTCCAAGTAGGGCACCAGTCGCGGCCCACGGGGTTGGGTCGTGACAGGGTCATTGTGACCTTGTCGCCTTTGTCGAATTTCGGGCACAATCCTCGATATAGAGTATGTGAGTGGGGCAGTGCCGGAATACGGCGGTTACCATCGGGGCGAAGTCCTTTTAACAGAAAGACACCCAAGATTTTGTTATACCAGCCTTTGATGACTTTGTGTTTGCAAAATGTTTGTACATATGAGAATTTTAATTCCTTCTCCCTTGTTGTAATAAATGAAAAATGGGACACGATTCATTATGATCGTTTGGTCCTTGCATCGGAGGCTATGGCCGGTGGCCGGGCCGTAGTTTTGCCGTAGCAAATGTTGAATGGGACACGATTCATTATGATCGTTTGGTCCTTACATCGGAGGCTGTGGCCGGTGGCTGGGCCTTAGTTTTGCCGTAGCAAATGTTGAATGGGACACGATTCATTATGATCGTTTGGTCCTTACGTTGAAGGCTATGGCCAGTGGCCAGGCCTTTGTTTTGCCGTAGCAAATGCTGAATGGGACACGATTCGTTATGATCGTTTGGTCCGGTCTTGACTTGTTGAGCCCCTCCGTTTTCCACTAACCGGGGTAAACCTCGATGTGGGTATAAGTCCCCTAGTATTTATCCGAGCTGCGAGGTCGGGTGAGTGCCATCAAGCCCCCACTTCGGAGGGTGTGACCTCGAGTTTCCGGGTGCTGGTCCCTTATCTTTGTTGAGTAACACGTTATACTTGTTGCCTCATTAAAAACCTAGTCGGAAAACCCATTTTGGGACAAAACCGTACTAAGGAAAAGAGTGCAACACGTGTTTTCAGACTTAGATTCTAACTTTATCCGGTACTTGACTTCCTGCAAAAAAAGAAAGAGGTCAATAGAAAAACACGAGGAGTCCATACCTTAGTCCGACCTGAAGCTTGGTTTCTCCGGATGAGAATATGGTCGGTACCTCTCCCTCGACGATCTGGCCTCCGGTTCGTAATTCTTCCTTGGTCTCTCCAGACTTTTGTTCATATTTACGAGCCCCGGGGGAAGCTCGAGTTGGTCATCCTCCACCCGAATCTTCGACTCGTACCGATTATGGACATCTGCCCATGTCACAGCCTCGTATTCCACCAAGCTTTCATTTAATTTGAACGAAGCCGTCGAGCTCCGAACATTGAGCCCTTTTGTGAAAGCTTGTGCAGCCCATTCCTCCGGAACCGGGGGAAGCTCCATTCGTTCCCTTTGGAACCGGCTGACAAATTCACGCAGTAACTCATCGTTTCTTTGGGCAATTCGGAAAATATCCGCCTTCCGAGCCTGCACCTTTTTGGCTCCGGCGTGTGCTTTTATGAAGGCATCGGCGAGCGTTTCGAAAGAATTAGTGATTGAATGCTCGGGCAGATGATCGTACCAAGTCAATGCTCCTTTTGCCAGAGTTTCCCCGAATTTTTTCAGCAACACGGATTCGATTTCATCCTCTTCCATATCATTGCCTTTTATAGCACAGGTGTATGAGGTCACGTGTTCGCAAGGGTCCGTTGTGCCGTCATATTTTTGGATATCTGGCATTTTGAACCTCTTCGGGATTAATTTCGGGGCCACACTCGGAGGAAAAGGCCTTTGAATGTACCTTTTCGAGTTTGGCCCTTTTAGCAAAGGTGGAGCCCCCGGTATTTGATCCACTCGAGAGTTATACGTCTCGACCCTCTTTTCGGTCGAGTCTACCCGTTTTGCCAAAGTTTCGAGCATCTTTAGAACCTCGGTGGAGGAACCGGCTCCGGAACCGTTACTCTCGACCATCCGTGGCTCGTTTCTTCCGATTTCGACAACACCCTTCGTCTTCCCCGGGGTCGCTTCATCTCCTCCGTTTTGCAACCGGGCTATTGCGATTCCCTGTTCAGCAATCGCCGCTCTCTGTTCCTGCAACATTTCAAAAATTAAACGCAAGTCAATATTATCATTCGGGGTATCCGGTTCTTTCCGGACTTGTGTCCCGGACAAAGTAATCGAATTGTTAGTATTTAAAGGGTCAGTGGGGTTTGGCAATCCTCGCGGCCCGCTGCCTTCATTTTCGGCCACGATCTCGTTGTTGTTGACGTGACCAGATTGCCCACTGTTAGCCATTTGGTCCGTTTCTTCCGAGACGGACAACAGATGTTTCCGATTTTGATGGGTAAGATAGGGATCAAGATCAAAGACCACTATTATCCTAGCCCCACGGTGGGCGCCAAACTGTTTACCCCGAATTTGGTAAATAGATTGAATTTGTACGCGGGTATAGGATATGTGTTTGAATCTCGATATATTTGATGGATACAAGATTCGTATGGTTAAGATGTGAAGAAAACGATGATGCTTGGAGGACCACTGTGGATTTATACATCTACTAACATATAAGTATTATTTGTTTGAACAAGTAATAGAGATGAACACAATGATTCCGGACCAAAATCTAATATTGAGAGAGAGATTTGTGTATATCTTCTAGTACAAAAATGTTGTTGATCCGAGGGAGCCAGCCCTTACAAAGGAGGGGGATGTGCTCTATTTATAGTGTGACCTCCATGGGTCTCATATGATGTGAGCTAATAAAATAATAGCAATAAGGACAACTCTGCACGGATTTGGTGGGATTAGACTGACGGCGCCGTCTGACACACGCATGGTGGGTAGCTGACCAGGACAGGACGTTACTGGCGCTTGACCCGCGTGCAACGGCCACCCGGACCAACAACTACTCGGACCAACGGCTACTCAGACCAACGGCTACTCGGACCAACGGCACACAAACCAACGGCTACTCGGACCAACAGCCGCGAATGCTCGGGTCACCGGGCTTGGTCGTTCCAATGACGAAGAAGGCAGATCAGTCGGCCCCCTTGCTCCACCGGTTTGCTTCGCATCCGATTTTTACCGTATACAATATCATCTATTGTCTCCCTCCTTTGTGTCACCATACATGTTATCATATTCCGTCACGGTTATTAGATATAGCAAATTTGTCATCGTATGTTAACTTACCTTATTTCTACTCTTTCTAGTTTCATTTTTCTCCTGTTATCACGTCCACGTCTTACCCTTAAAGTCGACCTTGCTTACCAATTTGAATGATTTAAAGTTGCACTATTCCTTTATCATTTCTTTAATTCTACTACCCCTCGATATTACGACTTCGTGTCAGTACGACTAACTTAGAGTAACTACACCATCCAGATGTTATCATAGTCTGCCTTTGACTCTGAGTGCTATCGCGATTAATCCTTCCCCATTCCTTCGTTAATGGATCTATCATTGTACCTTCATCTGGTAAACTTAAGCAAACTTTCCTATGGAGTTATACCTCCAAAATTTTGCCTATCATTCAATTTAACATCCCTGTGTATAATGCGTCTGTCGTCAATTCGTCTCTTTTCCTTATCATTATATCATGCGTCACGCTTTAAGGTGGTTTCTAACCCCTTTCTGTCACGATCTTTTTATCTTTTCATCGTCAAACAGGTACACTTCTGACCTAATACTTTATCACCTTATCTTTCCACCTTAGGGAAGTGGTTAAATACTTATGTTTAAAAATCTACTCGTCTTTCCGTTTTTCATAGGTCTATATTCTTGCCAGTTAGCAATTGATCTAAGAGTAATCGTTTGTCTTCTGAGCCAATATGTCGAGGTGCATATACACGTAGAGGGTCTCATATTCTTACGAGCATATTGGTCCTGAACAGGCTTAACCTTCAGTCAAAGAGATCTTTATAAATCTCCCCTAGTCCTCTTTCCATTAATCATCTTTCTCCTCCTACTCGCTTACTCATCCTATCATTGTAATGGTAGCTAGTTCAAGATTCCTTCTCGATAAAGTCCATCCTGAATGTTAACGTTTCTCCGTTGAATAATCATTTGACCTTCTGGTAGGTCTCCTTCAGATTGCTAGTTCATCGTTAATGAAGAATGTACTGTCACGACCCAACTAGAGGGCCATGATGGGTACCCGGAGCTAGCCCACCAAGCACCACCTTTCAGACTTATCATCAACTCAAGATGAACATGCACCATTCCCAACACAAGCTTTTCATGAAATGATCCCCAATTACTCCTCAAAATAAACATATATGTACAAGCCCACGAGGCTACAAAGTGATATACAAGAAATACACTAAGAGGACCATGAGACATCTACTACCCACACATATGTATCTACGAGTCTCTAACTGGAGTACTGAAATCATAAAGACGAGACATGACCCCGCTATGCCCAAATATATATACAAAAGAATACCAATAAGCGAAAACTCCGGAGAAGTGGAGTGCTCCTATAAATTTGCTGGTGAAGCTCCTAAGCGTCTGTGCCGTCTCCCTGTCTACCTGCGGGCATGAACGCAGCGTCCATAAAAGAAAGGACGTCAGTACGAACAATGTACTGAGTATGCAAGGCGTGTATAACAACATAATAAAGAAATAAGAGAGCATAAGATGGAATAACCTGTAACTAATCGCCTCTTAAGGCGGAGTCATGCATGCTAACTTTTATATTAAAACAACATCATATCATAAATATATACATAAACTGCCAGACCATAAAGGTACGGTGTGATCATCATTAGCCCGCGTTCGGGCCTCCCGCGTTCGGGCCTCCCGCGTCCGGGGCAGCCATCTCATGTCGCCCACTAGTAGTGTCTGTCTGGCCAACTAGGCACGGTGTAATTATCATCGTAGCCGCCCACTACGCCCATCGTAGTGGTGTCAGCCCGGCCAACTAGGCGCGGCGTAATCTCACATATAAATAATATAAAGCATGCATGAGAGCTCAAGTAAAAGTTGTAACTCTATCGGAGTGACGTAAGGTTGGTAGCCTCCGATTATATTATGGTCAAACATCGTCGCTAGGTCTCACCTTGAAGGAACTAGTATCATGAGGTGAGATGGCCAACAATGAATAATATCAAGGAAATTATGGAATAAGATCGCTAGGATCACAATAGCATCAATTCATAAACTTTGGAATCTCTAGAAGTAAAATCATTATCATCATCATTATCATAGAACACATCTTATCTCTTTATCATAAGAATCTTTTGAGAATATTTAACTTTTATCTTTTGGGATGTAAGAAGGTCATGGAAATATAGAGAGGAAATCGTAATATAGGAGTCATGCCTTTGAAAGAAAGGGGCTAGCCTTACATACCTTTGCGTCTTCTCAACAACTAAACACTCTCCTTCCTAGTTCACAACTCTACATTCAAGAGGATTCGTATTACATTAGATCATTAGAAACATGCTTAAGGCTAAACTAAGGCGACTAAGAGCTAACGAAAATTGAGTAGCATTTCCTTTGTTTCAACAACCTTTTCCGTATAATAAACAACTCCCAAACATCATAGCAACACCCATAATATCATAGTTAATTGCTTTCTTCAAGTTAAGCATGGTTTAATCCTTAAAACCCCTTTCCAAAGTCATTCATAATCATAATTACAACACAACACCATATTCATTCTTCACATAATACTTCCTTAACGTCATTAGCATAATTCATAACAAGATTATATTCATCTCATACTAAGAATCATGACTCAAATTAACTTATTACTCAAAATACCATTATTTCTATATTTGAGCTCATATTCTACTTTCTTCTCTAATCCAAGTCTTTCAACCACTCAATACTTTTAATAACATGAACTAGGTGTAACACTCACCTTTGATTATGTAGGAATAATCTTTGGATGAAGATACTTCACTTGATAAAACCCCAACTTCAACACAAAAGGGATTCTTGACTTCCACAAACCCTAGTGAGCCTCTTTACCCTTGATCCTCTTGATTCTTGCTAATTAATCCTTGATTTCTTTTGAGTTCATGTTGATATGGTATGGAGAATGTTATAGATCTCTCTTGAGGTGTGGAGAATGAGAGAAATGAAAAATGTGAACTTGGGTCCTCTTTTATAAAAAAATAAAAGCTGCCTCACATGGTTTATACGGACACTTATACGGTCCGTATAACTTATATGGTCCGTATAAGTGACCGTATAATACCACCAGTGAGTGAACCACCTCTAGACAGGTTATACGGACCCTTATACGGACCTTATAAGTTATACGGACCATATAAGTGGTCGTATAACTCACATTTTTCCGAAATCGTTCTTGTCGCTTCGTTTGACTTCCAATCCTTGTGGAACCTTCTTGGCACTTGTATAATACTTCATTAATCATATAGGGAGACTTATAGCTCCTCCTAAAGACATTACTAAATCAACATTAGATCGGTTGTTACGAAATCTTCCCGAACACAACTTATATTTCAGTTCCTTCAACAAACTTTGATTCACCGATTTGTATAACTTCAAAACCTTGAAGTACGCACTCTAAAGCTATCAAGTACTCTCCTTAAGGCCATATAGACTCCATTTTACCCTTAATCTTGCGTTAGTCTATTCACAGCTCACGTATGAAATGTCCGAGGAGTAACATTCTCTCCCCTAGGAACATTCGTCCTCGAATGTTAAGTTCTCGGGGATTCTACAAAAATTTCGCCAGAGTTTCGCTTCTAATATGGCACTACCATCCTGTCATAACAACCCAAAATAACATCACCTCACAGGGCTATAATACAACAACAAGAAACATGGCCACACGCGACCCAAAAGCATTAAGAGAAACATTATATACCTGAGGACAATGACGTCTCATCTTGTGCTTCTTCTGGGGGTGGAAACAAATGCGGGTATCTGGACTTCATATCTTCTTCTTCTTCTTCCCAAGTCATCTCCTCTCTATTATTGTTTCTCCACATGACCTTAACTGAAGCTACGTCATTAGTTATGAGTTTCCGCACTTGCCTATCTAGTATGGCAATGAGTACTTCTTCATAAGCCAATTTATCAGTAATTTGAACATCATCTATAGGCTCGATTCTGGAAGGATCACCAACACATTTACGGAGCATCGACACATGAAAAACTGGATAAACTGACTCTAATTCTGAAGGTAGATCTAATTCGTAAGCCACTTAGCCTACTTTGCGCACAATCCTGTAAGGTCCAATATATCGGGGACTGAGCTTCCCCTTTTTGCTGAATCTCATTACACCTTTCATCGGCGACACTTTCAGGAACACCCAATCATTAACTTGGAATTTCAAGTCTCATCGACGATTGTCCGCATATGATTTCTGACCACTCTGAGCTGTCAACAACTGGTCTCGAATAAGCTTGATCTTTTCCACTACTTGATGAATCAATTCTGGACTTATTAATTGTCTCTCCTACTTCAAACCATCCAATTAGCGATCTACACTTCCTTCCGTATAGAGCTTCATACGGGGCCATTTGAATACTGGAATGGTAACTGTTATTATATGCAAATTTAATAAGTGGCAAGTGATCATCCCAATTTCCTCCGAAATCTAATACACATGCCCGCAACATATCTTCTAAGGTCAGAATAGTGCGTTCAGCTTGTCCATCGGTTTATGGATGAAATGCGGTGCTAAGTCTCGCTTGAGTACCCAAACCTTCTTGAAAGGACTTCCAGAATTTGGCTGTAAATTGTGCCCCTCTATCCATGATAATGGATACTGGGACACCATGAAGTCACACTATCTCTTGAAGATACAACTTTGCATAATCTTCTGCTAAGTATGTGGTCCTGATTGGTAGGAAATGAGCTGACTTCGTGAGTCTGTCAACAATCACCCATATGGAGTCATACTTACGCCGAGAACGAGGCAAACTTACAATAAAATCCATGTTGATTGCTTCCCATTTCCAGGTTGGAATTTTCATAGCCTGCAGCAACCCTCTTGGCTTTTGATGCTCAATTTTCACTTGTTGGCAATTTGGACACTGAGCCACAAACTCTGCTATATCCTTCTTCATTCCACCCTACCAATACATTGACTTGAGATCATGGTACATCTTTGTCGCTCCTGGATGGGCAGAATAACGGGAGTAATGAGCTTCTTCCAGAATCTGGCGGCGTAATCCTGCAATATCTGGGACACATAGCCTGCTTTGATACCTGAGAATCCCATCTGCAGATATCTCAAATGGTGACTTTTCCTTCTGGGGAAGTGCATCCCTGTAGTGACTCAACTGGGGATCTTCATATTGGCGCCTTTTCACTTCCATGTCTAGGGATGAAACAGCTGGGTTTTGAACATCAACTCCTGCATTGCCCGAGTCCATTAATCGGACTCCTACGCTAGCTAACTGGTGGAGCTCATGAACTAATTCTTTCTTCTCTGGCTGAACATCACATAGACTGCCCATAGATTTACGGCTGAGAGCATTGGCCACCATATTTTCCTTTCCGAGATGATATAAGATACTCACATCATAGTCTTTCAATAGCTCTAACCATCGCCTCTGCCGTAGATTCAACTCCTTCTGCTTGAAAATATACTAGAGGCTCTTATGATCTGTGTAAATATCAACATGAACACCATATAAATAGTGTCTCCACATCTTTAGTGCGTGAATAACCATAGCTAATTCCATATCATGGGTCGGATAGCAATGACCTTACCGTGCTGCATCAACACACAGCCTAACCCAACACCGGAGGCATCACAATAAATAACATAGCCTTATGATCCCTCTGGAAGTGTCAGGCCTGGGGCTGAAGTCAATTTTCCTTTCAATTCCTAGAAACTGCACTCACAAGCATCGGTCCATTGAAATTTTTCCGATTTCTGAGTTAGCTTCGTCAATGGTGCTGAAATAGACGGGTTCTCTCTTTATTTATCCACATATGAAGGAAAAAAAATCTCAAAATCCAATTCATGAAGTTCGAATTCCAACAAACTTTCACACTTAGATTATGAAAGTCTGAACTCCATAAATTGTTTCAAGAGTTTGAATTAATAGATGTTTGATTCCATGCATGAATCGTATTCCCATGATGTTTGAAACACCAACAAATATATTGAAACCAAGTCCTCGCGTGGCTTCCACTACAGTTAAAAAGATTATTAGTGACATGAGCATTCATGAGCCGTTCATTCACAACAAAAGAGAGTGTGTGTGTATATATCAGCTAATGTAGGTTAATTGAGAATATATTTTGACCAAATTACAAACATTAGGGGCAGATTTGAATCTTTTATCATCATAATATTAACCCAAAAAGAATCATAGATCTGAAGGAGATGATATAGTTGATCCGTGGTCAGCTACATTTACATCAAGGCAAAGAAGCAGGCCCTCACGTGCTAAATATCACCGACATGATGCTCCATCAGTAAGTCTCATAGATTACCTCCCAAAGAGGTGAAGCAAGACTTAGGAAAATAACATAAACAGCAAGAAAACATATTCGTAGGTAAACATATAAATGATTCAGAATCTGAAAACTGATACTGAACTAAAAGCTAAAACTATAAGTTGATAACTGATGAGTTAATTTGAAAAGACTTTTCCTGCTGAAAAGTATTTGCACACAATTGCCCTTGCCCTGAGTGCGCGGAACTCATGTCATCATGCTGCATGCATGGAAAAAGCTGGTATACCTCCTATGGCAAATAAGTAGTCCCTGTAATTAAGCATGGGGTAGCTATCAATGACCTTCACGACACTCACGCTCGAGACAATCGGCTATGTCTCCCGTCTTGATGTTCACACCAGCAGGAGCGAATTTGTGTAGAAAATATGGGTCACATAAACTCATGCTCACTCGACTAAACTCGGTATACTATGTATATAATTCTTAAAATATATCTAATATTAACTGAAGGATCACATGGTCAAATAAGACCTAGCGGAGCACTGGTTAAGTGTTGGTTTTAATCCCATCGAACCCGCCTAAATGCACTTTTGCATCTTTTTTTTCTTTTATTCTAAGCAACTTTTAACGTTTTTTGCTCGCCAAGTTGATGTCACTATAAAATGTTATATCTTATCTTAAAAGCAATGGTGAACAGTGGCAGATCCAGAATTTTCATTTAAGGGGTTCCAAAAAAACAAAAGCTAAATATAAAAAACTAATGTTGTCAATGGGAATCGAGCCTAGGATACTAAAGACAATTTTGAACACCTTGGGCCGCTTAAGCTAACCTTTTGCATTTGTTCAAGGTGTTCAAAAGTTAACATATCTACATAAATACAGAAAATCTACCCTATATATACACTGTAATTTTTTGCCGAGGGTGTTCGGGCACATTTAAATGCGCCTCCTGATGGTGAACCCATCCTCTTGAAATCCTGAATTCGCCTCTGCACACCAGTAACCGAATTTGAACTGATGTAATAACAAGTAGCAAGTAGTAATACACACAAGCATACATATGTCTCTTAAAACTGAGCCAAGTAATGCACAAGTCATACAAGGTAACACAAATCACATGTATAACTGTTACTTTCTGGTTAAAATATTACACTGAGTAAGAATATGGTAAATGAAGCATTCGTTCTCTCTCACAAGCACATAGTCACAAAAATCTATCATCAGGTTGTATCAAACAAATATGAAGCATGAGTAGTACCAAAATTCCCTTTTAACATGGTAGAGTTCTTTCAACGCGCTCCTGTGACTGATTGCAATGGCGAAGAATGTATAAACCTGCAGTAAGAATAGTCATTTGTTTTGTATATTTTCTTATTTTAGAATAGCTAACTAAGTAAGTATTTTTAAAACTTACTAACATTGAACCTTTCATATCTACACACAAAAAACGAGTGACAGAGAAAAAAGAATCTATTCAAGAAATTTAATATGCTGGAAGCTAGCGTAAAATGGATTTGATTACTATAAGAAATGGTGGAGGGTGGGGGTGGGGTGGGGTGGGGGTGGGGGGTGGGGGGTGGGGAGGGGATCCCATTCAAAAGGTCAGATGATTTTTTTTTTTTTTGAGCTGACGCTGATGTTAACTGTTTGTTTTGATTGTATATATGTTTAAAGTTCCCCACTTTAGATGTAGTTAAATTATAAACATTTAAATAAAAGGCACACATGCCTCATAGATTTATTATTTTAGTAGCAACCAGCAAGCACCATGTGTATATAATTTTTTTTTTCCTTTTCCCAAATAGCAACTCTGAATGATTGCTAGTCATTTGTATGTGATGAAAATGTCGACTTGCGTGTGCCGTAAGTTGGTTTAACTATGGGCGAGGTTGACTTATATAAAACTATACCGATGTTCAATACGTAAGCCTCCTTAAATGTGAGATCTAATCTTTAAATAAAGATATGTTACCTACTATAATATATAAAAATGACACGATGGTTGGATTTACAGTGAAAGTGTATATTACACAAAGAAAAATGGTTGGACAATATTAGTTTGGTTGAAGACACAAAGAACGTGCAACATTTTCAATTCACTACATGCAAAGACTATTGACAATTTTGTAGAAAGTTCACAAGTAACCTATGCCTAAACCACTTTACATAATCCTCCATATCTATAAGATTAACACACAACTTTCACATCTTCATGCCATAATTTCCAATATTTCTCATAGCTCATCATCAAACACAACTACATGGAATTATTAACGTTGTTAGTTTGCTTGGTTTTTTCTTGGACATTCATCCAAACATTTAGGCAGAAAAATAAGAAAGGCCCAATTAATTGGCCTATTATTGGTGCAGGCTTGGAACAATGGGTGAATTTTGATCGAATGCATGATTGGCTTGTCGAGTATTTGGCTGAGTCTCCAACTGTTGTTGTACCTGCGATGACTACAACTTATACTTACATTGCTCATCCAGCTAATGTCGAACATGTTCTCAAAACAAACTTTGATAATTATCCAAAGGTATGTGATCCTTTTTCCCCCCTCATAATTCTCTTATCATAATTATCCATTCAGATTGTACGATTTAGTTAGGAATATTGATTTTCTCTCTTTGGGAAGATACCAAAATCGATGGTGGCAAATTTAGCGCAAAATATATCTCTATATATTCGTCTAATCCGTCCAAGTTTGAGCGGATAGGGTAAGCATATTTCATGGGATTAACATGGGCATAGTCCAAGTCAGCCCATCCAAAAGTAAATGATTTGGGCCAAATATGTAGGTCAAATTGATCCATATGGGAGCTTGTCAAATTTCCATAATAATAAATAAAAAGGTTTATTTAATAAGTAAACGAATTGTAAGAAAAAAACAATGAAATTAAAACTTCATTTGAGTTAGACAAATTGGGTCATGACTCATTGTCTAGCCTATCTTGATCCTGTCAGAGTAACCTTAATTTGGGTGAGTTAATGACATGTTATTTTGACTTGCCTAAGTTCAATCTAACCCGCCCATTTGGCATCCTACCGAAATCAAAGAGAGAACTTGGAAAAATAAAATAGCATTCGTTAGATAATACATTTGTCCCTCACTGAATGTGTTAAGTGTACTTTAAAATGGATATAATGTCTAGAGCCACTTCAAGTTTTGTGTTGGGATGCTCAGATTCTTAACATGATACTAAATTTTGGTAAATCCATTTTTACAATTATCTTCTCTTTACCTTATAGTGCAGGGAAAATTACAACCCAATATCTTTGAGTGATCTAGTTTATAAAATATCCAACAAATATATAGATTTTGTATATTTATACTATAAATATACATATACCATACGTGTAATATACATATTAGTGTATAGATTGTGTATATTTGGACTAATGCCAGTAATTAAGTTCGGCCGACGGTATATGTACGTAAGAAGCCCCCTATATGTATTGCTCTTGGCTTCTCTCTGAACTCAACCAATTAAGCTGCTTTGGGCTTCTCTCGTCTTTGTCTTGCTCCAGGCCTACTCCTTAGCATGTTGAGTCTACTTTCTTTCTCGGCTCCAAGGCTACTCATCAACCTATTCAGCTTATACTTGTACTCTCTTGCTTTTCATTTTTTTAAAAAAAAAGGGAAAAAAAAAGGGAAAGTTATGCATATGCATCTTCAGCCAACCTTAATTACCGGCAGTAGCCCAAATATACAAAATCTATAAACTAATATGTATATTATAAGTATGGTATACGTATATTATAAGTGTAGTATATGCCTATTATATGTAAAGTTTATGTATATTTAAGTAAAAATATTACAAAATCTATACGTTGTTGGCTATTTTGTAAACTAGATCACCCAAAAGGTATTGAGATGTAATTTTTCCCCAAAACAATAGGCGCGTGATTTTTTTCTATATTCACTATATGAAAATCTTATTTTCTTTCAGCTGACATATGGTTTTAGTCTAGCATGCATGAGAATGAATGGTTGATTTTTGCTTTGGCACAGGGTGAAGTGTATCATTCATATATGGAAGTGTTGCTTGGAGATGGCATCTTTAATGTGGATGGTGAGCTTTGGAGGAAACAAAGGAAGACTGCTAGCTTTGAGTTTGCTTCAAAGAATTTAAGGGATTTCAATACTGTAGTTTTCAGGGACTATAGTCTTAAACTCTTTAAGATTCTAAATCAAGCATCTTTCAAGAATGAGCAAGTAGACATGCAGGTGAGTTGCTGAATTCTGCTTAGACATGAAATACAATGATTAAGATACTCCCTTCGTCTCTTTTTTATATATAATAGTGTTTGACTGGATATGGAGTTTAAGAAAGAAAGAAAAACTTTTAAAATTTATAATCTAAAACATATACACAAATATTTGTGTGGTTATACGTTATGTAATTAAGGATAGAATTGAAAGATTAAAGTGGATTTTTTTTCAAAAAAGAAGATGTCGTTCTTAAAGTAAAAAATGTTTGAATTCTTTCAAATTTAGAGGGTATTTGACTAAATGTATAAATTATTCTATAAGAACATTTTACCTAAAACATCAAGTGTCATTTTTATCTAAACAAGTAATATTGTTTGTTTATAAAATTAATTTCAGCACTTAAATTTGCTTATTAGGAATTTAGAATCAGCTAATCCAAATAGGCTCTAAAAAGAAAACCGTGTCATGTAAAATGGGACAGAGATATTAGAACTTTCTAGCTGGTTTATTTTTGTATTGTTGCTAATCAAATCTTTTTTTTTTCAGGATCTCTTGATGAGGATGACTCTGGACTCAATATGTAAGGTGGGATTTGGTGTAGAGATAGGAACATTGGATCCAAATTTACCAGAAAATAGCTTTGCAAAGGCATTTGATGCTGCAAATGTCATTGTGACACTAAGATTCATTGACCCTTTGTGGAAAATCAAGAAATTTCTCAACATAGGATCAGAAGCCATCCTTGATCAGAGTATTAGAACAATTGATGATTTCACATATTCTGTCATAAGAAAAAGGAAAGCTGAGATAGAAACAAATGAGAAAGTAAGCTCATTGGAACTTTTTATAATTATGGTTTAGCTAAATTATAGCTTGTTTCTCCAAGCTTATTTTAGAGCGATGAGGTGTTTAGTCAAGCTTTTAGAAAAATAAAAAGTTCTTTTGAATAGTAGCAGACAATGTTTTTGAGAAGCTGAAAAACATAACTTTTTCCAGCCAAGCACATATTGCTGCTGTACCATTTTGACAAAAGTGTTTTTAGTTTGATTAACCAAATACAAACTGTACTCTCCAAAATTACTTTTTGAAAAAAACATTTATGACGAAAAGACACTTTCCAGAATAAACAGTTTTCTGATAGCTTGACAAAACAGGCTATTAGTCTTATATACTATGCTGATTTCTCAATGATTTTCATCATAACCAGGTTAATAAGCATGACCTATTGTCAAGGTTCATTGAGCAAGGGAAAGATCCTGAGAACAATATGACTGATAAAAGCCTGAGAGACATTGTCCTGAATTTTGTCATCGCGGGTCGCGATACAACTGCAACGACTCTGTCTTGGGCTATATACATGATTATGACTCACGAGCACGTAGCGGAGAAGCTGTACGAGGAGCTGAGATCGTTGGAACAAGTCCGCGCTAAAGAAGAGAACGTGTCGCTGCATCAGTATGACGCAGAGGATCCTGAATCAGTCGATTCGAGAGCAATACAATTCGCAGGGCTCCTTAATTATGATTCATTGGGAAAATTATACTATTTGCATGCTGTGATTACAGAGACTCTTCGATTGTACCCTGCTGTTCCTCAGGTTAGTTAGCTCCCCCGATTTTGTTGCAAAAATCAGGCCACAATTCAGCACACATTCTTATCAATTGGTCACCACTCAACTTTAATTGATAGGATTAAGTTATGTACTACTGGAAACACGCGTATTTTTTGTGAATTTCCAACGAAATCCATGGGAAATGTGCTCATCGGAAACTGTTCCTGACGGATTGTCATCGGAAACTCTATAATTACTGATGGCGTTCTGCCGGAAATGTCCATGGGAAATCCTTAGATTTCTAGTAACACTGATGATTTAGAGGTTTTTACACTATTGGTGAATTTTATTTCTAACAGAGTCCGTGGAAAATGTGTTTGTCGGAAACTGTTCCCGACGGACTTCCATCGAAAACTCCAAACTAACAACGGCATTTTGACATGAACATCCGTGGAAAATCCGCATATTTCTAGTAACACTGACATTGTAGAATTTTTTCACACCATCAGTGAATTTTAACTTGATATAGTAGGTCAGTACCATTTTTACACCATCAGCACATAGAACTTACAGGTGAATGAGTTGGTTTTAATGTCACCAGGATCCTAAGGGAATATTGGAAGATGATGTTTTACCAGATGGAACAAAGTTGAAGGCTGGAGGGATGGTGACCTATGTACCTTACTCTATGGGTAGAATGGAATACAACTGGGGTTCTGATGCAGCTTCATTCAATCCTGAGAGATGGCTTAAAGATGGGACTTTCCAAAATGCATCTCCATTCAAATTTACTGCTTTCCAGGTATATATAAACGAAGAAAATAGAACATATTTTGCACGAAAAGCTGTTCAAAATGAGTGATAAGAGGATAAAAAGAAGAAGGTAGACTAGTTGTCCGGACGGCTCAATAGAATTGGTGGCCTAAAACCAAACAATTACAAGCGCCCCCAAACATATTTTCTAAAATTCGTATATTGATGAGTCAGAACTCAAAAGGACTGACTTTCTGATCTATGGATCAAGCGAAGAGATAAAAGGGAAATAACCTACTCAAAGGAAACTAACAACTCACCCGAACAACTTCAACCAAAAAAAAAAAAAAAAGAAAAGAAAAGAAAAGGAAGAAAGCATAGAATTTAGAACCTTTTATTTACCATAACTGTATAAATTAAAATTATCGTTATACATATAATAACAACATTTTGGGGACCTTTATTTTTTTGGGACCTAAAGAAATATGGCTTCATTAACCTTATCTTAGAAATGGTCCCGACTAAAGGGGGAATGTACCATCAAAGTAACCTAAGAGGCTAAGACCATCAAAGTAACCTATGTAGCATGGTTGAGATCCTATGTTTTAAGAAATTGACTCCCTCCATCCCAATATATATATATATATATATATATATATATATATATATATATATGATACTCTTTCCTCTTTAGTCAATCCAAAAAAGAATGACACCTTTATATATTTAGTAAAAATTCAACTTTGAATTTACCTTTTTACCTTTAATGAAATAATTTCTAACCACACAAATTTCTATAGTTTGTTTTCGACCACAAGTTTCAAAAATCTTCCTTTATTTCTTAAATTTCGTGTCTAGTCAAACACCCTCATATAAAATGGGACGGAGGAAGTACTAAATATGTAGAAATATTAAATTTCGAGCCCAATAACTCAAATGATCGGTGGCTTTAGTGGCATGCCAAATCCATAAAGCTCAAATTCTGATTACGCCTCTGTTTGTATTACCTTTGTATTACCAAATTCATGTGAAATGGTATTGCAGGGAGGGCCAAGGATATGCCTGGGGAAGGACTCAGCATATCTTCAGATGAAAATGGCACTTGCAATTTTGTGTCGATTTTACAAATTCAAGTTTGTGCCAGGTCATCCAGTCAAGTACAGGATGATGACCATCTTATCAATGGAACATGGACTAAAGCTTACAGTTTCACTGAGATCTTGAAAATCAACATAATGTGTAAATGTTTATGCTTGCCAGCATGTAAGAAGCGTTAAGTAGATTTTAATTGCAATTTGTAACTAATTTAATTGCAAATTGTAACTAACTTATATGGTTAAAATAAAGCTCTATATACATCTGTTTTACGTTCTATGCACTGACTATTTAAAAAGTATTTACATATTCAGGTCCATTTATTAGATAATTAGAAGATAATTTCTTGATAAACATTCATTGATAATTTGGTAAAACTAGTAACTGACGTGTTATCACATATTAAAGTTCATGCGTGAAACCATATAGTCATGTTGCATACCTTAATTCACATTTTCATATGGAATACTACAAAAACAACCAAGTAAATCAAACCATAAATTTTGATATCCTCAGAAGATTCTTATATATTATTATTGCAACGAGTAGACGTACATCACTATTAAATAACACAAAATTTTGATGATCTTTCCTGTTGGAACACTGTAGAAAATATGAGATTTCTGAGAAAAAGCCTGTTGGAAATTCAGGCTTTTTCGTAGCGGATACTAATGAATGTAACATATGAGGGATTAAAAGACTCGCAGCCACATGAGACCTTTAATTAAGCACCAATAACTTTTAGAACAAGGATTGACACTTACCTGATTTTCTTTCCTCCGTGAGTGAAGTTTCTGTCCTTGTTGAGTGAGTAAGGCCTGATCGAGCCGTACTCCTCATATTCATCGTAGATCCAACATGTGAATATGAGAAAGAAACCCTAGCCAAAGATAACTTGCCGATTTTCTCAAATAATTATGAAGTCCATTTTCTTTTCTACTTTTGATGTTTTTTTTTCCTCTTTTTTCGGTTCCACCCGGCCGGTACCCGTATTGGAGCCCGACTATATTTGGATTCACGCTGTGTAGGGCCATTCAGGGGGAAGCGCTCCCTACCAAGGATTTTTTCATGACCAAGACTCGAACTCCATACCTCTGGCTAAGGGAGGAGCAACTCCATCCGCTTCACCATATCCTTTATGGTACTTTTGATGTTTTCTCTATTCTCATTCTTTAATTTTCTGTGAAAATGGTGAATGAAGAGAAGAGATATAGCGGCAAGTCATCCTTGGCTACGCTTCACATTCAATCCTATCCACTTGCGAGACCTACAATGATTGGGCATAAACGCAATGAAGATAAACATTGGAAACTAAGATGTATAACAAGAGTCCCTTTGATATGTATATATAGTGCTGGAAAATAGGGGGGGGGGGGGGGGTTGGGGGTGGGGTGTTCAGAACAAATATGGCTGGGTTGAAAACTTATACGGATAAAAAATGGCTTGAGTTACTGATAGTATTGAATATTCATATGTAATATATGGGTAAGAGTTTACCTATACCCGATGTTTACACCAAGCTAATAAATGCAAGATATGTGTTTGTACATAAACTTTTAATTAGCACTCTTATTAAATTACTTAACTATGATGAGTTTATATAAGTTGATATAAATATCCGGTGTGGATAAGTATTTTCCTGAGATATTATACTTGTCCTAAAGGGATGGGAACATAACATATATCTTAAGGAGAACGAACAAGCTGAAAAAAGCTCCCAAAGAGTAAAATACTTCAACTTATTGTTTCATTTTATACAATACTATTTACTTTTTGGTTGATTGAAAAATGAATGATACATTAATATATTTATTAATATATTTAGTAATTCTTTAATTCTAAACTTTTGCATTTTATTTTTTATTACAAGTGTTTTTATAACCACATAAGGAATATCATAATACCTTCCAGACATTTGTTGCAATAAAAGACTTTTTGTGTTGTATAAATTTTCAGCTTATGTGTCAAGTTTTTTCTAAAACGGTATCGTATCGACTCAAATGCCGTCATATCATAGATGGGGTATTACGTTACCAAATAACATCTCTGTTAGGATGGGCTCAAGTTTGAGTACCGGAATGAGTTGCAACAACTAGGGGTGGATGTCATCCCAATTCAGTAATTTTGGCTTGAACATCATAAATGTGTTAAAAGTTGACTAAATAATAACACGAATTAACTTGTACTAAAATTCCGAACTCGAACCATATAATTCGGATTCTAAATCTGTTGTGATGATGTTATAAAAGAATAGGCCTATCTATATGTATACTTCCTATTCTTGGAAAAGATAAGAGATACGCTCATAGAAGTACATATCTGTATTTCTGAATCTGATCAAGAATGAACCAATGACAAGAAATGAGAAGATATCAACCAGATATGCTTTAGTCACTATATATGTATATATGAAGTCATGTATGGTTAACAGCATGTGATGAGAGTCAGAAAAAAATTTCGATTCCTTAGTCAGCAAGAATGTGTTAGTGAGCTGGAAATTATCTTGTTTCCATTCTCTATTATATTTTAGAATATAACTTTTATGTACCGGCGATATAAAAATATTTACACAATCAAGTCATTTAAAAAGTTACGGCATGTAATGGCGACGAAGGCAGGAAGTTATACAAGGCGACGAATCAAGAAAGGAAATTTTATATTGTATAGCCGCCCACCTGGAATTATTTCCCTATCCACTCTCTATTTATTATAGAATTCAACTTTTACGTACCAACGATAAATAAATACTTACACAATCAAGTCATTTAAAAAGTAACTACAGGCGTAGGCAGGAAGTTACATGAGTGGATTTTTTTTATTTTTTATTTTTTAAAAAAAAAGACTCGTATTTTTTTTGGGTTAAATTGAGATTTTATTGAGAACAAATTGAAGTACAGAGGGAGACAGTTACAAGTTAACTTATCCAGCAAAAAGAGAAGGTAATGACATGCCATTCCTTCACAAGACAGAGGGGTCTCTTCCTATATAGTTCACTCTTACATTGTATAGCTACCTACCAAAATAATAGACAACAAATATATAACTTTTGTATATCGATTGTAATATACAAAATTAATGTACATTTTTTGTATATTGACCATCAGTTGTAATTAGTTTTGAACGACCGGCTAAATGTGTAAAAAGATTATCATACCTAAAATTTGATATTTTGACTTAAAGGCACTTTTTGGAACAAACACTCTAATCAGCACTGTGAGTATGGCTGTATTATTTACCTTTAATTTCTCTTTCTTCTCCGTCCTACCACAACGACTAAATAACGACTCTATAACGGCTACTTTAGCGCGTCCTTCACACGCTTCTCCTTCATGGAACCACCTGGAGGCCCTCTTCCGACGAGTCAAGTGAATGAGGCTCCTCCCAAGGTTGGGGTGACTCCACCCACTGGTGGAATTTTGGAAAAACCTTCTTATGCTAGTTCAATTACAGCTCCTAAAACTACTCCTGCAATTCCGATTCGTAGGGGTAAAGAACAAATTTTTGCTAGACCTTCAACTCACAATGGAGTACCTGCAACTATATTTAATCTGGATGAATACTATGGGGTCATGGCATAGGACTGCCGATACACCTTGGTGGGTAAATTTCTGAAACATAGACCTCAAATTGACAAATTGAGATCGAAATTCAAGAAGATGATAGTATTGAAAAGTTAGCCCAATTTGGAGTTTATGATAACTTTAATGTGCTTATAGACCTCCAAAACTAAGATGATTTCAACATTGTTTGGTTTAGAAGGGTGTTTGAGTTCGACGGAATACAAATATGGCTCCAGAAATGGTCACCGGACTTCAAGCCTGAGGAAGATCATCCAATTGCCCGCGTGGGTCCTCTTACCAGGTTTGCGTTTCCACCTCTATAGCTGGCACTACTTGAAACAAATTATGTATTTAGTGGGAACACCTTTAACTCTGGATAATGCCACAACTGGTCGTACCAGGCCAAGTATGGCAAACATTAGAGTTGAGGTGAATTTGCTAAAACCTTTGCCAGATAAAATATAGGTGGGTCTTGAATCTGAACATTTACCTCTGATAGGTTTTTCTCAGAAACTTGAATATGAAGGGTTGCCCAAATATTGTAAGCACTGCAAAAAACTAGGGCATAACATGGTGGATTGTAGAGTATTAGAAAGAAAGAAGAACAAGTTTGCTCTTAATTATCATGATGTTGATACTGAGAAGATCAACAATAACCATGATAATGTTGAAGCCTCAGGAATTCCAATGGCACAGAAACAATGGGATATGGAGAAACAAAACATCACCAAGGTCAATTGGGTAGAATCTGCTATTGAGATTAAAAATAACGGTAATCTGGAGGAAATCGAAAAGAATGATGGAAAAGAACAAGAATTGGGACAAGGTGAAGTTTTTAAAGAAAAAGATCAGAGCAAAGGTGGAGAAAATAACCAAAAGGATACTAGTATGAAAGATAGACAAAAGAAGAAAAAGAAGAAAAAGCAGAAAAAGATGCGTAAAAAGAAAAATAAGATCCTGTATAAGCATGTGGCATTATTTGAAGCAGGAAGGAGAAAAAAGAAACCAAAAACCATCATTAATCTTCCAAAGGATTTCAATATAAATCAGGAGATTGATCAGATGGAGGTGCAACTAGAATTAGAAACTGATAGCAATGAAATCACTCAGGGAGATTAGGTGAATCACAACACAGAATTGGTCAGGAAGGACATACTAAAAAGCTACAAGAGGAAACTCAAATGGAGGAAACTCATATTAGTAACATCAAGGAGAAACATGTTGAAAAGGAAATTTAGGTTGATCAAACTATTGAAATTGATAAGATGGATGATATTGAAGAAGGGGAAATCACCTCTCCTACTCAAACTAGCTCATCTAGTCTCCCATCTTTTCTCAAGAATCATAAAGGTACTAAATTGATTATTGAATTGCAAGATGAGCATAATGATAAACAGAATGTTATGCTTGATCCTAGGGATGGAAACCAATTGATGAACCATGATCCTGGTGACAGAGGAAAACACAAAAGAAGCAGCAGATATCAAAACTCTGAGAAACAAACTAGCAACAGGGAAGGAAATTATACCAACAAGAAAGATGCATATGATAGTATGGCAGATGAACAAAACAAAAGGGGTACAATAGCACAAACTGATTCTGAAAAATCAAGAACCAAGGACAAATATTACAAACCTTCTGATCAAAGTCAAAGAAAATCTCATTCTCCTAACTCAAGAGGAAGAAGCAGTCAAAGGAAAAGAGAAAAAACTACAAGGAAAAAGTCTTCAACCAATCCCAAAGGTAAAATACATAGACAAAGTGCTCCTCCTTCCTCCATTCCATGATTAGTAAAATATTTTGGAATATTAGAGGGGTGATATAAAAAAAAATCAATTCATCGATTGAAACTACTTACAATTGAAGGATACAAAATATACTTAGGGTTTCATCACTGTATAGCAAACACCAATGATCAAATATGGTGTTTCTGAAAAGATTGAGACCTATTTGATATCCTAGAAAATAATGATCAACAAATTACTATAAACTTTAAAGAAAATCCCTATGATCACGACACTTTTGTAACTGCTGTATATGCTAAATGTACAGCTTTAGAGAGGATTGATCTTTGGGACAGTCTTACTAATATTAAGGCTAAAATTCAAGGTCCATGGTGCATACAAGAGTTTGGACTTTATCACTTGTATGGATTTTGTGTGGATTAGGTGATGTGGGTTTTATAGGGCCAAGGTTCACCTGGTGCAACTATTGGATACCCAGTAAAAGAGTATGGATGATATTGGATAGGTTTTTTATTAACGATGAATGGGCACAGAGGTTCCAAAACAACATAGTGGAGCATCTTTCCAGAACTGGATCTGATCACAGGCCATTATTATTTAAATGCAATGATGATCAACAGAATAATATCAAATATTTCAAGTTTCTGAATTTCTAGGTGGAACAACAGGATTTCATGGACATTGTCAAAGAAGCTTGGACCATCACTGTAAAAATAAATGCTATGTGGAGACTTCAGAATAAAATTAATAACTTGAGCAGGCATCTAAGTTATTGGTCAAAACACAAGATAGGGAATGTACATGATGAATTGAAGAATTGGGAAGCTAAGATGGAGCTGCTAGAGGATTTTGACATTTATAACAATACTGATCAAGGAAGAATGATTAACAAAGGCTGTGTTGAATACGTTAAGTGGTTGAATATGCAAGATTCCTTGATAAGACAAAAATCACAACTGAATTCGTTCAAGGATGGGGATAAGAACACTAAATACTTTCATAATGTTCTTAGAAATAGAAGGAGAAGGTTGCAGATTCAGAGAATCGAGAATAGCAAAGGAAAATGGTTACAAGACAAAGATAAAATTTCCAAGTCTGCCATCAGACATTACAACAGACAATTCAACCTCAACCACCATTACAGGAACAATGGTATGTTGTATTGTATCCCACAAATCATCACAGAGGAGGATAATATCAACCTTACAAAGATTCTAGAGAAGGATGAAATAAAAGATGCAGTCTTTGCAATGAGTAGTGACAGTTCTGCTGGTCCAGATGGATTCAATGGAAAGTTTTTTCAGGTATGCTGGAATATCATAGAGCAAGACATTGTAGAGTTTTTTAGAGATTTTTTCCTGGGGAGAAAATTGACAAAATACTATACTCATACATGTCTTGCTCTTATTCCCAAAATTGATTCACCTAACAATTTTGCTAACCTTAGACCTATTAGCTTGAGTAATTTCTCAAACAAGATCATCTCTAAGATTCTTACTAATAGACTTAATTCCCTACTTCCTGCTCATGTTTCTGAAAATCAAAGTGGATTTATTTCTGGGAGACTTATCACTGATAATGTTATGCTCACTCAAGAAATAGTTCACAATCTTTCTATGCTAAACAGTGGGGGAAATGTGGTTATCAAATTGGACATGGCAAAAGCCTATGATAGGCTATCTCGGTCCTTTCTAAACCAAGTTCTTTCTACATTTGGTTTTAGTCAAGACTGGATTGATTTAATTGACTGAATCATTTCCAATGTTTGGTATTCAGTTATAATAAATGGTGCAGGAAATATGAGCAAATTTTCAATCAGATGGTGAACTCTGATAAAAGTTGCTTCTTGACAGATCCAAAAACTTATGCATATAGAATCAATAGTATAAGGACATGTACTGGTTTCATGGATAAAAGCTTTCCTTTTGTCTATTTGGGATGTCATATATACACTGGCAGGAAAAAAGTAAGTTACTTTGATAGCATGGAGTCCAAAATCTTTAAAAGGCTTAATGGTTGGCAAGGGAGTATGTTATCACAAGCAAGTGTTGTTTAAAAGTGTTATCGAGGCCCTCCCCACATATATTTGAAGTGTCATTGAGCTTATTGAACAACATATATCTAAATTTTTTTGGGGATCAGAGAATGGAAAAAATAAATATCACTGGTGCAAATGGGAAAAGATTTGTTTTCCTAAAGATGAGGCAGGGATTGGGATTAGAAGCATGCAAAAAATTACAAACACCCTTGCAATCAAAAGATGGTGGAGGTTTAGAATAACAAACTCCATATGGGCAGAATTTTTGAAAGCTAAATACTGTGAAAGGAAACATTATGTTGACAAGAAATGGGCACCTGGGAACTTACAGTCTTAGAAGCATCTGCTATGGGCTAGAAACAAAGGAGAGAAATTCATTAAATGAAAAATCAACACTTGGGAATGCAACTTTTGGTGGGATGATTGGTCTGCTCAAGGTACATTATCTCAAATTTTTCCAGAATATAGAAATGGTAATGGCAAGAAGATTAAGGTCAAGGAGCTTCTGATAAATAATAATTGGAATATGCAGAAACTTTACAACACCTTACCTGGACATATTGCTTTATATATTAGTTCTATCAAGATTGGACATGGATTCAATAAAGATTTTGCTATTTGGAAGCTCATTGATAATGGGCTTTTTTCCAATAAGAGTGCCTGAAGTTTGATGAGAAACTGCAGACAGAAAAATCCTTTGATCAACAAAATTTGGCATAACTCAATCCCATTCAAAAGTTCTTTTCTCACTTGGAGGCTGTTGCATAAAAAAATACCATTCAAAGATGTTGTTGCAAAATTTGGAAGACAAGGTTTCTCTGAATGTATTTGCTATCCAGTGGCACAAAATGAGACCCCATAACACCTCTTTATTGAAGGGAAGGCTGCAAAGAAATTGTGGATCAATGTTGGGGCCCTTTGTCACCCCCCGAACCACGGCCTAGGCGTAATACGGTACTCGGTACCTAACTGCATGTGACCGAACGAACCCATAGGCTGACTGAATCAACATGTGACATCAAAACATGCAATAATAAGGAAATAAGACTAACACATGATGATCTACTAAAAGTCTGACTGAAAATATATTAAATGCAGAAATACTGGTTAAAGTCTGAAACATCTGAATAAATAGCCAACAAGGCTAATACATAAAAGACTGCTAATATCTGACTAACTGAACTATGTATATGAAGCCTCTACGAATACTGAAAAGATAACTGTCTCAAACTCTTAATAGTGTCTACAATACTATTCTGAGATGCTCTACATGGTCAACCTCACAACGCGAATATACCAGAATATCATCAATAAATACAATGATGAATAAGTCGAGATACGCTTTGAAGACCCTATTCATAAGATCTATAAAAGTTGTTGGTGCATTCGTCAACCCAAATGACATGACAAGAAATTCAAAATGATCATAGCGGGTTCTGAAAGCGATTTTAGGAATATCAACTTCCTTAACCTTTAACTGATGGTAGCCTGATCTGAGGTCAATCTTGGAATAACACTGAGCACCCTAAAGTTGATCAAATAAGTCATATATTTTGGGAAGAGGGTATTTATTCTTAATGGTGACCTTGTTCCACTGGCGGTAGTCTATACACATAAGCAATGATCCATCTTTCTTTCGGACAAACAAGACCGGTGCGCCCCAAGATGAGACACTTGCTTATAAATCCCTTGTCAAGAAGATCTTTCAACTGAACTTTTAACTCTTTTAATTCTGCTAGGGCCATTCTATGCGGCAGAATAGATATCGGCTTAGTGCCGGAAAGTAGGTCAATCCCAAAGTCAATTTCCCTATCGGGAGGAATTCCGGGTAGATCATCTAGAAAGACTTCTGGAAACTCACTGACATGACTGTAGAGTCGGAGTCTGGGCATCTATATCTCTGACTCAAACTAAGTAGTAAATATACCCCTTGGAAATCATCTTTCTGGCTCTAAGATAGGAAATAAATCTGCCCTTGGGTGCTACTGAATTACCCTTCCATTCTATAAGCTCATCGGGAAAATCAAAGGTTACTGTTTTGGTTCTACAACCCACTGAGGCATAAAAGGACTCTAATCAATCCATACCCATGATTACATCAAAATCTACCATTTCTATTTCTACTAAGTCTGCTATGGTTTTACGATGATAGACTAACACTGGACAGCCCCTTTAAATACGTTTAGCTATAACAGATTCCCCAACTGGATGGCTACTTCAAAGGGTTCACGCAACTGTTCGGGTTCTATCCCAAATTTCTTAGCAATATAAAGGGTTATATAAGATAGAGTGGATCCTGGGTCCATAAGAGCAAAAACATCGAAGGTGAAGTGTTAGCATACCTGTGACAATATTTCCACGGGTCTCTGTATCCTGACAGTGCATACAGACGATTCTGACCACTGTCCGTATTTCCAGACTTTGCTGCCCCACGCCCCTCCTGGGCTTGGGAATTTCGAGGAGCTGCTGAATTAGTGGACTGAGTTATATTACTGTTACCTCCGGTATTTTGTCTTGCTGACAGACAATCCCGCAGAAAATGACCTGGCTGACCACACCCAAAACAGCCATCCATGCCTGAACGACATACTCTTGAGTGCTTCTTATCACAAGTGTTGCAAGTAGGGTGTTGCAAACCACTGTCGGTCACGCTAGACTGGGACTGAGAGCCTACTATTTCGAATTTTTGGCCTTTTTAATTGAACTTGGACCTCTGAGATGGAGCACTAGCTATAGAGGAAAAAGGTCCTGATGACTTATTCTTAAAGAACTGACTGTTGCCACCTCCTTGAGATCCTCCCTGATTGAAATTACCAGCAGACTTAGCCCTCTTGTTGAACTCTCTATCTTTTTACTTCTGCAGGGCTTCTTCTTCCTTCAACCTAGTCTCTTACCTTGGACAAATGTCAGTATCTTGGAAATAGTCATCTTGTCTTCTGAGCAGCCGTATTGGTATCCCTATGCAATTCGGGTTTAAGCCCAAGTACAAACCTCCTAACCACGACCCTTATGTCAGGAACCATGTGAGGAGCATGTCTAGACAATGACACGAACTTGAGATAGTAGTCCTGAAACGTCATGTCATTCTGCCTTAGATTCTCAAACTCATTAGCCTTTGCTTCCCTGACTTCGATTGGCATGAAGTGGTCAATGAAAGCGTCTGCAAATTCATCCCAAGTAGCAGAAGGTGCATCCTCCCCTCGAGTCTGTTCCTATGTCTCATTCCAAATATATGCCACATCTTGGAGCTGCAAAGCTCCAAGTTCCGCTGCCTCTGTATCAGTAGCATGCATAACACAAAATATTTTATGGAGTCCATCAATGAAATTCTATGGGTCCTCATCCTTCTTTGACCCTGTGACCACTGGCGACTTCATCTGCAGAAACTCCTGAGTCCTAGAACTATTCAACTCATTACTAGCACCTGACCTAGGAGCCATTTCTTGTCACTGAGCCTGGTTTGTCAAAATCTGAGTGAGCAGCTGAATAGCTCCACTAACATCCGCGTCCGAAGCATTGGGAGGTGTAGCTGTAGCATTAGCTATGGAGGTTGTCTGAGCCTGAGTGTTCTCTTCTATTACTGCATCAACGATAGCCCTCTGGCTAGTGGTTGTGTTCCTCTAGTTGTACTTTCTTTACGGAGCCATTTTGAAATACGTAAGTCACACGAGTTAGAAGAATTCCTAAAAGTACTGCTCTAACTGCACGAACTAGAGTATGAAAGAAGTGAAACAAATCCTGAATGTCTTGGTGATCAACTGTTTATATGTGTGGGGCCCTCACACATATAAAGGCGACCCCACTAGACACGGCTTCATAGACTCCCTAAGACACTTGAACCTAATGCTCTGGTACCAAGCTTTGTCATGCCCCGAATCATGGCCTAGGCGTAACACGGCACTCGGTGCCTAACTACATGTGACTGAGTGAACCCATAGGCTAATTGAATCAACACGTGACATCAAAACATGCAATAATAAGGAAATAAGTCTAACACATGCTGATCTACTAAAAGTCTAACTGAAAATATATGAAATGCGGAAATACTGGTTAAAATCTGAAACATCTAAATAAATACCCAACAAGGCTAATACATAAAAGACTGCTAATATCTGACTAATTGAACTATGTCTATGAAGCCTCTACGAATACTGAAAAGATAACTGTCTAAAACTGGACAGACTGAAAGTAGGATAATGTCCCGGAGGAATTGGGGCTCACCAATTAGCTGATGCGAGCGGTCCCAGTTAGCTGGATCGTCAACCTATATATTGCGATGCAGACCCCTAAGCAATAAAAAGAGACATCAACACATTTGAATTGTACTAGTATGTAAAGCAATTGAAAGAAGAAATATAAGTACTGAAACTGAGACTGAACTAAACAGGAAGGCAAGGATCTGAAGTACTCCATGTTCTGAATGAAGAATCACCCGTATGACTGTAAATATAAATTGTGGCCTCAGGCCCAAGCAATATGTATGCATAAACTATGGCCTACGGCCCAAAAATACAAATATAGGTGTTCCTCATTAAACAATTTACAAAACTGAGACTGGCTATAGCTGACAACATGATAATTATTTCTGATTATGGAACTTAAGCAAATAACTCATTATACACTGACTGAGACTCATGTGATGCCCATACATAAGCTTATAATGATTACGTGCAGAGTTTTCATGATATTCAAAATGATCACCATAACGAATTATGAAACTATAACCCTAGAAGATAGCAGTTCTATAACTATTCAAAAAACTAGGGCTAAACTGTATTCTGAGTCAAATTACTGATAAGCATCTAGAATGAGGCGTAGGGAGAATCATAAACGTTCCCTAACGTAGATAGTTAGTGTCATACCCCATTTTAACCGGGATTAAAGTAGAAGTACAACATATTGGAGATTCCTGTTTTTGTTGTTTTTAAGGAGTCGCCACCTAATTATTTATGGTGAATTAGGACACCTAAAGTTCATTAGAGTTATATTTAAAGTTAACTCTGTTTAAGATCTGCGAAACTTAAGATTCTAGGTAAGGGTTCAATTAGTATAAAGGGAAGGTATTAGGCATCCTTTAAGACCCATTAACAATGGTTAACCGACCGGACTTATAATTAATTAGGCTAAGTGTAAATATAGTAATATAGAAAAAGGAAAATAGCTTTGTAAGTATGCCTAAAGTTATAGATAAACATGTAAGAATGCTACTTAAAATAGAACTTGTAGAAAATAATAATTTGTATAAAAGGGTACTTTTAATGCTATTTTGAAATACGACTTATAAATGTTGTTAAGGTTTTAAGACGAAAGTAATAATAGCGTTGTTTAAAATAAAGCGAAAGGGTTGTTCGTTGAATTAGTTTGTCTTTTGTTCCTTAGAGTAAGCTAACATTAGTGTAAGATTTGCGATGTTTTAAGTTTCTAAAATAGTAAGCATAGATTATTATAATCCCTAAACCAAAAGATGTAGTCATGCTATGTTGAAAATCAATTACTCAAATAGATGTTATAGATACTACAAATAGTTTAAGAATAGAAATGAATATAATTTGTGAAATTAACTACCCATTACTAAACTAAAACCCTTAATGTTACTAATCTTAATTAACAAGCACAAATGTTAGTCATACAATACATGTTAAATGCACACAAAAAATAAAAATAGAGGAGTAGATATAATGAGAATGGGCTCAGCCCATTTTGAACTGTTGCAATCTGTTTGCAACTGGGCTTCGGCCCAATAACAATTTATGTATGTTGTTGCTGAATTCTGATCCTGCCTATTGGGCTGACTCGATAGAGATTATGTTGGGCCTTCTCTCCCAACGCCGAGTGCGGGAAGAGATGACGAGTCACTTGGACTCGCATGCGATGTTCATGCATAAAAATAAAAGAAAATGATTAGTATGTAATCTGTAAAACTTAATATATGTAATGCAAATCTAAAAATAAGTCGATAGATTTCAACTAAACAGCCTGTGATTGATATATTAGATAAGTAATAAGAAGAGAAGCTAAATAAATGCAATGGGTCCATATTCAAATTAGATGTCCACAAAAGATGTTTCAACAGCTATACGAGTGACTGAGCAGGAACCCATAACAGTAAGTAACAAATAGCATTAGTCAACAATGTTTAGCCAAAGTGATATACGGCAGTGATTCAGCCAGATAAACAGCAATCCCTCTTCGAAACAGGTACCCAAATAGCAGAACTAAACCAGACAAAGGTAGTGAACATTTACTAAAAAATATGCAGCATCCAATAATATATCCAAGTAACAGAGAAATGAATAAAGAAGTCCCAACATAAATGGAGCCGTTTTCAGTTTGGTCACAGGCAGAGATAGCTTAAAACGAATCAGATTTCCAAATTTCAGAGCTAAGGGGCAATGTAATACGAGCAGTGCAAGGTCGACATTTTAATTCATGATAAACCTTTTGTTTAGAACTGTGAAGAAGGCAGAAATGAATGGTCTTAAGTACAGAATCTAGGCAACCAAACAACCTCTCCAGGTACTAGTTAACACATCAAGCATGCTGCCTAAGTGTTCTCAGCAGCTCTGACTAAACAAGATATCCAACCAGCACAATGTAATCAAACTAATCACTCACACAAGTACACAAATTCCTGCTAGTGCAAGAGTGTAAATAACATACCCTTCTATACTTTACATAAGCTCACACAAATCCAAACAGGCATAATCATGAATTAAACAAATTAATGACCAGCTTACCCCTTTCGAACTCAACAGAAACAGATGTCATATAAAGTAATACAAAATGAAAAGATTTCACGTTATCAAAGGACTTGGATACAACACAAAAGGGAAAATGACATGTGTTTCAACCGTAGGGGACTGATTCATCATACGAATTTAAACACAAAGATCAATTAGAGTGACATATGCAAATGAGCTTACTAGCACATAAGCAGGCCTAAGTATGCAAGAGAGATGCAGGAGGAGATGACAATGCAAGCAGATTTGGATGCATAAAGATGGCACGAGAAATGGCCCTTTCAGTTAAAATTAATGAAGTGACAAGAGTATATGGAAATATGCAGAATTCATATGAGGCAAGCAAAGGAAGAGGCAACAAACAGTAGTGGCAAAATTAGTATAGGGGATTGATTAATTTGGGCTGTTAGCAAGGCAAGGCACAAGTAGCAATTGTAACATGTAAATTGGCAGAAATTTGAGAGTATAATATGATCTTAAGGTTAAAGGTAAACTGTAACAATCAAGCAACAAAATTACAGATATCTCCTACTGGTCCTTATGAAAGTTAACTTAAATAATCCTTAAGCATGCTATTGTATCACATCAACTTCACAACAGAACAATGAGAATAAGATCTTGAATCAAACTGTAAGTGGGAAACAAGGCAGGTAGCAAGCAAGAATTTTGAAGAGATCAAACCATATCAGTCATTTAGGCACACAAGTCACAAGGTGAGTTAATTCTATCATCACTAATGTGCGCCTAAGGTCACTGGGCATTTAAGCATAAACAGGAAGAGCTGAACTATCATGCATTTAAAATGAAACTCAGAACCCACCATGTATTGCACCTAGCCATTTCTACTACTTGAATTCATGTGAAACTAACCAAATCATAAAACAGAGCATGCTTTGAACAAATCGACCCAGTTTAATCCATGTAATCGTCAACAGCCAACAACTTAACAACAATAACTAAACCAAAAACAGACCCATTAAGACTAATTGTAGACTAATCTGACGACTACCACCAGATATCAAACATGTGAACGTGAAAACACCAAATTACAGGCATTATGCTAAAATACTACTAATTGATAGTGAAGATATATGGCATGCTGACACAAGAAAATTGATTAAATCAAACCCAAGTTGATCTAAAAAACTAACACTGAATATATATGAACTACTAAATCAAGCATAGACGTGCTAATAGATAACTAACACACAGCAAGATTAAAACTTAAGCTAAACAAAACCAATATGAACGCATAACACACAAGCAAAAACTAAACTAAATACACAGAAAATACTAAGAACACTAAAAATAAATTGAAATAAATACATGGAAAAGCTTTACCTTTTGTGTGTGCAATGAACTGAGGCGTCGATGGCCTCGAATCTACTCTCTCGTTATGAATAGACCCGAACCTTGAGCCAAACGAGTTCAAACGAAAGTATTACGGATTTTGTGAACTAAAGTTTTGTATTCACTCTTGGCGAATTGAATGAAAATGCTAGGAAGTAGAAAGTAACGACTGCTATCAATGGTGTTTGTAACAAAATACTCGTGTATCTTCCCCAAAAAAACTAAAAAAATCCCTCCGATCTCAGGGGAATTCCCCTCCTTTTATAGGGCTGTGATTAGGGTTTAAGAAAAGAGGAAAAGGAGCGTATGAGAGAGAGGAGCGTATGAGGTGAGGAGCGGCGTGGGGGACAAGACGGATAGACGCATGGGGGACATGGGATGGTGGAGACAGAGAGGATGGCAGAGAAGCGGTAGGGTAGAGAGAAACGAGGAGAGAGGGAAGAGAGGAAAGGGTGAGGGAGGCGGAAGTGTGGAAAAAGGAAAAGAGATTAGGGTTCTGTTTGGGTTTCAACTGAAGTGTATTAGGGGAATGGGCTGGTAGGGAGTTGGGCTGGTAGGGAGTTGGGCTGGACGGGTAGAGGAAGTGGGCTGGCAGATGGGTTGTGGGTATTGGGCTGTTAAATTTAATATATGGGCTGGTTATTTGAGATCGAATGTTGATCCGAAAATACGGATCCTTCTTCTTTTATTTAAATTATTTTGGGCTTCTAATTTAATAACTAGTACAACATATACTATGTAAAGACAATTAATAATTAATATGTAGAAAAATAAAGATTTTGCAAAGTGTTATCTTGTAATTAATTTAACGATTCCGCACCCGAAAAATGAAATGATTACGAATATTTAAAACTTGTGATAAAGTAATGCTCGTAATGTTTAAAAATAAAAGTTGCGAAAATAATAGTAGTGAAAATAAAGTATTTAGTTCGTAAGTAAATTTAGAAACCCGGGTAAATTAAATAAAAGAGGGACAAAATTGGGTGTCAACTGTTAGGCTCGCATACCTTAGCTTCTTCACAATCCACAATAAAAATCTGAATCTTTGAGAAGAATCCCAAAAGCTTGTGTCTCAAACCTTGAATATGGGTTTTATTGAAAACCCTATGTTAAGAACAATGATTTCTCATTTAATATTCATGAATATATGTTGGAATTCACTTGGAATGATTAGAATAGATTTACCTTGGTGTATTCCAATGGTAGGGAGAGAAGAACTTCGTACTAGGGCTTGAAGACTGTGAAAAACTGATTTTTAGAAGCTAACTGTTGTATTTATACAAGTCCTGGCTCGTCCCCAGACCTTGCTTCGTGAGAATTTAGACGCGCCAGGCCATCTGGGAGCGCAAAAAACCAGTAAAGTGAGGCCAAAGGCGAGTATTTTGGGGAGCCTGACTTTCTCGCCTCGTCTGCCTTCCTCGCCTCGTGAGGATTTTGGCTAGCCCGGACTACTCTCAGTAAAACGGCCATAATTTTTTTTATAGAGATGTCCGATTGGCCTCCATTATATACCGTTGGAAAGGTATTTCAAAGGGCTACAACTTTCATGTTTTACGTTTTCTCAAATTCTTAACAGAGTTTCACTAAATCTGGCTGGAAGGCAGACCTACCGAAAACTTAGCCGATTCTATCAAATCTGAGCACCCCTCTATTAGCCATTTTGAGACGATCATATATCCTTGATCGGGACTCTGACAGGCCTGATCCTTATATGCCTAGAAAGGTATTTCTATGTACTACAACTTTCATTAAAGAATCTTTTCCAAATTCCCAAAGAATCAAGGTGTTATGGTTGCCTGAAGTAGGCCCCTCAGCCACTTTCGCAAAACGTTCAAACCTTGAAATTTCCTTTGAAACTCTTACGATACGAGTATAATCTTTATTTTAAGATACGGGTGTTACACCCCTCTTGGTCTTATTCATCACAATAATCCGGTGAGGGGATTATTAGAAGAGTGGTGGAAGTAGAAAGCTCAGAACGAAGTGCACAAACTCATGTTACATGTATCACCTATTATGTTTCTGTGGGAATTATGGAAATCTTGGAGTGCTTGCAGATTTGGGGAGCCAAAACAATTTAATCTCTTCAGAATGGAGGTGCAAGTTAAATGGAACATCAAAACTGCCATAAAAGTGGCCTTTCCTGGTATCACTATTGATGATAATTGGATCAGCTTTTGTGACATGGAGGAGAGACTCAGCCCTGTAGTTAGAAACATTCCTTTTTGCTGAAGGGAGGTCTTTGAAATTATTCCATAAATTTATTATTAAAAAATAAACTTTTAATGTGACATGGCATGCCAACTAGGAGAGAAGGAGGGTTTTGTAATGTTTAGTATTTTTTGAGGAAAATGGAAATAGTTGAGTGATATTCTTGTCCTAAAAGAAACAAAAGTGATATTAAGAGGCAATTGTCAAAACATGGGTGACCTTTTCGAGAATTAACTCTAGGTTTATGGGAGATTTGATGCTTGGCACAAATATCTAGAATTAGTGTCATTTGCATTTCACTTCTTAGCACTTTAATCGTAGTTTTGAATGCAAATTGTTGTATATGAGCTTATGTTGGTATGCTTGTATGAATAGGTACAACAAGGACCAATGGAAGGTATTCCGAGCAGATTGATTTCGAGGCTTTGCACGTTCATTGAATATTGGGAAGGAAGTTCCAGCACTTGAAGGCAGAATTCGACCACTGAAGGGTCTCATGCGCTGGCCATGCATCGCACATCCAGCACACAAAAACTCCATCTCTGAATCTCAGACAGGCCATGCACTGGCCATGCGCCGCACAAGCAACACACAAAGGAGATCACGCATTGGCCATGCGACGCATAGCCAGCGCACAAGCGGCGTCAGTTGTCCTACTTGGATCGGGATTGGGCCAACTTATCCTATATTTACCCTAGCGTATAAATCGTCATTTTTAACATTAGAAAGACGGCTTGGACGAATTTGGAGACTTGTGAAACTCTTTCTAGGTTTTATTCCTCTTCTATTATTTTTCTTTACATTGAAACCCTATGTTAATCATGAATTCTTACTCCCATTCTCGAATCATGTGTAACTAAACACTGTAATTCTGGGGTTGTGGCTTAGCCATGAATATTGACGTTTGACAAGTATTTCAATCTTAGGAGCTTGTTCGTATGCAATTGCTTCTTTACTTCTTTGCTTAATTGCTTGATTGTCTGCGCAACAGTTGAGTTCTATTTACTAATTGATATACGTGCTTGGGAAAGACGTTGTTAATTTGGCGAAGAAGTAACGAGATTGTGATATGAATATCCCTATAGTTGGGCTAGAATTTGTGAATAGGATAGAAATATACGTAGTTACCGCAGTTAATTTCATGTCGTGCTCTTATAGCATTCTTGATAGGTCAATACCATAGGAATATAGGAGCCAAGTTATCTTGAATCGGCGAGTAGTGGTTCGGGAGAATACTACGAGATTAATAATCCGGTTAATTGACAATTGTGAACAAAGTAGCTAAGGTGTGATACTTGAACGACTCAATAGGATTGGTGAACAAAATACGACCCTAGAATACTTCTAAAATAATGATAAAAGCAATACTCAAATACGTTCTTAGCATAAATTATGGTTACATTATTAGTTATTTACATTATAGCATTAGTTTACAAAACAACCATTTTATTCTTTACATGCATAATTAGTAGTAATAGTTTCTTTTTGTGAAAGTATTGGTCATAAGTCTCTATGGGTTCGACATCCGATTTTATATAATCACTATATTACTTGTACGACCACATACACTTGCGTATGCATTTGGACGCAATAAGTTTTTGGCGCCGTTGTCGGGGAGAAATCAATTATTTTTGCCATAATAAAATGTATTGCATTATTTATCCAAGCATTAACGTCTTGATCTTAGCTGCTACTTGATTACAGGTACTTTACTCGAATACGAAGGACTGCGTGTCAAAACGATCTTGAGGAATTCGGTCCTGAGCCTGAACGTACTTTCAATCGGCGAATGATAGATTTGAATTTATTGCAGAACCCGCAGGCTTTAGCAGAGTTACCTCGTGTGGCAGTGCCTCGTGTGGCAGATGTAATTTCGAGCATTGTCAAGACCACCATCGAAGGGCACTGTGAGCTGAAGCATCCCATGATTTAGCTACTTCACTCTAGTAGGCAATTCACGGGAATGTCCCATGAGGATCCTCAGCGTCACATCCATATTTTTCTGCAGATTGTGGATACTTTCTCTACTGGAAGGGTCACCAAAGAATTTGTGAGGCTGATACTGTTCCTCTTTTCTCTATTGGGGAATGCAAGTAACTGGTTATTAGCAGAGCCCGCAAATTCTATCACTTTAAGGGATGATTTGGCGATGAAATTCTTGATAAGGTTCTTTCCACCAGCAAAAACAGCTCGACTCTGAAGAGAGATCATGTCATTCAGGTAGAAAAGTGGGGAAATTTGTATCAAGCGTGGGAGAGGTTCAAATGTCTTCTCAGAGATTGTGCTCACCACCATCAATCGAATGAAGTTTTGGCACACACATTTATTGAGAGTCTGGATGCCTAACATAAGTCATCACTAGACACTGTTGCACGAGGGCAGGCTCTTGATCTAAGTTATAAAGAACTATTCACACTATTGAACAGGTTTACTCAGAGCACTCCAGACTGGTAGGATGATGCAGCTAGCAGTTCAGTTAGGAAGGCACCGAGTGTTTTTGAAGTGGATAATTTTACAACACTATCGGCATATATTGATGCCATGCGCACTGAAATCTAGAAGTTAACTGTTGCGCGAGCTCCACCACATGTGCATGCAGTGCAACAAGCTATCATTTTTTGTGAAGTCTGTGGAGAAGGTCATAACAGTGATGAATTCCCTGCAAATCCTGCATCCATATACTTTGTAGGTAATGCAAACAAGGGGAAAGGAAGCAATAATCAATACGGGAATTCCTACAACCCAAATTAGAGGAATCACCCGAATTTTAGGTGGAGTGACAACCCAGGTAATCAGAAACAGAACTATCAGCCAGCACGTGCTCCTCAAGCACCCACGAATAGTATGGAAGAGATGATGAAAAAAATGATGGGTGATATGCAGAAGATGATAATAGACCAGCACAAGTTGATAGCAGATAATCAGAATTGCGATTTGGTTGTGCGAAATTTAGAGAGGCAGATGGGACAGATAGCTGGTGCACAAAATACTAGACCATCTGGAGGACTTCTAAGTGATACGGATATGAATCCCAAGCCTTGTAATGCTGTGACTCTTCGAAATGGGAGAGAACTAGAGAAAGTGGCTTCGAAGAAACCCAGTCGAGTAGAAGCTGAAAAAGAGAAGATTACTGAGAAAATGTTATTTTGAAGCAGTTGGCATGACTTTTGAGAGAAGTGGCTCAATGTGTACATTTTAATGCAATTGCGAAACTTTCATATACACCGAATCCTGATGTAGACCTATTTGAATGGCAAGGCTAAGTAAAGTACTAGGGAATGTATGATAAGTGATTGCTCGAGGGCGAGCAAAGTCTAAGTAGGGAGTGTTGATATTTGGCACAAATATCTAGAATTAGTGTCATTTGCATTTCATTTCTTAGTACTTTAATCGCAGTTTTGAATGCAAATTGTTGTATATGAGCTTATGTTGGTATGCTTGTATGAATAGGTATAACAAGGACGAATGGAGGGTATTTCGAGCAGTTTTTGATTGATTCCGAGGCTTTACATGTTGATTGAATGTTGGGAAATAAGTTCCAACACTTGAAGGAAGAATCCGACCACTGAAAGGTCTCATGTACTGTCCATGCGTCACACAGCCAACGCACAAAAACTCCGTCTCTGAATCTCAGACAGGCCATGCATTGGCCATGCGCCGCACAAGGTTTCAACAGTGATAAATGCGGATGTGAATCCCAAGCCTTGAAGTTGCTAGACCACCTGGAGAACTTCCAAGTGATACGGATGTGAATCGCAAGCCTTGTAATGTTGTGACTCTTCGAAATGGAAGAGAACTAGAGGAAGTGGCTTCGAAGAAATCCAGTCGAGTAGAAGCTGAAAAAGAGAAGATTACCGAGGAAATGATTAAAGAAGAGAGGGCAGTCAAGACACCAGTGGCAAAGCAACCACAACCCGTGGTTGCAAATCCACCACCTCCATTCCCTCAACGTTTGGCAAGATAGAAAGAAAAGGCTACTTACAAGAAGTTTCTTGATTTCCTTAAGCAGGTACACGTGAATGTCCCGTTGGTTGATATGCTGCAGGGTATTCCAAAGTATACTAAGTACATCAAAGATATTGTTGCAAACAAGAGCCGATTCACAGAGTATGCCACTGTTGCACTTACTGAGGAATGCACTTCGCGAATTCAAAACAGGTTTCCTACTAAATTGAAGGATCCCGGAAGTTTCACGATTAAGATTTCTATTAGGAAGCAGGTTGTTTCTCGAGCACTATGTGATCTCGGTGCAAGTATAAATTTGATGCCTTCATCTATCTTTAAGAAGCTAGGTTTGGGAGTACCCAGACCAACCACTATAGTTCTTCAACAGGCAGACAGATCATTAGCAAGACCCGAAGGCATTATTGAAGATGTATTGGTGCAAATGGGGTCGTTGATAATTCCTGCAGACTTCATGATTTTGGACTTCGAGCCAAACCCGGAAGTCCCATTTATTTTGGGGCGTCCATTCTTGGCCACAGGGAGAGCACTTATTGATGTAGCTGCTGGGCAACTCACTATGAGAGTACATGATAAAGTTGAAGTCTGCAATGTATACCAAGCTCTGAAGATGCCTGCCATCTATGAGGAGCTGTCCACCATTACTGTTCTGAATGATGATACACGACGACCACTCATCACTTCTCATAATCCATTAGAGAGATCCTTAGTGGGTGATGATATTTTTGGTGACTCGACGGCATTTGAGATGGTGCAGATTCTGGATATGGTGAGTATTTATATTCGTGCAGGCGAGTTTAAGCCTTTAGACAGAAAAATAGGAGTAACTCCGAAGTTATCAATTGAAGAGCCTCCGAAGTTGGAATTGAAGCCATTGCCCGCACATCTTAAATATGCATTCTTAGGCCAGGGTGATACCTTGCCAGTGATATTAGCAGCAGAGTTGACCGCTGAAGAGGTTAGTATTTGTCTGGAAGTATTGAAGTCTCACAAAAGGGCATTGGGGTGGCAAATATCTGACATTCAGGGAATTAGCCCCGCGCTATGCATGCACAAGATACTGATGGAGGATGATCATAAGCCTAGAGCACATCATCAATGGAGACTGAATCTTATGATGAAGGAGGTTGTCAAGAAAGAGGTAATCAAATGGTTAGATTCCGGCATTATTTTTCCTATTTCGGATAGCAAGTGGACGAGCCCAGTTCAGTGTGTCCTGAAGAAATAAGGGATGACAGTTGTGACAAATGACAAAAATGAGCTCATTCCTACAAGAACAATCACTGGATGGAGCATTTGCATGGATTATCGCAAGTTGAACGAGGCAACCAGAAAGGATCACTATCCCATTCCCTTCGTTGATCAAATGCTAGACAGGTTAGCCGCGCAAAAGTTTTATTATTTTATAGGTGGCTATTCTGGCTACAATCAGATAGCTATTGCCCCGGAGGATCAGGAGAAGACCACGTTTACATGCCCATACGGTACATATGCTTTCAAACGCATGCCATTTGGGCTGTGTAATGCACCCGCGACTTTCCAAAAGTGTATGATGGCTATCTTTTCAGAGATGGTTGAGGACTTTGTAGAAGATTTTAGGGATGATTTTTTGGTATTCGGGAACTCTTTTGAGGTGTGCTTGAAGAATCTATACCAAGTACTTGCAAGATGTGAAGAGACTAACCTGGTCTTAAATTGGAAAAAATTTCACTTTATGGTCCGAAAAGCCATCGTCCTTGGGCACAAGGTTTCAAAGAGAGGGCTAGAGGTTGATCGTGCTAAAGTGGAAGTCATTGAGAAGTTGCCACCTCCCGTGTCAGTCAAGGGTGTGCGCAGTTTCCTCGGCATGCAGGATTTTACAGACGCTTCATAAAGGAGTTTTCGAAGATCTCAAGTCTGATGTGCAGGTTACTTGAAAAGGAGGTGAAATTCCTATTTGATTATGCGTGTATCCAGGCCTTTGAAGGTCTAAAGAAGAGATTGGTAACTGCACCAATAATCATTGCACCTGACTGGAACTTGCCATTCGAATTGATGTGTGATGCAAACGACAATGCTGTGGAGGCTGTGTTGGGACAGAGACGAGAGAAAGTTTTTCATTCTATCTACTATGCTAGTAAGATGTTGGACGCTGCCCAAATGAATTACACTGTAACTGAGAAGGAGCTGCTAGTTGTGGTTTATGCGTTTGATAAGTTTCGGTCCTATCTTGTTGGGACACATGTTATTATCTATACAGACCATGCAGCCATTCGCTACTTGTTCAGCAAGAAGGATGCTAAACCCAGGTTAATTCGGTGGATTCTCCTTTTGCAGGAATTTGATATTGAAATTAAAGATCGTAAGGGAGCTGAGAACCAAGTCGCAGACTACTTGTCTAGATTGGACAACCATAATCATTTTGTGGAAGATGTCCAAATTCGAGAGTAGTTCCCTGATGAGCAGCTATTTGCTATTCTTGTTACCGAAGTCCCATGGTATACTGATTTGTGAACTTGATAGTAAGTGGGTTGTACCCTCCAGAAGCCACCTCACAGCAGAGAAATAAGTTTCATCATGACTCCCGGTTTTATATATGGGATGAACCGTATTTATTCAAGCAAGGGATTGATCAGTTAGTGCGGAGATGCATTCCACAGACCGAGGTGAGTCAAGTGTAGGAGAGCTGTCATTCTTCTCCATACGGGGGGAGGGGGGGGGGGTACTTTCAAGGTGATCGTACTGCGGCTAAGGTATTATAATCTGGCTTCTATTGGCCCACTCTTTTCAAAGATGCCCATGCATTTTCTAGAAGTTGCGACAGATGTCAACGAACGGGAAACATCTCTAAGAGGCACGAGATGCCTTTGACAAACATATTGGAGGTAGAGATATTTGACATCTGGGGCATTTATTTTATGGGTCCCTTCCCACCATCCTTCAGTAACAAGTACATTCTGCTTGCTGTCGACTATGTTTCAAAATGGGTAGAGGCAGTCCCTCTTCCAACCAATGATGCGAAGGTGGTGGTGAATTTTGTGCGAAAAAACATATTCGCAAAGTTGGAACCCCACGGACGATGATTAGTGATGGTGGTGCTCACTTCTGCAATATTTTGTTGAAGAACCTTCTGGCAAAGTATGGGGTGAAGCATAAAGTCTCTACAGCTTACCACCCACAGACATGCGGACAGGTAGAGGTCTCGAATAGAGAAGTGAAGCAAATCTTAGAGAAAACTGTGAATGCTCAGAGGAAGGACTGGGCAATGAGGTTGGATGACGCCTTGTGAGCGTATCGCACAGCATATAAAATCCCCATCGGAGCATCTCCTTACAGGTTAGTGATAACGTCCAAATTCACTCCTCAAAGAGAAAGTGTACACGGTTGTATGCAATATAATTTACCCAACTATGAGTCGGGGTCGATCCCACAGGGAACAATATACTAGGCGATTAAGAAAGTAAGGAACTTTCACCAACTAAGCTAAAGCCAAACGATAGATAATATTTTGGTTTTTGAGAAAATTATAACTAAGGCAGAAATGTAAACTAACCTAGAAAGCCAGTAAAATGATCAACGGTCACAAGCATGGATAATAGGAGATTGCACTCAAGTAACGATCCAACTTATTTTACGATATTACAACTAAGAACGAGGTTATGTTAATAGCTAATGATTTCTAAAATCTCATTGAAAGTTTCTCAACCAAAACAATGAATTTCACTTTAAGCTTTCTCAAGCCTTAAAGTGTGATATTAGGCACAATTAATATAATCCCAACTGACTTTCCTCTCTCGAGCTCAAGTCATTAGATGAGGGTTATGCCTCAAATCCTTGTTAACTAATCTTTCCCAAATTGACTTTCCTCTCTCGAGCTCAAATCAAATTAAATGGGTGAGTCCTAGGGTTAGCTAATCCCTTTGGAAACATTCAAGAACGAGATTAATTAAAGAAATAATAACCCACTTCATTAGGAATAAAAATCATTCAATACATAAGCAAAACAAGAGTTTCAAACCAAACTTTAATCAAGAATATTTTCATAAACAAGATTCAAGTAATGGAATAGAAAGCTACACACTTAGATAATCAATACATAGCAAGAAAAAAAAAAGAAATGAGTAAAGGATTAAGAAATTTCTAATCAAGATCTTCAAATCTTCAACCCAAAGTGTGGATGCAAAAACCTAGCTCTCCAAGCTTGATGAAAATGGCAAAAGATAAAAATGATATGCCCCAAGTCTCTCTTTTATAGCTCCTCAACTTTCTCAAGTCAAAATATGACAAAATAAACCCCAAAGTTTTAGTTTTGCAAATCTGTCCCGTTTTTGCAAAACTGTCCAGTTTGGCCTTTTTTTGACTTTATTTTCACTTGGTTTCTTCCGATCACTTCTAAATCACATAAAACTGAGTAGAGCACCAATATTATACAAAAAAAACCCTGCGTGCACAACGTGCGTCTCGCATGTTGTGTCACAAGATGCGAGACGCGAAGCATGCTCAGCAGCCGCATGTTATGCTCTTGACTTCAGGCTTCCCAGATTTCGGACAAGGTTTGCGTTAACGCTGTTGTCTCATAAGTTCAACATGCGAGTCGCATGTTGATCTCGCAAATTGCGCAACCTTTCATTCTCTATTCTTCAGTGGCCTGTCATGCTATGTAGTGGAATTGTGGATCCGCAAACATGGCATGCAGCTCGCATGTTGTGCAAAGTGTGTCCTTGGCCTATTTTGCTTCATTTTGCTCCGTTATGCTTTCCGAATATCTTTTCCTACAAAATGAAAAAAAACACATGAAAAGCAACACCAAAAGTGCTTGAAGAGTTACAAAAGCTTAAGAAATTAGCATCGAATATCCCGTAATTTCACGGCACATCAGTTAGTTTATGGGAAAACGTGCCATCTACCGGTTGAATTAGAGCATAAAGCATATTACGCAATCAAAAAGCTCAATCTTGATATGAATCTGGGGGAGAGAAGAGGTTGATCCAATTACACGAGCTTGATGAATTCAGACTGGGGGCGTATGAGAATGCAAAGCTATCTATACAAGGAGAAAACTAAGAGATGGCACGACAAGCATATCCAACATCGTGAGTTCGCGCCAGGGCAGCAGGTACAACTCTTTAACTGGAGGCTGAGGTTGTTTCCGGGAAATCATAAGTCTCGTTGGTCTATACCATTTGTGGTGACTAGAATCACACCCCATGGTGTGGTCGAGATACAAACCATGGATGGGGTGTGCAAGTTCTTGGTAATTGGGCAGCGTCTCAGGCGATATTAGGGTGGTAACTTTGACAAGGAGAAGGAGCAAGTGCTCCTTAATGATGAGTAGAGAAGGATCTGCGTTGTGCTGTAACGTTAACTCAAGCACTTCTCGGGTGGCAACCCGATTCTGTAATGTAACAATTTGAAATAAAAGGAAAATACAAAGAGTGTCGTGCCACGACCTTAACTAAGGCGCTTGTTGGGAGGCAACCCAACTTTTGTAGCGTATATGTCATGTTTGTTCATGTTGCAGGACCAAATAAGGAGCAAGAACAGCAAATGATTGAAGCAGAACTTGAAAAAGCTCCAGGTTTGTCTGTGTTTTCCCTGTGCGTCACATGGGAATCGCATAACAGGTAAGCAGGCCAAAATTTTGGCTAAGTAAAAGATTCAGAAAGGGGTGTTTTGTGCGCTAGCCATGCGTCGCATGGGCAACGCATGATCTGCACTCAGAGCCGAAAATTTGGCTAAGTAAAAGATTCAAAAAGGGGTGTTTTGTGCGCTGGCCATGCGTCGCATTGTTAACGCATGATCTGCACTCAGAGCCAAAAACTTGGCTAAGTACAAAGTTCAGAAAGGGGGGATTTGTGCATTGATCATGCGACGCATGGTCAACGCATGATTGTTACTCAGAGCAAAAATTTTCTAAGTATAAAGTTCAGAAGGGGGGTGTTGTGCGCCAGTCATGCGACGCATGTTCAACGCACGGGTCAACCCTGTTAAAATTCTTTTTAAAGAATAAAACACGGGTGACCCCCCAATAACCCCCAATTTTCACAAACTCTCTCCCTCTCTCTACAAAACACTCCCAACCGAACCCAAATCCTAAAACCCCTCTCCCAATCCCTTTCAACTCTAAGGAAGGTGGTGTAAATCATCTCACATCATAACATAAGGTAAGAATTCGTGTGCCTTCACTAATGAAATCCCATTCCCTCTTTCCCTTTTGTGTTGGTGTAGGAGATTGATAAACTAGGGTTTGTGGGGTTGGGCGAATTTGGGTGGAGGTTTGGTATTGTTGTGTTTGTAATGGGTGTTGGATGCTAGAACAATGATTCCCAAACATAAAGGAGGGTTTTTCAACGATCCATTGTTGCAAAACTTCAAGGGATAGTTCTATGCCCACAATGTGTTTGATAAAACTCCTCAACCAAGTTTCTTGTGATTTTTGTGAAGTCTTGAGTAGCAATTGAACTTGAAACAACATTCAAAACCGTAGGGCATTGCCATGAACACCCATAGGTCGAAAAGGCACTAAAAGTGAAGGGTGAACCACGACCCTAGGTCCTCCAACATGATTTTCCTTATTTTGTAGGATAGTTTTTTTTCTTTGGTTTCATTAATTTTGTTCGTTTTAGTCTCAAGATTAGTTAACTTCTTTGTTTCAAAATTTTTGCACTATAGTTTGTAGTAAGTGTGGGGTGTTTCACGACCCCACACTTGGGCTTAACTTGCGGATGATAAAGTGAAGTGTTAGTGTGCAATAAGTGTGGGGTCGTGGTTAAATTTGCTAACGACGTTGGATAGTTGTGTTGTGAATCTCTACAGGTACAATGGTGACCAAAGGAAAAGGCAAAGTTGATGAGATGGGTCCCTCGCAAGGATCAAAGAGACCCAGATGGGGCAAGGCCATTGCCACCAAGAAAGGGGCAACAGCCCGCAGTAGCAAGCAACCGGTAGTCCCCATTCCTCGGGCTTCTCCTCTGAGGCCTCATCCCTATCTTATAATGATTGGGTGTACGGAAAACTGGTACAAAGAGTTCCCTTTGAAGGGTGGGTACATCCATGAAAGGCCCGTTAACAAAGTGGCCTTGAAGAAAAAAATTCGGGGGATCCACAATCAAATAATAGAAATGGGCTAGCAGGGTGTCTTTGAAAATCTGGGGCCCGTGAACATTAACATGGTGTTGGAGATGTATGCCAATCAAGAGTTGGCCAGAACAGAGGGCGGTGAGATGCAGCTGTCGGTAAACGTAAGGGGTGAGTATGTGCCGCTAATAGCCTCCACCTTGTGCGCACATTTAGGGGTCCCTAATTGTCCCATTGGACCACTGCTTGAATTCATCAAAAGGCCTGACTACAACGCCATTCAGGAGACTTTATGTGGGCAAGATTCCAAGGCCAAGTGGGCCAGATATAGAGAGGACCCTAGGTTGCACTAGACAATGTTGATGGGTGATTTTCTGAAGGAGGCTCGAGTGTGGCTCAGGCCGCTCAACTACCGTATCATGCCACTTGATCATTTCACTACTGTGCTGAAGGAGAGAGTAGCCATTGTATACTTCTTCTTGATGGGGCAACCTGTCAACATTAGCTATTGGATACTAAAGGAGATGTAGCACATTAGAGAAGGCAAGTCCCTCAGGCTGAGCTTTGAGAATACCCTCATTTCCTACTTAAGGAAGTTGGCACCTCACTTGGAGAGTCCGCATGACAGGGTGCTTGAGTGCTCGGATAATATGATCGACATCTCTAATGTCAAGTCCCCCGAACAGTGCACTAAACTCAATTTGACTCCATCCTAAGAAAGATCGGCTCAGTCTACTGTGTTGGCACAAATCTACAAGATTGCGATGATCGCGAGTGAGCAATTTGAGTTAGACCTCTCTAGTGTGTTTGCGGAGTGCCCTCACACCACTTACTCACGAGTACTCATTGGGGAGGAGGGCAAGCTGCTAGCTGATGAGGGCTTGTGCTCCGCAGATCTCCTTGTAGCCGAGATGGAGGAAGGGAGTGAAGAAGAATTCCAGGCACAGGATGCTGAGAATGATGAGGAAGAAGAGGCCGAGCCATCTGATGGCGGGGCTAAGGATGATGAGGAGGATGAATAGGCCCTAGTGGGCCTCAGGGAGTATTTCTTGCCTTGCTTTGTTTTTAAATTTGTTCATCTATATACTTCGAGGGCAAAGCATGATTTAAGTGTGGGGTGGGAAATACGTCCCTTATATTAACAATTTTTGAGGTTGAGGATGGTGATCAAGTGCCATAGGTTTCTTTTTGGTACTTTTTTTTTTTAGTCTTAGAGTAAAAAAAAAAATTAGTTTTGTTAGATTTTCTCTGTAGCTTCTTGAGTCCCTCATTAGTGGCACACACCATCTACCCCCTTGGGTTTTCTTATGGCCTCGGTTCTTTCCTAAGGGGGGACCTTTGAACCGGATTAGATTTTTTATTTTTTTTTAGTTTTGGTAAATAGAGTTGTAGGAGTCAAGCCTGTTAGACCACTCGAATGCTAGGTGCTCAGGTGAGGTGGAATGTGAAAACTATGAGCTGTTCTTGATGACTTTTTAAAAGCATGCATGAAAAGAAAAAACCTCTCTTGAAACACTTTTGTAGTGAATTGCATTGACTCATGTATGACCCACTTGGCATAATTTGTGATAGTTGCTTGATTGGAGAGTTGTATGAATCTGTTTTGTACTGATTATGTGTTGTGTGTGAATGTGAGGAAACTCTTGCATGATCCATGCTTGACAGTGATGACTAGAACTTGCCCGGTGTGTTCGTGAAGTGAAATTGAGTGGGAAGTTTAGGAAGTGATCAAGGCATTTCCTTGTTAGCCAAATTTCGAAACGTCACTTGCCTACCTTTTGTGTAATTATATATCCCTAGTCAACCCCGTTGAGCCTTTAGCCTTTCTTTTGATAATAGCCAATTAGCCTACCCCCGTTGTTCTTATTGACCAATTTTTTATCCTTGTTTACTCCTTAGGCACTTTTAATAGCGAATCGTGGAATTGGAGTTGGGATGCGAAACTAAGGGAGGGTTCATTGAATGAAGTTGAAAGGAAGGCTATTGGTGCGCTTGAGTGTCTTGAATGATAGTAGTGGGAAGTATGGGTGCAAACAACAACAACCAAAAAAAAAAAAAAATACAGAACTGAAAACAGAAAATAGAAACTGTCCAGTTAGTGATTTGTTTTCTTATTATTGCGTCCCACTAGCTAGTCGAAAATAGGATGGCTCTTAAAGTTAAGAAAATAAATGATTGATTGACGGGATAGAATTGGTAGCGTGTGGTTGAAATTCATGGTTGATGAAGGAGGGTGCTAAATAAACTATGTTGTGAGGTATTAAAAGTGCTTAGAGAGGTTAGTCACTATTTCCAAAATATATCCTACCCGTACCTTAGCCTACGTTACAACCATACAAGTCCTAAGTGATCCTAAGCTCATCTCACTCTAATTTGTGGAACGATTACACTACGGGCAAGCTTATGGTTCGTCATGTTTGAGCAGTGGATATTCTTTGTGAGAGTGAGCGATCTTGTGTGCAACTTATGTCCATTGAAATATGTCGTCAACCTTTTTTGAAATATGGACAACTCTCTTTTGGGTGAGGACACATAATTGATAGGAGATGGGTGAAGTACTCCCACTCGGTCAAGTAGCAGACTCTTTGTGTTTTGAGTGGTGTCTGGCGTAATATGCATGTTTTTTAACGTATCGTTTCTTGAGAGGTTTGATTGTTAATATTTGGAAGCGTAAGAAAATGTTGTTTTGAAGCAGTTGGCATGACTTTTGAGAGAAGTGGCTCAATGTGTATGTTTTAATGCAATTGAGAAACTTTCATATACACCGAATCCGGATGTAGACCTGTTTGAATGGCATGGATAAGTAAAGTACTAGAGAATGCATGATAAGTGGTTGCTCAAGAGCGAGCAAAGTCTAAGTGGGGGGTGTTGGTATTTGGCACAAATATCTAGATTTAGTGTCATTTGCATTTCACTTCTTAGCACTTTAATCGCAGTTTTGAATGCAAATTGTTGTATATGAGCTTATGTTGGTATGCTTGTAAAAATAGGTACAACAAGGACCAATTGAGGGTATTCCGAGCAGTTTTTGGTTGATTCCGAGGCTTTGCACGTTGATTGAATGTTGGGAAGGAAGTTTCAGCACTTGAAGGTAGAATCCGACCACTGAAGGGTCTCATACGCTGGCCATGCGTCGCACAGCCAGCGCACAAAAACCCCATCTCTGAATCTCAGACAGGACATGCATTGGCCATGCGCCGCACAAGCAACACACAGAGGAGATCATGCATTGGCCATGCGACGCATAGCCAGTGCACAAGCGGCGTCAGTTGTCCTGCTTGGATCGGGATTGGGCCAACTTATCTTATATTTACCCTAGCGTATCAATAGTCATTTTTAACATTAGAAAGACAGCTTGGACGAATTTGGAGACTTGTGAAACTCTTTCTAGGTTTTATTCCTTTTCTATTATTTTTCTTTACATTGAAACCCTATGTTAATCATAAATTCTTGCTCCCATTCTCGAATCATGTGTAACTAAACACCGTAATTCTAGGGTTGTGGCTTAGCCATGAATATTGACGTTTGACAAGTATTTCAATCTTAGTAGCTTGTTCGTATGCAATTTCTTCTTTACTTCTGTGCTTAATTGCTTGATTGTCTGCGCAACAGTTGAGTTCTATTTACTAATTGATACACGTGCTTGGGAAAGACGTTGTTAATTTGGAGAAGAAGTAACGAGATTGTGATATGAATATCCCTATAGTTGGGCTAGGATTTGTGACTAGGATAGGAATATACTTAATTACCGCAGTCAATTCATGCCGTGCTCTTATTGCATTCTTGATAGGTCAATACCATTGGAATATAAGAGGCGAGTTATCTTGAATCGGTGAGTAGTGGTTCGGGAGAATACTACGAGATTAATAATCCGGTTAATTGACAATTGTGAACAAAGTAGCTAAGGAGTGATACTTGAACGACTCAATAGGATTGGTGAACAAACCACGACCTTGGAATACTTCTAAAATCTTGATAAAAGCAATACTCAAATACGTTCTTAGCATAAATTGTGGTTACATTATTAGTTATTTACATTATAGCATTAGTTTACAAAAAAACCATTTTATTCTTTACTTGCATAATTAGTAGTAATAGTTTATTTTCGTGAAAGTATTGGTCATAAGTCTCTGTGGGTTCGACATCCGATTTTATTTAATTACTATATTACTTGTACGACCACGTATACTTGCGTGTGCATTTGGACGCAACAAGATTCACAGAGAGCTGGTATCGGTGGGATTTTGAGGAATGAGACAAGTGACTTCATATTGGCATTTTCAATTCCTGTACAATGTGACAGCAACAATGAAGCAAAAGTAGGTGCTGCAGACTTTGGTTTAAGATGGTGTATTCAAAGGGGTTACAACAATGTACAACATGAAATGGATTCCCAGGTCATTGGAAAAATGTTAGTAAGACAAGATACTGAGAACATGAAGCTAAAGCATATCATTCACAGAATCAGTACCAACATCAATGCAACATCAGTCCAAGTTTCTCATTGTTTTAGAGAAGCGAACAAGGTGGTTGATTTCTTTGCTAAACTTGCTTCAACAAGTAGAACAAGGACCTTATACCTTTCTTATATGGATCTACCAAAAGAATCAAAGGGCCTTATTCAACTTGACAAATGGCAACTACCTACTTTCACGAGAAGATTTGAGAAAAGTAACTTCTTTGTAAGCTAATAAACTTAGTTTTTCTGGAAAAGGGGATGTATAGGCTACCTCTTTTTTCTAGATTGTATTAGCAATCTCTTTTTGTAGACATGACATGAAGCAAGGTTCCATGTCCCCCTCTAGTCATTGTAAGTTTTTCTACTTATATATTACATGGTAAGGGTCAAGTCAAACCCCCACACCTTAGGCTCACAACCTAAAGGTGACAGCTTATTAAAAAAAAAGAACTCTAATAAAATAAAATTTATTAGACGGTCAGTGTATATATCTTAAATACTTTATTTTATTTTACGATTGAATATTTTACTCTTTTTAATTTAATTTTTGTCAAGATCTAAACTAGGTGGAGCAAAACTTTTAGTTGTGGATGGGGCCAAATCAACGAATTTATCTTCTTCTTTTTTGTTTTGTTTTAACATTAACAATATTTATATTATAGTATTAAACATAAAGAACCTAAGGAGGTTCCAAAACAGTACAACATGGTGCTGTCTTCTAAGACACTTTGATTTACCATAGTTGCTAGCAGTTCCAGGATTTTCTCAGGGGTTCGAAAAAAAAAACAATAAAATTTAAACATTAAAAAAAAATATGTTGTCCGTAGGAATCTAATTTTCGACAATGGAAGGGATTTTGAACACCGTGGTCCACTTGAGCTAACGTTTTGTATTTGTTCAGGGTATTCAAAACTTATATATGTACATAAATAAAGAAAATCTACCTTATATATATATATTAAAAAAAATTCCTAGGGTGTTCGGGTGAATACCCTCCCTCCCCTTTAAATCCGCCCTTGGTGGCTAGGATATTATAGGCAGATTCTAGTAGATACTACGTAGAAAGTACTTTTGCAGTCTTATCATATTCTAGATGCTTTATAACAAAACAAGGCGGAAAAGCATAGTGTTGCTTGATATCTTGGACTGATTTGAAGCTTCCTTGGCTAACAGAAGAGCCACCCCATTTCCTTCACGAAAGCTATGCTGGATTTGGATTTGCTATAGTTGAGCCAACGACCATCTGCAGGATGAAAAAGGGATAATATCAATAGATTGTGCATTATGCAAGGTTCTGATCAAGTCTGTACAATCGGTTTCAATTTCAAGTGGCACAAGAGTAGATCTCTAGCAATTACAAGACCACGCTTCAGTGCTAGAAATTCTGCATGCAAAGGAGAGTTAGCATAACTATGATGAGAAGCCTATAATCCAGTCACCATTGCTATCTCGTATAAGGCCCCCAATTCCTCCAGTGTTGGAGGACTTGTATGCACCATCAATATTTAGTTTAAAATATTTTTTAGGTGGAGCATACCAGTGTAGAAATGCTTTTTTTTTTCAACTGCCTCCATTGATCATTGATAAGCAAAAGAAGTACATAATGAGTCTGGCATCCCAAACTTTTTACATGATCATTGCGAAGAGACTATCAATGAAGGTTAGCTTCTATAGTTAATCACCAAAAGATTTGGTTATAGTTAGATCATACTAGTCTAACTACAACAAGATGGATCATTCCACTCAAAGAGGATCAAAGGCAAAAAGAGAGGCTTTGACAGGTTTGATTCTAAAGCTCGGCATGTTCCATCTGTCCATATTTATTAAATCTCTGACTGTTATGGGGAGCTCAGAAGAGGGGTTGAAAGTTTGGATTCCATTAGCACTATGGCTAAGACAAGCTAATTTATCAGCTGGTCTGTTTGCTTCTCTATAGCAATGACTAATGTTAAATTCACACCTGTCAACTAGCTTCTGAATTTCTTGGACTTCTTTGTCAATCTTCCAAGGTGGTCTCCATTCTCTGTTTATGCAGTTAGCCAAAAGTAAAGAGTCAGTCTCTCCCTATGTTGATGTTAGTCCATTTCTAGCACACCACTGCAATCCAAATAATAGTGTTGATGCTTCAGCTATTTTGCTTGTTCCTTGTCCCATATTAATAGTGTAAGCAAAAATGAAATTGCCTCTGTTGGGCTGGTCAGGGAAGGGATCGAGCCAAAAGATTGTATTCTATGGCATGATTCAAAATCGTTTTTGAACAGGTAGGATTAGAGGTGTTGTGGTTATTGTTCTTCAACTCCTAGTAATCCATATATTCCAAATGATGAAAGGGAAAAGATCATGCCAGGTTTTGATATTTTTTGGAAGAAGAGGGTTACTGTTTTTAATATAGTCAAGCCAAAGGGTGGTTGGATCAAAATGTATGGGAATGCCAAATTCATTCCAAACCTCAGCAGTGGGAGGGCAAGACATGAAAATATGACTTATAGTTTCCTCAGCTAGCCTACAAACTAGACATTATTTGTCAATGTTAATACCAATATTACTAAGGTAAGTTCTACTAGGTATCTTATTATGATAACATTGCCATAGAACCTTATTAGAAGCTTGGACCTTACTAGAAGAAACATTATTATGCTCATAGCATGTTTTGGTGGAAAAATAAGTAACCTCATTTGGAGCCCATAGGCGCGCATCTGCCATACTATTCCTTAAGGGGGGGGGGGGGGGGGGGGGGAATGGAGTAGATTTTTTCTAAAAGAGGTTTGAGGAAGTTGGAAAGAAAGTGTTGAGACATCCCACTTATTATTCTTATAAATTTGTTGTATGGTGAGATGTTCCTCCCCTCTGGAAAGTGGTCCTATGATACTTTGTCTAAGTATGTTAGTGTGAGAAATCCATTTGGAGGACCATATGTTTAAAGAGGAGTTTTTGCTAGGTATCAGAGAATCTTCTCATTACAAAGTCTCCAAGCCTTAAAGAATGGATTGCTATGTGATAGAGGTGTTGGTGAGACTTCTCTTACAACAACAACAACAACATACCCAGTGAATCCCACAACGTGGGGTCTGGGGAGGGTAGAGTGTACGCAGACCTTACCCTCACCTTAGGTTGGGAGGCTGTTTCCGAAAGACCCTTGGCTTAAGAAAAAGCATAAGAAAGGTCAGATACAGGCAAAAAAATCAAAGCAATTATGAAAATGAAAACAATGAAAGTAAATAAGTCATTATAAACCAACAGATACTGGCAGAAATCAAGAGACAAGAAACTATAGAGCAACATAACTATTCGTAAGAAAGGATAAATGCGACTACCTACTAGCCTTCTACCCTAATATGAGTCATCCATACCCTTCTATCTAAGGTCATGTCCTTGGTAAGCAGGAAATGCGCCATGTCCTGTCTAATCACTTCCCCCCAATACTTCTTCGGCCTATCTCTACCTCTTCTGAAACCGTCGCTGGCCAACCTCTCGCACCTCCGCACTGGGGTATTTGCATCTCTCCGCATCACATGCCCAAACCATCTCAGCCTCGCTTCCCACATCTTGTCTTCCACTGAGGCTATTCCAACCTTGCCTCGGATGACTTCATTCCTATCGCTTCTAGTGTGCCCACACATCCATCGCAGCATTCTCATTTCCGCCACTTTCATCTTCTGAACATGTGATTTCTTAACTGGCCAACACTCTTCCCCATACAACATAGTTGGTCTAACCACCACTTTGTAGAACTTGCCTTTAAGTTTCGGTGGCACCTTCTTGTCACACAGCACTCCGGAGGCAAGCCTCCATTTCATCCACCCTGCACCAATACGGTGTGTGACGTCATCATCAATCTCCCCATTTCCTTGTATAATAGACCCAAGATACTTGAAACTATTTTTCTTCTGTATGACCTGGGTGCCAAGCTTCACTTTCACGTCAGCCTTATGCACTATATCACTGAACTTGCACTCCAAGTACTTTGTCTTGCTCCTACTCAACTTGAACCCTTTAGACTCCAGAGTTTGTCTCCAAACCTCCAGCTTAGCATTCAACTCGCTGCGAGACTCGTCAATCAAGACTATGTCATCCGCAAATAACATACACTATGGCACCTCACCTTGAATTTTCCGCGCCAATCCATCGATCACCAAGGAGAATAAAAATGGGCTAAGAGTTGATCCCTGGTGCAACCCCATCACCACTGGGAAGTGCTCTGAGTCTCCTCCCATAGTCCTTACCCTGGTCTTGTCCCCATCATATATGTCCTTGATCACCCTAATGTACGCCACAGGTACACCTCTAGCCTCCAAGCATCTTCATAGAACCTCTCTCGGTACTTTGTCGTATGCCTTTTCTAGGTCTATGAATACCATGTGCAAGTCCCTCTTCCTCTCCCTATATTGCTCCACCAGTCTCCGTACAAGATGAATAGCTTCTGTAGTTGAGCGCCCCGGCATGAATCCTAACTGGTTCTCTGAGATAGACACGCCTCTCCTCACCCTCATCTCCACCACCCTTTCCCACACTTTCATAGTGTGGCTTAGCAGCTTGATCCCTCTGTAGTTGTTGCAACTTTGAATGTCGCCCTTGTTCTTGTACAATGGAATTATTGTACTACATCGCCATTCTTCGGGCATCTTAGCCGTCTTAAAGATAACATTAAAGAGTCGAGTCAACCACACTAAACCTGCCCTGCCTACAGTCTTCCAAAATTCCCTAAGAATCTCATCGGGTTCGGTCGCTCTTCCCCTACTCATCCTACGAACAACACCCTTAACTTCCTTAACCTTTATACTCCTACAATATACAAAATCATGACACCTCTCGGAGTACTCCAAATCTCCCAACACAATATCTCTGTCCCCTCCGTCGTTCAAGAGTTTGTGGAAGTATGACTGCCATCTCCGTCTAATGAGAGCATCCTCCACTAGTACCCTTCCATCCTCGTCCTTGATGCACTTCACCTGATCCAAGTCACGCGCCCTCCTCTCCTTCGCCTTGGCTAGTCTGTATAACTTCTTATCCCCGCCTTTGTCCTCTAGTTCTGCATACAGGTGTTCAAAAGCTGTTGTCTTTGCCGCCGTAACCGCTAACTTTTCCTCCTTCCTCGCCATCTTGTACAATTCCCTATTCGTTCGCCTCTCCTCATCATCCTTGCTGTCTACCAACTTCGCATATGCCACCTTTTTTGCTTCCACCTTCTCTTGAACTCCTCTATTCCACCACCAGTCCCCTCGGTGCCGACCACGGCTACCCTTCGAGACCCCCAGCACCTCTCTAGCTACTTCCCTAATGCAACTGGCCGTCCTATCCCACATGTCGGTCGCCTCCCACTACTCTCCCAGGCTCCCATAACCCTCAACTTCTCCCCCATTTCCAGGGCATCCGTCATGGTCAAACTCCCCCATTTGATCCTAGGCCTGTCGTCCACAACCCTCTTGATTTCCAAATCCATCACCAAGAGCTTATGCTGGGTCGTTAGATTCTCACTCGGAATCACCTTGCAGTCTTTACAAAGACCTTTATCGTCCTTCCTAAGGAGTAAAAAGTCTATCTGCGTCTTAGCCACCGAATTACGAAAGGTTACCAAGTGCTCCTCCTTCTTCGGGAAACTCGAATTGGCTACCACTAGCCCAAACTTTTGCAAAATCCAACAGTGCAACTCCTCCTCCGTTCCTGTCCCCGAAACCACAACCTCCATGCACATCGTCATATCCCCCTGAAATTGACCCAATGTGCCCATTGAAATCTCCTCCGATGAATAGCTTCTCAGTGGACGGTATACCTCCCATCATCTCGTCCAAATCCTCCCAAAAACGTCTTTTCTCCTCCTCGCCCAAGCCCGCTTGCGGCGCGTAAGCACTAATAATGTGCAAAATAAACCCTCCAACGACCAGCTTAATCGTCATCAACCTATCACTGTCCCTCCTAATCCCTACCACCTGTTCTCATAAGTCATTATCTACTAAAATGCCTACCCCATTCCTATCCCTCGACCTACCTGAGAACCATAACTTATACTCATCCACATCTTTAGCCCTGGATCCTACCCATTTAATCTCTTGAACACAAGCTATATTAATCCTCCTCTTCTTAAGAATCTTAACTAGTTCGATGGACTTCCCCGTTAGAGTCCCAATATTCCAAGACCCTACTCGCAGACTAGAAACTCCCTTAACCCACCTACCCCCTCTAACCCTCACCCCCGTCCGAGAGCATGACCCTAGTCCACCATCGTCTACCAAAGCCAGTAAAGCAAATATAAACTACTCGACCAGGAAGGAATCAATACTAAAACACAAGTTAGCAATAATCTAGATGAAAGTGTAACTACTACGACAAGAACGAAACAAGTAATGCAAGAATGCAAATTAGCTGCAAGGATAAAAGACAGAGAATTAAAAAAAAATAAAAAAAATAAACCGGAGGTACCAACTCCAGTTAGACAGAACCTGCTCACGCCAGAATCACTGTTCACGCAGGAATCACTGTTCACGCCGGAATCACTGTTCACGGTGGGAAGCTCAAATCTGTCGGACCAGAGAGAAGGAGAGAAGGAAAGAGAGAAGAGAAGAGAAAAGAAGAGAAGGAAGATAGGAGAAGAAGAGGAGTGAGGGTGGAGGTGGGTATAGGGCTGTCAGGAGAGAGGAAACTTACCTGGGGAGGCCACCGGGAGGTTGCTGGCCGGAGTTGGGGGATGGGAAGAAGACCGTTAGGTTTGGTTGGTTTTCCTAGGTGAGACTTCTCTTAGTGGCGTATTATTTTATTTAATAAGGGTGTTTGCCCAAAGGGAAGTAGGGCTCACAAGCATACGCCATACTAGACAACAAAGGATAGCCAAATTCTTGGATTGAGCTTTCTTTAATCCCAGGCCCCCACAATTTCTTGGTTGGGTGATGGTATTCCGGTTAATGAGATGGATCGAAATTTACCTTTCACATAGATTAAGCGTGTCAACAAAATTTTATAACTATATATATTTATTTGGTGTGCAAATTAGTCGTACATTGGAAGTTTATAACTTATAAGAAATAAAGAACCTAGGTATAAAGTCTAAAAATAGGGAAAACAACATAAAATACCCATAAAAAATAAAGTATTTACCCGTATGTCCCCTTCTAAGATTTCCCAAATGAATGCCTTTTACTGTCCCGTACTTTATTCTTTTGTCTTTTTGTCTTTACTTCATTTTGTTTTATCTCTCTCTTTTCTAATCTTTTTAATGTTCGTTTCAAAAATAAAAATAAAATACAAAGACCAAAATATTAGATAATACTTTTTAGATTAATAAGAATATAAGAAATTAAATAATTATACTACAATAAGAAATAATTTAAAATAATACTAAAGTCACTAAAAATATAAATTGATAGAAAACATGTTCTTTTATGTTTTCTTTTGCAAATAAAAACAAATTTATTAAATATGAATCTATACTTTTATAATTTTTTTTACAGAAAAATAACTTGCTAAAAATGGTTTAAAATTAAAATATTAAATTTAAGCTTAAACTTTTTTTGTTGAATTTTTTTTTCTTCTGAAGGAATGAACAAGTCATTTATATTACCCTGTCAGCATATAATATATACTATGTGAGTATCATAAAGGACTGGGGAATTTTTTGAAAGAATGGATCAGTCCTCTATGATACCCTATTAGTATATGATATATACAATATTGGTACCATAGAGGACAAAGAAGTTTTTTTAAAATTTTTAAGAAATGAGTTGTGTTTTTCTTGAAGGAATGAACTAGTCTTCTATGATATTCTATCAATATATGAGATATATCATGTGAGTATCATAGAGAACTGAAGAGTGTTTTTCTTTGAAGGAATGAACAAGTCATTTATGATGCCCTGTCAGTATATGATATTTACCATATGGTCATCATAGAGGACTGAGTAGAGTTTTCTTTAAGGAATAAATCTGTTTTCTTTAAGGAATGAATAGGTCATCTATAATACTCTATCAGTATATGATATATACCAGGTTGGTATCGCAATGGAATGAGTGTTTTTCTTGAAGGAATGTACTGACAGTTCTTTATGATACCCTGTTAGCATATCGTATATCAGGTTGTTATCATAGATGACTAAGTGTTTTTCTTGAAACTATGAACCAATCTTTTTGATACTTTATTATGATATATACCAGAGTATCATAGACGATTAAGCTATTTTTCTTTTAATAATGAGTCGGTCCTCTGTGATGTTTTGTGAGTATATGATATATCATGTGGGTCATTCAGCCATGATACCTTGTTATTATATGATATATACCATGGGGGTATAATCGAGGACTAATGAGTGTTTTTTTTAACAAATGAACCAGTTATCTATGATACTCTGTCTGTATATGATATACCATGTGAGTATCATAGAGGAAAAAGTAGTATTATTTTGAAGGAATGAATCAATCTTCTATGATACACTGTCAGTATATGACATATACCATGTGGGTATCATAGAGGATTGAGTTGTGTTTTTCTTGAAGGGATGAATCAGTCCTCTATGATACTCTATCAGTATATGATATATACCAGGTTGATATCATATAGGACTGAGTGATTTTCTTGAAGAAATGAACTGCCAGTCTTGTATGATACCCTGTTAGGATATGATATATACCATGTGAATATCATAGTATATTGCAACAGTATTCAATTGTTATTGATTTGATATACTATATGCTAGAATAATTATTTTTTGAGCTATAGGAAAAAAAAAAGATAATATATCAATTATCCTTTTTATTGATATATAAAAAAAATAAAGGAGCCAAAAGGTGTGTAGAATTAGATAATGAAAAAAATAAATAAAGGAAAAAAATGAAATTAGAAAAGGAGAAAAAAGTAAATGAAAATCACCAAAAATTAAAAAAGAAGAATAAATAAAAGGAGCAAAAATGGTGAATGGAATTAGATTATGAAAATAAAAAAAGAAAAAAAGAAAAGAAATAAATAAAATTAAAAAAGGAACAAGAAATAAAGAAAAAAATAGAAACAAAAGGAGATGGAATTAAATATGGAATCAGATTATGGTGAAAGAGAAAATAAAAAATAGTATGATTTGGGAAAAAATAAATGAACAAAAAAGGAGAAAAAAGAATAAAAAACGAGAAATTAAAGGAAAAGAAAAAAAGAGAGAAAAGGAATAGAGAAATAAAAAGGAAAAGAAGAAAAAAGAGAAAATTTCCTACAAAAGCTACAATGGGTAGAAAGGGTAAATAGTTTTGGGGGTATGAAATTAAGGGGCAATTATTTTTTGTGTAGTGGGGTTTTCTTTTTTCCTAAAAAATATTTTTAATGGTGTAAGGTCTTTTGAGAAGAATTTAGCCCAAAGCAAACAACATTATGTACAAATGATTTTCAACTAGCTTAATTAACCCAACAAATTAGTATCAGATGATTTGGGGGGCGAGTATATATGGAGATGTCAAAGTGACTCTAAACTTATCAAGCAAGCCAGGTCGCTAGTGTCCGAACCGACTGAAACCTGAATCGGAATGGCTCAGTGGAGCCCAAGGGGGGCTGAATTGGGGGAGGGGGCTGCGAGACAATCCAACCTAAGGTCTCGGCCCACCAGTGCACTGGCCCGACCCGGTTATTATCATTTTTTTTTTAAATATCATTATAATATTAGTCTAGGCAAATCATATAATAGTTTAAATCATAATTCGAATTAGACTGAAAAAGAAAATTATCAATAGGAATAAAATTAGTTGTAAACGGTTGAAATTTTCAACGGTCATAACTTTGCACTAGTTTGTCTGATTTACGCGTATTTTTTGTTTCATATATGTTTCGAGATCTATATGGACAAACTTCTGCAATGCGGTTTAGCCTAGCCAAGTTTAAGAAAAACTATTTTTGTCCCATTTAGTTTACATTTTCCTCTAATTTGGTACAAGATTTTAATCTTTCGATATATAAATTTTATGCAAAAAATAAAATAAAAATTAGAGTTCAATATTAAAATATGTCCCCATAGCTTATGTCAATGTCAATTTCAGTAATTTAGCAAAACAAAAAAAAAATAGCTCGGTCCTGCCCACGAAACCCTGCTAAATTTCTTAACAAGTAGGGGCTAGGCCGCACACCATTTTTTTGGGGAAAAGGACATATATGGCCGCTCGGCCATAAGTAATCCCATCCTCTAGTCCAATTTTTTCCAAACCCAAAATGTAGCAATTAAACAAGTCTCATCCATTAGCCAAAACATAAATAAGACAATTTTCAAATAAAAACCCAAACACAAAAATGTTTGAGGCGATTTTTATATATAATATGTGTCATTTGTGTATAAAATATGTATCAGGACCTATCTGTAATGTATAGAAACTGTATAAAATATTAATCACTAAGGTATGTATCATTTTTGTATATAATATGCATCATTTGTGTATATAATGTGTATTAGCACAGTGCAACTGCCCTGTATAGAATAGAAAATTGTATCATTTTTGTATATAATATGTATCATTTTTGTATATAATATGTATCATTTTTGTATAGAAAGTATATATATAATTCCAGCATGTGTATATTAACTGTATCAGTCTTGTATAGAAAGTGTATCATACGTATAAAAAATGTATTATAGAAACCGTATCATTGTGGTATATAATATGTATCACTATTGTATATATAAAAAAAATATCATATCATTATTGTATAATATGTGTATAATAAATGTATAATTAACGTATAATAAATGTATAATAAATGTATAATTAATTCCATCACATGTATATAAACTGTATCATTCTTGTATATAAAGTGTATATATAATTTCAACATATGTATATATGCTGTAGCAGCCCTTTAGTGGCGACGTTTTAAGTCGCCACAAAAAAGTCTTTTTTTTAAGCGCTTGGGCTGTTAGGTCGGCCAGCCTTGACATTATTTTGGGTCGGCCGACCATTTTTTGGCATTAATTTGGGCCGATCGGACTCCTGGTGGGATTAAGCTCAAACAGTGGTTAAATGTGGGATTAGTTTGGTTGAGTGGACACACAGTGTCCTTTTCCCCCTTTTTTTTGCCCCCAACCCAACCCCTAAAAGTGAGCCCGGCCTAGCCCAACACGAAACCGATAAGGGCTCACTTTTAGGAGGTTGGGTTGGCCCCGCCCAGCTTAAGTAACTCTCATGTTGAGTCTTGGGCAATTTGCTGGAATGTCCCTTAGTAGGGTGGTCTTTAATTTTTGACCCTCAAATTGCTGATCTTTAATTTTTGGCCTTCGCTTAGAATACCCTGAGGTTATGGGTTCGAACCCCGAGTCAGGCATTAAAAACAAAATCGCAAGGCAAGGCCTTTGGAAAAGTCTGTCTTATACAACATAGGTTGCATTAAGGCATAACTAAAGTTCTACCGAACGGTAGAGGTTGCCTTATAAGGCAGACTTTTAGTTATGCCAAGGCAACCTCTGCCGGAGACGACATAGGTTGTCTTAAGGCATAACGAAAGTTATGCCGGATCCGGCAGGTTGCCTTATAAGACAAAGTTTTAGTTATACCTTAAGGCAATCTATGCCGGATCCGACATAACTTTAGTGAGGCCTTAATACACCTATGTTGCATAAGACAGACTCTTCCCAAAGCCTTTCCTTGCAATTTTTTATTTTTTTGATTGAGTGAAGATTTAAATCCAAAATTTTAAAATATTTTCGATCACTTTTTTAAGCGAAGGTTAAAAAGTAACGACCGCCCCAAAAGAAGGCCAATCCCCGCAAAACAAATGTCAAGAATCTTCAGATCTTGTGAATAATAAAGAAAACGAAGTGATGGCGTGGAACGGGTCGTTTATTATCTTTGCTCGTTATGTATCTAAAAGCGACACATATGCACCTTTTTCAAGTTGTGGGACATCGTACAATCAGCTATTTCGTGAGAAAGTACAACACTAATTGGGACTGAAGGAGTATACAGACTTATAATAAGAGAAAGCTATTCAGACATATATAGAAGCAATCGAGTACATAGACCGATTTGACTTCATCAAATGCATTAGATGGCTAAAATTATATACTATTCAATTTATATAAATCTATTACCAGGTAGGAAGTCTATAAAGTGATTCTTTGATCACATATTTTTTACACTTTTTTTAAATTATTTGAATTATAAATTATCATGACTTATAGTACTTTTTATATAGTTTCTAAACATATAAATTTTATTTTTACAAACTTAAAATATCTATGTCAAAATTTACGGTTAAAATTACAAAGTTTGACCCTCGTATTCCAAAAAGATTCACCTAAATTGAAACGGAGGAAATACTAATTAGTTCCCAAATTATATTCCATAATTTAAGACCAACAAAAATTAAGACAAAGTCAATAGTTAATATTCCATAATTTAAGACCAATAAAAACTCGGACAAAGTCTCCATAATTTAAGACCAATAAAAACTCGGATAAAGTCAACAGTTACAACTTAGATGATGCTCATATAGAATGAGATTTCTAATGAAGCATGACTATTGAACAATCATCTGATGCACCAAGTTAATGCACTAAATTGCTACAGTCAAACATCTCTATAATTGACATTCGTTATGATGGCATTTCACTATAACAACCTAATTTTTCGTGGAACCAATTTTTCATGTTATATTTTACTTCTCTATAATAGCATTCAACTATAACAGTGACATTCATTATAGTTGTACACTCTTTGTAAAATTACCCCTCTATAATAACCATATTTAAATACTGTATAATAATATTTTGTAAGAAATATATTATGTATAAAAATAAAATATTAAAATATTTTTGATAATCATCAAGGAAACGCTATTGAATTCTTTTTGTTAAAAGTTTGGACAAAAATCTTCGTCAATTCAAGCGTTATATTATCACTAAGAGACTGTAGAATTCTTACGTCAAACTTGAAATATTTAAATTTTCAATTAATTTTATATCCATATGTTCCTTAGATTTTAATTCTTTATCGGCACGGTACAACTAGTTATAGATTTATTAGTTACTTCAATTTTTAATTAATTAATAACAAAAATCAATTGAGATTTTAAAATTAATGAGGATATTGTTTTCGTTTATAACATAAAGTACAGAAAAATAATTTTTTTGTATTTTTGTTTATAACAGCTAAATGAGATACAAACATCAAATGCCGGTATACATACATAACAACACCTCACTATAGTAGCCATGATATTTTCGGACAAACGCTGTCATTATAAAGAGATTTGACTGTATATGAAATGATTATTAAACATATATTGAAGGGGCCGTGATGCTTATAGAACAGAGTATATAGACACAAGGATAGCAGGCCACTACATCCATGCACACTAATAAAACAATTAGGAATCAGAGACAACCAAATTTTGTATCTAAACAACAAAATTCATCGCTAATTCTACTTAGCAACGGATAATCAAGAAGTTATGTTCGCTATTATCAACTTAGCCACGAATTAGCTGCGAAGGTCGCATCTAATTCTATTTTTTTTGTAGTGACGGTCTTTGTCGATGCCGCAGAAAATTAGCTATTATAGATAGTGAATTAAGAGCATTCAAATTAAACAAATGACCTTAGCTTGCCTGCTTGAAAAAATATACATTTGTATTAAAGTTTTTGTCAAATATGTACAAATTATTAATTAAGAACCCAATAACTTTAAAGAATTTGAACCCTGAACCCACAAGCTTCGAATCCTGGCTCTGCCTCTAGGACCTATGGTGAAAGTTTAAATTATGTGATGATATTTCTTTATTTTGTATGAACATGTTGCTTTTACTGGGGTGTGAAATAATGGTAAAGCAAGAATATTTTAGCAAATAAAATAAAAAAAAAATGAAATCATTGTTGAAATGTGAGCATCTCATCTAAAACTAGGCTAAATAGGGAAAGAAAGACACAGCATAAAACAAAAAGCAAAAAAAAAAAAAAAAAAAACTAAAGCTGAATACCGCTCTCAGAAAGTACCACTTAATTGAAGATTGAAACCATAACATGGGCAAAATAACATTTTATTGTACTAAAGTCAGTATACGATCTTTTTGAAAATATGTACATCACGCATTATGCGTCAGCTTGGTCTTACACAAGTAAAAAAATATTTATAACATCAGGCTATTCAAAGAATATCTATGGTAAGTTTTCCTGAAAATAAGACAAGTTAATTACTTGCTACAATAAGTAAAGCCAACATAGTAACATAAAAATTCCCCATACTAACTTAAACTGATTAAAATATGGCAAAAAAAAAAAGGGGGGGGGGGGGGGGGGGGGGAACAAACAAAACATAAAAAACTAAAGTTGAAAACCACTTAATTAAAGATAACATGAGCAAATTAAATAACACGGGAACATTAATTTTTTCTAACTTTTAAATGTAACACATCAAACTATGTATAATAGATGAATGGGGCTTTTCTACTTGCATGAAATCTATATCATAGCAAAATTTGTTGAATGTTGGCAAGTTGTCTTTGAATAAAGGAATAAAAGCATCAATTCCTCCTTCTCCATTGGATGATGGCACAAGCAATAACATGCCTTCAATTGGGTAAAAAGATGGCATGAAAGAGCAAGGGCTACCTGTTCCAAAATCTATGTCATGAGCTGGGAAACTTAACCAACTATCAACGTCCAAATTAGGGCAAAGTACGTGCTTGTTCATGTCTGCCGTAGGAATGAGATCTCTCTCGATTGCCTTGTGACTCGCGAAGTCAATGAATGACCTGAAGTAGTCGTTGTTTACTTTTGTGATGGCGTCGTGAATGAGCTTTGTTGCATGCAGGGGCGGAGCTACCTGGTTCCGAGGGGTGTCAAGCGACACCCCTTCGCTGGAAAATTACGTTGTATAGGTATGTGAAATTCTGATTTTATACATATATGTATTACTATTGACACCTCTTGTAATAAGTTGAGGGCTTAGCCGAGTGGTTGAGGGGTGTCAAAGGTTCAGGCTAACAAGGTTGCGTGTTCGATCCCAGTTGGCGACATGCTTATTTTTTTTTACTTCAGTCATTGGCCTTTAAAAAAAAAAAAAAAAAAAAAATTTGACACCCCTTAATAAAATTCCTGGCTCCGCCACTGGTTGCATGTGGAAGAGGCTCATGCAAAAGCTCCTTCACTTTTGCTGTTGGGAATGCCCGGAGGATCAAGTTCCCGAAGTACTCGTTGGGTGCTCGAGGGATCAATCTCATCCTTCCATCGACCGCAATTCTTATATGGGTAGTTTCTGAACAATGTAGGTTGCGAGCTCGAGTCATAACCCTCCATAAATGGCCACAAGGCTTTGAAAAGTGCTATAAGGCTTATCTTGGCCATTCTTGGTGGAAGCAATTGCCTTGAGCTTGATGAGAAACTCTCGAGTGAAATGAATTTTTTCTACAACTACATCTTTAGGAGTTTCGTCGAGTGAATGTTCTTCTTTCACTCTCTTCGACATAAACTCCGCACCCTCATGCTCAAACTCAATAAATGGAGGTTTCTAGGGGTGTCAATAGTACGATCACGGAAAGGAAGTGGATTGACTCCGAGTCCTCGAGTGGCTTGGCTCCATGCCACCAAGAAGTTGCTAGAGGAACGGCCATCCGCCACTTGATGGTGGATTGCAGCTCCAACAATCATGGAACCACAAGTGAATCTAGTGATCTGAATTTGTATCAAATCATCCATATCTTTGAAGTTAGGGTGTAAGCTAAGCAAAATTGGTGAAGGCTTGAGGAGTACTGAATGATCAAGTGCACTCTCCACTTTTGCTTCAATAAATCTAACACCCTTATCATTGAGAAAAATGACAAAATTACCACTTTCATCTTTTCCTAGTCTCCCAGCCAATTCCCTATAAATAGCCAAGGTTTTTGGAAGTCCTAATTCAATAGCACAAGTTGGTGGGTTGGGTGGGTGATATGCATAGATTACTGCAATATGAGCATCAAAAGTGACTTTATCAAAGACAGAAAGGGGAATGTGACTTGATGGATGAGGAGTTGTTTCATACAAAGGCTTGTGATTTTTGATTTTTCTATCTTAACATTCACGGTTCTTGCCTTTTTGGTATTTGGTAAAGAGAATGAAGAGAGTTAGAGAGGAAAGGAAAATATGGTTTACTTTGGGTTCTTGTTTGATGGCTTTATATACTCAGAATATACTTAAATGTCTTGCCAAGTGCTAAATCTAAAGCATATTTTTTGTAATCTTTGATTTGATTGTTCTCATCTTTTTTGGTAGGTATGATAAACATTTTATGATTATATGTTAGTTACATTAATTAACCAGTTGGACTAACCAAATTTGGCCACTTGATGAATGTAACTGAAATGGACCTAATCTAATTTAGATGCTAATTAGTCTTCATTGTCATATCTCTCTATATATATATAAAAGACATAGGCCCATTGACGTGGCATATCTAAAAAGCTTGCATTTCTATTATCTATTTTCTTAGTTTTTTGCAATTTTATACTTTTTTTTTTACTAATCACTTGTAGATTTTAAAAAGCCCAAAAGCCGTTACTGAAGAATCCAAAAGCCACCGACCACTATCAAAAGTCACTCTGTAACTGAAGAGTCCCTCAAAGTCTGTGGTTAGGTTTATGTTACATATTTTGTTCTTTCATATGGGGAGAAGTATATATCTTTTTCCAATACCGATAATGTTTTGCAGCCAAGGTTTACATTGCTCCTTTTTGAAGAATTTATAAAATGCTTGCATTAGTTTAAATTGAGCGTTTAGAAAAGAAATGTTTGTTTGTAGAATCATAGAGAACAGCTAAGTGAGCGCATTAAGATGGGTTTTTTCATGGTTAAAACTCATGGAATTTTCTTGTAATTATAACATGCAGAATATGTAAGTGGGGACTTGATCATATTAGACCCATTATTTTTTATATTTACTTGCTTATTATCTTACTAAGATTTTGTCACGGCCCATTTTACTAGGCCGTGTGGGCACGTATTATTCCCACCACGATAGGCGAATCCTAATCCCAACATAACCAATTCAAGTAAAGGCAGAAGAAATAAATATAGAATAAGTCTCAAATCATCCACATAAGATAAAGTGCGGAAATACTAAATACAACCCCATAGATCTGGTCTGGTCATACAAGAGCACTAACTACATACTACAAGTCTAAAAGATGATAAAGTTTCATAATACAACTGTCTCGAAATAAGAGTGAGACAAGTAAGTAAAGGAGAGAACATTCGGGCAGCGGCCGTCATCGTGCTCACCCTGGAATGACTCTACAGCAGCCTTGCAACCCAGCCACGAAGGGAAAGAGTGGGACCTGTCTAATACTCTCCATCCATAAAAGAATGCAGCAAGGGTAGGTCAGTACAAACAACTGTACTGGTAGGCATCATAAGCCGACTAAGTATAGCTAACATAATTAAGACAATAAAGTAAGATAGGCAGATAAATCAACAAGTATAAGTCAATCATAATCGAATCTAAGTATACGTCATTGCCTAAGTAGAACGTCTAATCCCAAATGTACCAAGTCTCAATGTATCATGTCCGAATCCAACATCACAAGTAAAAACGCCAAATCATCTCAACTCAAGTCATGATGCAATGCAATGCAATAACGTATGACTGCAATGCAATGCCATGCAAATGTTGTGTACACATCCACTCCGGACGGAAATATCGACATCTCGGTAGCACAACCCAAGGTGACTCGTGAAGTCTAAGTGCCACCCGCCCCGAATCTTTGCCCAACAGACAGACGGACTCTGGATCTTTGCCCACAGGGGGTTCTCACCAGCACCACCCTGGGGGACCCGCAGAGTCCATGCACCTCACGGTTCCGGCACAAACCTCGGAAACCGTGTCACTCACCAGATTCCGAAACAACAATCAGATATTGGTCCTCACGTCACTCTCATCCAAACTGAGCCCAGCTCATCATAATGTTTCCTCAAGTACCAACAGTGTATCAACAGTATATCATGAATGGATGAGAATGCGTGAAATGCATGTATCAACATCAATAATCATACTCAATATCACAAGTACCAACAAAGGTGTACGCCAACAATAAATCAGTGTCACGAGTACCAACAGAGGGGTACGCCAACAATAATCAGTGTCACAAGTACCAACAGAGGGGTACACCAACAATAAATCAGTGTCACAATTACCAACAGTGGATACGCCAACGATATCATAATCAACAAGGAATGACAGATTCCAACATCTACTAGCAACACGTGGCATCAAGCCAACATAATAGAACAATCAAATCACAACACAACAGGGTGGCTATCCCCAATCACGCAACAGGGCCCAACCTAAGACAGTATCCAACCCAACTTCATACCCGAAGGTTTACATGCTTTCTCCGACAATATAATCTAAATATATGCTTCGCTATACGAAGTCTCACCAAGGGTAAGCCATAACCTGCCCGGAATGCCTAGCAGCGAACACCAACAAATCACTCTATCGCTTTCCCCTTCCGCTGAGCCTCAAGATCAATAGAGTCTAGGCATATTCGAAATCAAGATTAGAAATCATGAAGAACGATACTAATATTGCTATCATTCAATTTAGGTCAAATCCAACCCTAGAATTTAGGAAAACGGGCCCCACAAGGGCAAAACGGTAAACTTGGGGGGAAAATATCAAATTAAACACTAGGTGATCAAAACCCATCAACCAATTGTTAAATTAACTAAAAGATTCACCCAAATTCGAAATTCCAGTAAAACCCCCAAATTTTGGGTATAAACCCTAACTCTTTGATTCAAGGATTCAACACTAATAATGAAAAATATATTATTAACAACCATAGATTCATTATAATCTAGCATAAACCCCATCAATTTCATCATTTAAAAGTCTAGTAATATTCATTAAAACCCACTTCTATCTTCCATTACTAAGAAACTAATAAGGAAAGAGGAATCTATGATGATTAGGAACAAGGAATTAGTAAAGAGGTTAGCAAGACTTACCACCAAGAGTCTCCTCTAAGAATCCTCAAGAAATGCTCCCAATATGAACCACTTTCGGAATAACAATGAATGAAAAGACTTGGGGTTTTATATCATTTAAATACCTCAGTCATTGCCTGATCACCGCTTCTGCGGTCACTCAGATCGCTTCCGCGGCGCCGCCCCAGCGGCAGGGTGATCACTCCAGGGGTACCGCTGCCGCGGTGCTGGTGCTGCCAAAGCGGGTACCAGACACTAGAAACTACACCAAGCTTCACACTTCAATCTGATTTTCCGACTAATTCTCGAGGCCATCTGCTCACATACCGCATACATAGACATACATAAAAACACGCTACGAACGCTCTCGTGGCCTCAGAATTTCCAACGGAGGTCTCGTTGACCGAGTCAATCCCGATACCTTAATTCTAATTTCCCAACCCAAGTACCAAAATGCATCCGAGTGCATTGGGGACCGAACCAGATATACACACAAGTTCTAAACGACTATCCGGACCTCTCGAAATCGACAGATTTTCAAAAAAGGGTTTGTTTACCTAAAAGTCAACTTTGGGTCAACTCTTTTTCAACTGTTCCCTAGGGTCAAAATTGAGCTAACCAAACTCGGAAGAAGGGCGAAAATGCCGGAAAGACTATAACGACCAAACGGGTCGTTACATCAGATACCAATTAAACAGTCGCTCGTCCTGGAGCGACAAGGAAGAGAGGACGAAAAATGCTCGAATCGACAATAACTAAAGATATCGGCCACGCATGTCGGACTTCTCTTTACGGGAAATAATCTCAACGAACAAATTGAATCCCAACTGATGATACAGAAAACAACAGAACGGTACTTCTCCAACACAGAACATGGAAACCCGGATGAACATTCGACAGATCTGGTGAAAAGCTAATTCATAGAACAAGGGTCAGAAAACGGGTAGTCTCAACCAGGCCCAAGCACCTCGGCTCGCTTACCAATCACAACTCTCTAAACTTAGCTCAAGCTCCAATCATATTCGAATTTCCCTCTCAACTGATCCTCGAAATAACGAATCGCTTATTCAAATCCTCCGATTGATAAAACCGCAACTCTGAATGCAATCAAAAGGCCCCACAACTACTTCCTTAACCAACGTAATCCTCTAAAATATGGTCACAACCATAACCCTATTCTGAACCGATGAAATACTCTGATTTCGCTAACCCTTTCTTTGCACTTACTAGAGTCGTTTCTCGTACCGTGATTCCTTAGAAACATAAGAACACACATACCAAAATTCTGAATCTATAACTTACTCTTGTCAAAAAGAACACTTGTTTCATCTGCGATCTCTACGCAATTCCATCAAAAACTTGTCTTACCGGCAGCCAACTTGGCCAATTCCGAAACTTCTTAAACCTTCAAATCACAATACAGGAACCATACCATTGATTATCTCATCGAGCAACAACTGATCACTATAAGACCTCTCGCACAACAGTTCCTCTTCAAATCTATACAAGGCTCATTGCAATCAATTATTCCATCCAAGTAACTGTTCTCAGAAAATATCATCAAGTCTACTAGGAAACCCTAACAAGGCTCGGTAAACATGTCATACCCCGAATCTGAGCCGAAACGCATCGAATCTTTAAATATCTTCCTGGAAATATAACCATAGACGATTACGCTTATCTCAAGCCGTACTGACTCTAAATGAATGCACAACTCTTAAATATTACCAATAGACCTTAGAACTGACTCCGAATTTCGAAACCAATCACAGCCATACCACGCATAACAAATCATGTCTATCACCTTCGACTCCACAACCTGAGTCCTATTCCAGTTATCAACTTAGTACCGAAGAACTATAACTTATGATTTCAATCTTCATATTTGTCAACCTTTACCCGATACGCAATTCCGATACAAACCCGAATTTTTCGACGCAAAACCTGAGGCCTCATATAGTAATTATATAACCATCAAACCCCTCATAGTACCACCTCGATATGCCTGTAAATTCTCAGAAAGTATCCAATCTTACACTGTCGCTCGAAATCTCACGCAATTACCCCCAAATCTCTAATAACCAAAAGCTCTTACCCAAACTGTCCCGTCTATATTACTTGCAATCATACTATATTACCATGTGTAGGGTCTCGCCTCGAAAATATATTCCAGCATCACATAATAGGTATTCCACAATCCTTTCTCTTAAAGCACACTGACTCATTCACTGTCGAATGTTACGAACTTTTTCAACGGTGTACCACCACGCCACATTTTATAAACCTCAACATGTTGGTTCACTGAAATTTGCTACTCACTAGTCACTGATCACGAACCTCACGGAACTTTGTCATATCACATAGTCCATTCCTGTAGATTTCCTTCTTAAGCTCACACAACAATCACATCTCAACTGGAATATGCAAGAAAACGACACCACAATCCATACGTCACCAAGAAATCCCCAAGATGTACCTTTTTCTTATTGATTCATAATCAACTATACCTTTTCTCAACTCATCAATTTCCCAATTCTAATCAATTCACGATCATCAATACCGTAGTTAATCCTCTAATCCACTCAGTCGAATACCGCATAATCATAAGTTCTGCAAGTTAGCCGAATTAATCCGAGAGATAGGGTCATGCCACACACTCTGCACTTTAGAGTTTCCTTAACACTTACCTCGAAATTGAACACTCTCTAAATCCAGCATATCACACAACAGTCTCATTAATATCCTTATGTATCTCACTGAAGTGTCCTTGCCTAAATTGCCTTACTCAATTTTCGAAATGTATATCGAACTTAACTTAGTTAACCTATCATCGATCTACTATTCCAAGTATCCATGTTCACTAATCCCTTACTCAAATCCTTAACATTACTAGTCCTTGAAGAATCACCTCTAACCACTTGCACAACTACCCCTTTTTATTCAATCACATAAGTCGAGTAATAACACCACTAGTAGAGGGATCTAGCCAATTTTTACACAATGAAAACAAGGTTCCCAACCTTAGTCCACCACTGACCTCTATTAGTCTATGACATAACCGAACATACACCCATCCATAAACTCTTAAGCCCACTCTACACTGTACAAACGCAACCAAGCTCTCACATCATAACTCTTGTTTCCACGATTTCCTTGCTGCCGTTAACCTCGCAGATCCCGATCAACCTTATCAGTCACTCTTTTACTGCGCATCATGGTATAATGTTCCCACAGTCCAAACGCGACACGAAACCCATATGGTATCCCTCAAGCCTTACGAACCTTCATCCTGTGAAACCGATAGCAAGATGTCTCATTGTAATCCTTCAATTTTCGTATTTCATTTCAAATCACTTTTATCACTATCACCCAACAAATATTCAAATCCACTCGGTCCTCTAAACTAATCACCCCTTTAGCCCGACAAACCACAAAGCAAAATCAATACTTCTCCTCCCATCTAAGTGAACACCCAATAACTCCTCGAGTCATTAACTTATCGCATATGCCTATGTTGAAGTGATTCCATCAGTCGTTCACTAACTCCTCAAAGCCTACAACCCAATCAAACTTACTGACCAAACGATGTGCCTGTAGCATTCACTTAATAACCAAGTAGTCCTTTAATATCAACTAACTTATATCAAGAATAACCTTAGCACCAGTCGCAACTTTATCCTGACAACCATGCCAGATACTAATTTTTCCTTTCCCAATCTCTCGAAAAGTACTCATGCCCAAGATATTCTACGAAATCTCACTTCGCTACACGCTTTCCACCAAAGTCTTCCTTCATGTCCTTATTGTCAACCTCTTTTCGCTATTATACATGACCACCATACGTTGTCCACATTCGATGTCATCACCGAACTTACACTTGTTCTCACATACCAAGGTCCAATCACTACAAGAAAGTATAGAAATGGCAATAAAAAATTTAATATTTGGCAACAACTTAGTTTTATTGTTGGCAAAGAATTTTTTTTGTTGCCAAAGAATTTAATTTTGTTGCAAAAAGTACTTTTGGCAACAAAACAAAAAAAGTTGTTGCACGTTGTTGCAATAACAGCCGTTGGGAAAAGTCTATGCAACAAAAAAGAAATTTTTGTTGCCAAAAGTACTTTTTGCAACAATAATCAATCTATGGCAACAAAAATAATTTTGTTGCCAAATATATTTTTTCTTGTAGCGAATACTCTACCGTTGCTGAATCGTCGACCCGTCATTAGTTCACCAGTGTCACGCACACCATCATAAAGCCCTGATGAAGCTGAAGTCAAACTGATCATATCATCGAGCAACCCACTATTGTTAAGCCATAAATGTACTCTGTCACATCCGAGCAACCCAACGCTGAAACATGGAGACCCTGTAACCCTCAGAACTATATTTCAGTTTCCCACGAACTTCCACAATAAAAGAGTATAATCGCGACTCCACACAGTAACCGAGTCTAGTCGCGACTCCACACAATCGAAACCTCCGGCCATAACTAGTGACTAAACTAAATCACACGTCCGAATTAGGATAACACATCTCGTACCATTCCATAACGCGTCATAGATCGACCGTACGCATAAGAATTAAGGACGATTTTCCACCCTCCGTGGGTGATTGAGATGAGAAAGTTCAGATACCAATGGGAATCGACTAGATACCAATTTGAATAAAGCCGCACGAGAGAATGAAAGAATTCGTACTTTCCTAAATGTCTTATAGCCTCTCGCGGATAAGTACGGAGCTCATCATACCGATCCACAAGACTCTACTAAACACGCTCTTATATTATAGACTGGGTAACCTAGGGATCTGATACCAACTTGTCACGACCCATTTTACTAGGCCGTGTAGGCACCTATCATTCCCATCGCGATAGGCGAACCTTTATCCCAACATAACCAATTCAAGTAAAGGCGGAAGAAATAAATATAGAATAAGTCTCAAATCATCCACATAAGATAAAGTGCGGAAATACTAAATACAACCCCATAAATCTGGTCTGGTCATATAAGAGCACTAACTACATACTACAAGTCTGAAAGATGATAAATTTTCATAATACAACTGTCTCAAAATAAGAGTAAGACAAGTAAGTAAAGGAGAGAACATCCGGGCAGCGGCCGTCATTATGCTCACCTTGGAATGACTCTACAGCAGCCTTGCCAACCAGCCACGAAGGGAAAGAGTGGAACCTGTCTAATACTTTACATCTATAAAAGAATATAGTAAGCGTAGGTCAGTACAAACAACTGTACTGGTAGGTATCATAGGCCGACTAAGTATAGCTAACATAATTCAGACAATAAAGCAAGATAGGCAGATAAATCAACAATTAAATTAATCATAATCGAATCTAAGTACACGTCATCGCCTAAGTAGAACGTCTAATCCCAAAGGTACCAAGTCTCAATGTATCAAGTCCGAATCCAACATCACAAGTAAAAACACCAAATCATCTCAACTCAAGTCCTGATGTAATGCAATAATGTATGAATGCAATGCAATGCTATACAAATGTTGTGTACACATGTACTCGAGACGGAAATATCGACATCTCGGTAGCACAACCCAAGGTGACTTGCGAAGTCTAAGTGTCACCCGTCCCGGATCTTTGCCCAACAGACAGACGGACCTTTGCCCACGGGGGGTTCTCACCGGCACCACCCTGGGGGACCCGCAGAGTCCATGTACCTCACGGTTCCGACACAAACCTCAACAACCGTGTCACTCACCAGATTCTGGAACAACCATCGGATATCGGTCCTCAAGTCACTCTCATCCAAACTGAGCCCAGCTCATCACAATGTTTCCTCAAGTACCAACAGTGTATCAACAGTATATCATGAATGGATGAGAATGTGTTCAATGCATGTATCAACATCAATAACATGCTCAATATCACAAGTACCAACAAGGGGGTACGTTAACAATAAATCAGTGTCACAAGTACCAATAGAGGGGTACGCTAACAATAATCAGTGTCACAAGTACCAATAGAGGGGTACGCCAACAATAAATCAATGTCACAAGTACCAACAGTGGGTATGCCAACGATATCATAATCAATAAGAAATGACATGTTACATCCCGTATTTTTGAACGTCGGATTAATTGTAAGTTGAGGTGGGGCCCACACGTCAAGATTTTTTTTTTTGGGACATGTGACAAATTATATGAATCACATATGTGAAGTTAAACACAACTCAAGAAGGACCCTTGGGCCAAATCAAAGTGGAAGTCCTCCAAACGAATATTTTTAAGAAAACGTTTTCGGGTGACCTGACTTTGGGGGGCAAACACTGCATTATAAGTTTGGAATTTGGAACAATACCAAGAGATAGAAGTTATAGATAATTGAATTAGCTTTCCAACCATATGTCGTGGGTTCCTAGGTGACGTAGGTACAAGGAGATATGGACGTTATAAGGTCGTAAGGTCAGTGGGCTATGCCCAACTCGGGACCAACCGGGTTGGCCCAAAAAAATGAAAAGAAAACTTTAGGCCCAAAGTGAGGGGGTGGCCGGCCATACCTGGTCCAAGCCCACCAAATTAATGAATATTTTCCATGTGCGAAATAATATAAGGGACCATATATGTATTATTATCCATTAGATGATTCAAGAAGCAAAAAAGAGAAAAACAAGAACAAGAGGAGCAACATGAAGGGCAATTTCGGCCCTAGCTCCTCACTTTCACCCCTCAAAAATTTTGATCAAAAAATTATTGTCTTGTGGCTTTCCTACTATATTAAGGGTCCTCTACAACTTGGTGCAATTGTTTGGGAGAATAGAGCACTTGTTCCATCAATCTCACACTTGGGTTAAGTGAAGAAGTTGAGGAGAAAAGGTAAGAATTTATCCCTCCTTACTATGTTTTGAAGGTTGGTTTATGTTGTAGTATATGGAGATGAGTAGAAATTATGGAAATAAGAAAGTTTACAAAGTGGGTTTGCATGTGTGCATGTGTATGCAAGGTTGTATAAATAAGATGAGTTGAATTTTATGTTGTATTCTAGTTGTAGTTGTGGTGGACCTTATATTGGAAATGGAAGAAAATGGTTCGAGTTGGCATGGAAAATTATTGGAAATAGTTATAGGAAATTATGTGATTTTAATGAAGTTTTTATGTAATTATGGAAGTGGAGTTCTAAATGTGAATTATTATGTTAGTTGGTGAATTTGGAAGGATAATAGTCCATATTGACATGAAAGATTGGTTGTTAAGTTGTTATGGGAAGTTTTGTGATTTTATCGTAGATTTAAGTAATGATGAAAATGAAATTGTTAAGGTGTGGATTATGATTATGGTTGATGAAATTGGAAGATGGAAATATGTTATGAATATGTAGGTTGAAGATTAGAAGTTTTGGATGGATTATGGTTTTGGTGGAAAGTTTGTATATTTTGTATATCTTGTGAATATTTTGTAGAAATGATATGAAATGCTTCCGAATTATATTGTAATGATCTTGATTAGTAATGAATGTGAAAACATTGAGATTGGTTTGGAAATGTGAAGTTGGAATGAAAGTTATTGCACTATGTTGGAAAGAGGACTAGTTATACTATATTGTGTTTTGTAGTGATTGTTGTTGTTGTTGGTGTTGTTGTTGGGTTGTTGTTGATTGTTTTGGCCGAGTTAAATTCTCGGGGATGCTATATGTATAGGGGAGGTGCTGCCCAAATTTCTGTAGACAAGTATGAATTAAGATTGAATTCTTAAAAATTTGAAATTGATAATTGGTAAAAGTGACCAATTGCAGATTTTTGACGAAACGGGAATTGAATTTGGACTAGCGTAAAGGGCGAAAAAGGTATGTAAAGCTATCCCGATTCTTCTTTTGGCATGTCCTAGGTGTACTAGGATCGGATTTGAGCCTCGGAAAGTACTCTGTTCATCGGAATCCGCATTTGAAAATATCCCTTTATCATTCAGTGGAATTGAATCCTTTAAGGATATTTTGGTTGAAAGAATTATGTAAACTTTTACAAATTGTCTAGAAAGTTATGGAATGTCCCTAGGACCTCTATAGGTGATTCCATAGGCATGATATACGTAATTCGAGCCCTTCGCTTCGGTTGTCCCGAGGTGGACCACTATTTCCGATTTTACCCTTTTGTATCTATGATTTGTCTTCGAGCGGTTCTAAAGGAAATATTTTAACTACTCTTCTAACTACTAAATAAAAATTGTTTTAAATGCTCCCTTAAGTCTTATAAACTATTTTGGAACATGGAAACGATCGTAGAAAGGTTATTTCTCCGTAATCCATTATGACATCCGAAATACACTCACTATGATTCTGTCCGATTTCATTATTTCGATTTGTCATCTGATAGGTCTTATTGAGTCTCTGGAAATATATGACATTCGTTTGAATTATTTTGATAAGCCCCATAATGTATTTTGAAACATGAAAATGATTACAAAAAGCTTATTTTGACATATGCTATTGGGATATCCGAAATGCATACACTATGATTACTGATCTGCTTCTGTCATATGGTTTGTCATCTAAATTATGCTACTGAGTCTCTGTAAATGTGTTATATTTTATTTTGCATTAGTTTCTCACTACTCCATTCGTGGATGCCTCAACGTTTCCTTCACTGAGCCCGGGCCAGGATATGTTATCACGCGTATTTCACTGCATTGTTCGCCGCGCCTCGATGTGAGGGGGCAGGTATACATGTACATGGGTTGTGGAGTATGCTGTGCCATATACACATATTCTGATATATGATGATATGATATGATATGGCCATCTGATATGTTCGACATGTGCACATTCTGATATGATATGATATGATATGTTACGGAGTTATTCCCTACTCTGGAGTTATGCTGTGTTGTGGCGCCAGTGTCGGGGTGGCGACCACGTTCTGTTCACCGAGTCCCTTGGCGGGGGCCGGATATGATATGGCATATGTTTCTGCATACACTCTTTATGTTCTGGAAATATGCACCTGATAATCTGGATATTATACTCATTTTTCTGTACGTTCTGTTCCGGTCATGATTTTGTTCCGTAATGGGACCAGATATGACATACGTTTTCTGCATGCACTATTTATGCTTTATGATCAGCATTTTGCTATTCTGTATATTCCGTTCATTTTATGTACCCTCTGCTTCGATTATGACTTTGTTTACTACGTTCCGTGCTTTACATATTTGGTACATTTTCCGTACTGACCCCCTTTCTTCGGGGGCTGCGTTTTCATGCCGCGCAGGTTTAGACGACAGATTTGCTGATCCTCCTGCTTAGGACACCTATTCTGCTATCTTGGAGTGCTCTTTTGTTTGGAGCCTACGTTTTGGTACAGTCTTTTTGCCATTGTACATATGTATGCTATTCAGGGGTACGACGGGGCCCTGTCCCGTCTTATGATTCTGTTGTTATCTGTAGAGGTCTGTAGACATACATGTGGGTTCTGTATATATTTTGGGTTGATATGATCTGTGATGGCCTTATCGGCTTCCACGTACTATATCTGTTCATCTATGATAACTAGTAACGCCAACTGACTTTTATATTGATACATTCTGTTAATATGCTGATTTGGGTTATTGGGTACGTATGGGTGTCCAGCACGGACGCTAGTCGCGGCCTACGGGGTTGGGTCGTGACATGACCGATTCCAACATCTACTAGCAACACGTGGCATCAAGCTAACACAATAGAACAATCAAATCACAACACAACGGGGTGACTAGCCCCAATCACGCAATAGGGCCCAACCTAAGACAGTATCCAACCCAACTTCATACCCGAAGGTTTACATGCTTTCTCCGACAATATAATCTAAATATATGTTTCGCTATACGAAGTCTCACCAAGGGTAAGCCATAACCTACCTAGATGGCCGAACAGCGAACACTAACAAATCACTTTATTGCCTCCCCCTTCCGCTGAGCCTCAAGATCAATACAGTCTAGGCACATTCGAAATCTAGATTAGAAATCATGAAGAATGATACTAATATTGCTATCATTAAATTTAGGTCAAATCCAACCCTAGAATTTGGGAAAACGGGGCCTATAAGGGCAAAACGGGAAACTCGAGGGTAAAATATCAAATTAAACACTAGGTAATCAAAACCCATCAACCAATTGCTAAATTAATTCAAAGATTCACCCAATTTCGAAATTCCAGCAAAACCCTTTAATTTTGGGTATAAACCCTACCTCTTTGATTCAAGGATTCAACACTAATAATGAAAGATATAAGATTAACAACCTTAGATTCATCAAAATCTAGCATAAACCCCATCAATTTCATCATTTAAAAGCCTAAGTAGAATATTCATTAAAACCCACTTCTATCTTTCATTACTAAGGAACTAATAAGGAAAGAGAAATCTATGATGATTAGGAACAAAGAATTAGTGAAGAGGTTAGTAAGACTTACCACCAAGAATCTCCTCTAAGAATCCTCTAGAAATGCTCTCAATATGAACCACTTTCGGAATAACAATGAATAAAAAGACTTGGGGTTTTATATCATTTAAATACCCCAGTCACTGCCTGATCACTGCTTCCGCTGTCACTCAGGCCGCTTCAGAGGTGCCGCCCCAGCGGTGCCTTGACTGCTACAGCGGTCAAGCCGAAATGGCTAGGACCGCTCCAGCAGTACTGTTGCCGTGGTGCTGGTGCTGCCAAAGCGGGCACCAGACACCAGAAACTACACCAAGTTTCACACTTTAATCCGATTTTCTGACTAATTCCCGAGGCCATCTGCTCACATACCACATACATAGGCACACATAAAAACACGGTACGAACGCGCTCTTGGCCTCGGAATTTCCAACAGAGGTCTCGTTGACCGAGTCAACTCCCGAGACCTTAATTTCAATTTCCCAACCCAAGTCCCGAAATGCATTCGAGTGCATTGGAGACCGAACCAGATATACACACAAGTTCTAAACGATCATCCGGACCTCTCGGAATCGACAAATTTCCGAAAAAAGTCCGTTTATCCAAAAGTCAACTTTGGGTCAACTCTTTTTCACCTTAAGCCTATATTTTACAAAAGTTGCCCGAATCCGGTCTAGACGCCTCAGGAAGCGTGCCAACTGTTCTCTCGGGTCAAAAGTGAGCTAACCAAACTCGGAAGAAGGGCAAAAATGCCGGAAAGACTATAACGACCAAACGGGTCGTTATAGATTTACCATTAATCACGCCGACATTCAATTTTATGAACTATACCGGGCAAATCTGCATTTATTTGCTGCTAAAGATATTAAATAGAATATGCGAACTATCTAAGTAGTGATTGGTCATTGGTGATATTAGACTGCAAAGAATAAGACCTATAACGTTTACTATGCTTTAGGTGACAAATATTTAGATGCATATTTTCATAAAAGAATTTCAGACTTGTGACGTTTCGTTCCCGACGAGTGATAATCGATTGATAACTTCTGAAAGTAGAACATCTTCGATGGTAACAAATCTATGATAATCATGTATGATCAATTGTATATAATTGCCTAATCAGATCCTCTTTTATCTAAGTGATGGGTATAAATTATTAATGTAATTTCAATATAAAAATATAATATTTTAAAAATAAAACATGAATAATTTATATCATATTCTCGCATTTTTCTAACAAATCTTGCAGGAAAAGAATACATGGAAAAAGAGAAGAAGCAAGAACTAAAAGCCAAGAAAGGAGGATGCATCCGTGACAATTTCACCAAAGACTACAAAGAGTCAAGAGAAACAAAGTTATGACAAATTCTCACCAAAATTTCATGATAAATTATCATGCCAAATTCTCAAGATTGCATGATAATTTGCCATGCCAATTTTTCAAGATTGCATGATAATTTGCCATGCCAATTTTTCAAGATTGCATGATAATTTGCCATGCCAATTTTTCATCAAGGAAATATTATTATATTGAATTTCTCTTGCAATGTCTCTCCAAGACTTCTAGGAATTTTTCTATAAATAGGCATATGTTTGTAGAAGAAAAGAGAACCCATCTTTCATCCTATTTGCATCTAATAGTGAAGAGGACACAAGAACTAGTCTTGGTGTCTCTTTTGGATCTTTCTTGTAGTAAATATATTTTCTTAGTCTTTATTTCTATTTAGTTTTTCCACTCCATAATGAAGTAAGTTTCCTTGGTTGGGATACTAGATGAAGCTTGATGAAGCTATTATAATAAACATATTTATTTTATTATCTTCTTACGTTGGGATTTTCTCTTTATCATCTCTATACACCAAGGTATTTGATATTAATTATATCTATTATTGGATATAATTATATCTCTTTGCAAAAATCTTTATCTTGTTATTTTATTTCTTATTCGGGAGAAGAGAACGATTTAAACAAGTTTATTGATTAAAATGATCTTTATCTTATTTCTTTTAGTCCTAATTCTCACGGAGGGATTAATTCAAATAAGTTTATTGATTTAAATGATCTTTATCTTATTTCTTTCCGTCCTAATTCTCACGGAGGGATTGACTCAAATAAGTTTATTGATGTAAGGGGTCTTTGTCTTATTTCTTTCAGTCCTAATTCTCACGGAGGGATTGACTCAAATAAAATTATTGATTTAGCAAAAGCTAATCGAAAGAGGATTTTGTTCACTTGGTGCACTCAACTAAGATAATTCTTGTTTGAAACCATTACTTTAATTGGTTAACTACACTAATCGAAAGAGGTGTTATTAATTAATTATTGTTTAATGTCACTAATTACTTGTCAATAAATTAATAGTATAAGCAAGAGTGGTGTTGTTAACATATTGTCGTTATGTGAAGTGATTGTATTAGAAATAAACAATCATTCTTTAAACAGAGAAATAAATAATAAACTTTTGATTTTATTATAATAATTTTATCTTGCGATTCAAAATATCCCAACCTCTATCTTTTATTAGAAAAAATAAAAAATATTTCTTATTTTGTTATCATAATTTTCATGACTTTTGTACAACTCTCTTTTCATCAATTTGATCTTCTCAAATAGTAACAAAAACAGTACAAATCTGTAGCCTAGGTGGTTCCAATCTCTGTGGGATGATATCCTAAACTTTATTATAATTTGACAGAGTACGAGCAGAAAATACATATGCACATTGGTCTCGTCACTAAGATAATGATCATTTGAAAATACGGTAAGTTACTAATTAGAAGTAGTTTATTAATATTATCCAATGTGTCGACTAAGTTGTTCCTTTGACAGTTTTAGCTTTTGAACTTGTAATTTTCGGGAAAAAATTCCCGTCTTAGGAACAAGATGTTATTTCTTCTTATTAGATTCATAAATTTATAAAATTTATCCTTCTTCATATTGAAATTATTGTTAGTTATTTATGTGAAATTGATGATATGAAGAATGTTAGAGCTGACGGGAGGAAGAGAGACATCTAAGTTGGAGTAGATTAGTAAGTTACTTTTCTCATTTGATCTACTTTTGATTTTACTGTCTTTTGATAGCTATACTTTGTTGTGTGATTTCTTAAATTACTATATTTTTATTAAATCAGAAGATTTAATAATGATTTTTTGAAACGTTAAACATTTCATCTAAACTATATTAAAGATACTTCAACATGCTTTCTTTAACATAAATACAAGTTTCACATATATTCAATCACCGACAAGTCAAGATGTCCTAGAATACATGTCGAAATGTATCAATTCCTTATCTTGATACAATGCATAACTTCCAAAGGAAAAAACTTATTATCTTGATTTTCAATAACCTTCATGTTATTTATCTTTAATCATATACCCCTCCGACCCAATTTATGTGATATAATTTGACTAAACACGAAATTTAAGAAATAAAGAAGACTTTTGAATCTTGTGGTCTAAAATAAGCCAAAGATATTTGTGTTGTTATAAATCATCTTGTTAAGCGTAAAAGTAAAGTTTAAAGTTAAATTGTTACCAAATAAGAAAATGTATTATTCTTTTTGGGACAGACTAAAAAAAAAAAATTATCACATAAATTGGGACAAAGGGACTAATTAATTTTGCGAGAAAAACTTATCATGAAGGATAAAAGTAAACAACAGATAATGAAGGAATTGAATATTAACTATCACGGAGTTTCAGGAAGCGTCCATCTATAATTAAATAACATATCTCTAATAGATACTCATATCTCTTATCTCTTATAGTTAGTGTGATTAATGGGTACCTTAGATTTATTAATAGAAGCAAAATACTTCTCCCTTTTCCTCCTTTTTTTTTTTTTTTTGTGCTTCTTACTCAATTTTCTCCTTCCCGTTCTAATCTTGCTTTCATTAAATCAATGATTTTTATATTTGTAAAGGGATCTTTTTTTGACCGCGCAAAGCACGAACAAATACACTAGTTTAAAATAAATCAATGCCAACGGTGATCTACAGACGAGAGAATGAAGGAGGAATGAGTCTGAATATCCAATTTAAGTATTCATTTTGACATTTTAGTCAAATATAATCATTTTTGAAAAGTCAAAATTTGTTGTTTTCCTTTGTTACCATGGGACTATCAATCAATTTTTTTCTCTCCTTACTAGTAACTTTGGTTTCTGAAAAGTTAAAAGTTGTCTTTTTCCTTCATTTCCATCGGGCTATCAATCGATTTTCTTTTATCCTTACATGTAAGTTTCGTTTTTGGAAAGTCAAAAAAATATGGTTTTCCGTCGTTTCCATCAGATTATCGATCAATTTTCTTCTATCCTTATTAGTAACTTTTATTTATGAAAAGTCAAAAGTAGTCGTTTTTCCTTTGATTTCATCAGACTATCTTAAAAGTAAGTTTTGTTTCTGAAAAGTCAAATTGTCGTTTTACTTCGTTTTCATCGGATTTTCAATTAAATTTTTTCTATCAAGGGCCTGTTTGGAAAGCCACCCAGGTAATTGGAATTGGGTGTAATTGAATGTAATTACATAGTTTGACCTATTTATTTGACCAAATAATTACACAGTTAGGTGGTAATTTGGTGTAATTGAGAGGGTGTAATTACACTCTCCAATTCTCAAGGAGGGCTGAGAATTGAGTGTAAGTACACCCTGTAATTCCAGGGTTACTTTTTAGTTTCTTTCTTTTTTGTTTTATTTTAATTTCTTTTTATTTTTAATTTATTTTTATTTCTAGTATTTTTATTTCTTTTTATTTTCTTAAATATATTTTTCTTTTTATATTATTTTTCTTTCATTTCCTTTCTTCTTAATCCCAATCTTTACTTTTTGTGATTCCATGTAATTGCTCGTGTTTTATTTTATTTTATGTTATTAGTTTAGTATAACCGTGCTATTATTCTAATTTTTGAAACTACACCATTTAATATTAGAAAAAATGAGCATTAACAAACTTGGCACATAATGAGTGACGTTATTAAAGTAGACTTTCTTTATAAATGAGGTTATAGACTTTATTTTTCCTTTCTTTTGAGTTATATTTACTTAAGTCACGTTGGAACTTACTTATGTAATGTTGAAATTTGACATAAGAGTATTATGTTAAATTTTTTCTTTTGATTTTGAATTTAGGTTATATTTTTTATTTATTTATTTGCTTTAGTACTATTGACTTATTATTTCACATTGCATGTTGTTTATTTTTCACTTATAGTTGATAGATTTTATTGTCAAACATTTGAATAATGCTATGGCATTATATTTATAAATATTATGTTTTTTGTCAAACATCCCATCCATGATGTTCTCACAAAAAAAAAAGTCTGATTTAAGTTTGAATTAATTAAAATTAGAATATTATTAAATTGAAAAATATATTTTAATTATTTTTTACAATATTAGTTTCAAATATATGATTATTAATTAATATATTTTCAAGAAACAATGTGTTATTAAATAACTAATTTAATGTCATTTATAAAGGCCCATATTTTTTAATATTAATTTTAAAATTTTGAAATTAAATTTTATTTTAAATTAAACAAACTGTGTAATTACGCTTGTGCAACCAAACAACACGCTTGTAATTACATTATGACAAACAAACGGTCATTATAATTATAATACTATGTAATTACTAGACTGTGTAATTACACCAATTCCAATTATCAGGTGGCTCTCCAAACAGACCCTAATGAAGTCTGTAGTTCGTAGTTTTACTGTACGGATTTGTGAATTCTCATATAGGTAAGAGTTGCTTAATAGTTTTTTAAAAAAAAAATGTATTTTTTTAAAGGTAGTTGGTACCTTGTAAGCCAGTTTTGTACCTTTAGAGTAGCTCTGTTACCTTTGTACATCTACATTTTTTGGTAACTAACTTGTTTTATTAATCACCGGTGAAGCAGAAAAGGAGGCCAATGGCCCAGCCGAAACATGCCTTCGTAAAAGATGAGGTAACAAAGCTTTTAAAAATAGGCTCTATCCGAGAGGTAAAATACCCGGAATGGCTAGCTAATGTAGTGGTGGTGCCTAAGAAAGGTAATAAATTTAGAATGTGTGTTGATTATAAAGATTTGAACAAAGCATGCCCGAAGGATTCGTTTCCGATGCCTCACATCGATCGAATGATCGATTCAACGGCCGGGCATGAGATGTTAAGTTTTCTCGATGCTTACTCCGGGTACAATCAAATTTGGATGCACTCGGAGGATCAAGAGAAAACTTCCTTTATTACCCGATACGGGACTTATTATTATAATGTCATGCCATTCGGGTTAAAAAATGCCGGAGCAACTTACCAACGCCTAGTTAATGGAATGTTCGAAGAACAGATAGGGAAAACAATGGAAGTTTATATCGACGGCATAGTAATCAAGTCCCTGGAAATAGAGGACCATTTAAAACATTTGCAGGAAACCTTTGATGTACTTCGTAAATACAACATGAAGCTTAACCCAGAGAAATGTGTCTTCGGTGTTCGATCAGGCAAATTTTTCGGTTTCAGGGTGTCTAACCGGTGAATTGAAATTAACCCGGAGAAGATCAAAGCCATCGAGGACATTGAGGTGGTGAACAATGTCAAGGAATGCAAAGGCTCACCAGGAGGATAGCAGCACTGAGCCGTTTCATTTCGAGATCTCCGGACAAGAGTCATCGTTTTTTCTCATTACTGAGGAAGAAGAATGACTTCGTCTGGACACCAGAATGCCAAAAGGCTTTGCAGGAATTAAAAAGATATTCATCGAGTCCGCCTCTGCTGCATACACCGAAGGCAGACTAACAGTTGTTTCTATACCTTGCCGTGTCCGAGGTAGCGGTAAGCGTTGTTTTGGTCCAGAAAGAAGCAGGTACACAATTTCCCATATATTATGTCAGTAGGACTTTAGGGGATGCGGAGACTCGTTATCCACACCTCGAAAAGTTGTCCTTGGCATTGGTAAGTGCATCCAAAAAGTTGAAACCATACTTTCAATGCCATTCGATATGTGTAGTAACTACTTACCCGCTGAAAACTGTCATGCATAAACCAGAATTATCGGGTAGGCTGACCAAATGGGTTGTAGAGATTAGTGGATATGATATTGAATATAAACCTAGGACGGCAATTAAGTCTCAAATCTTAGCCAATTTTGTGGCAGATTTTACCCCGGCCATGATTCTCGAGGTCGAGAAAGAACTTTTGCTGACCTCGGGGAAGGCTTCGGGTATCTGGTCTCTACACACGGACGGGGCCTCGAACTAAAAAGGTTCCGGGTTGGGCATTGTCCTTAAAACTCTCGTCGGTGATGCCATTAGGCAGTCGATTAGAACTAGGGGTGTTCAAACGAGACCGAAAAACCGATCCGAACCGATAAACCAAGTCAAACCGATTTAATAAACCGAAAACCGGCTCAGTTTGGTTTGGTTTGGTTTTAGATTTTTAAAAACCGATAACATTTGGTTTGGTTTGGTGTTACCCATAAAAAAAACCGAACTAAACCGAACCGAACCGATAAATATGTACATATTTAAAATATTATATATATTTATATATGTTAATTAAAATTTATCTATTTTTTAAATTCTTCATAATTTAGGACCATTCCAAGAGAAAAGTCTAGCCCATGTTCCCCAAACCTATTTAAGTTTAAAGTAAAATAAAAATCATTTTATTTTATTTTAATGCCACTAAGTAGAACTTAGTGGGTGTTATTTTATTGAACTAAATAATACAACTTACAAAGCAAAAGAAAAGCACAAAACGTAAAGTACACCAAATGAAATGAAAAGCCACTTTTCCTAATCTGCACTTTCCTATTCCTCTTCTACGCCATTCCCTCGTTAGATTTTAGTTCCCTCCTCTTATTTCCTCCCAAATCCTACCTCTATTCTCCTCTCACAATAACAATTAAGTACAAGAAGCTTTAATCATGTAAGTCTGTAACTTTTTCTTCCCTTTTCTTTTTTGGTTACTTTTTGTATGCTCCCTACTCTTTGTTTGTGTAATTATTTTTGTGTCTTTGAAGTTTTATTTGAATGAATTGCTTCTCTAGTCTTTCATCTTGTATGTGTTTTTTATTTTATTTCTCTGTTATTTTAGATTTTCTCCACTGATTTAGGTTTTTTCTGTTGATTTAGTTTTTATCTAATGATTTTGGATTTCTCTATTTATTTAGATTTTTGGATACTTTTTTTCAGATGGAAACTACAACTACTCAAAAAGAGGTGGAGCCAGTGGAGGTAACCAACAAAGTATCTCCAACTATGTTGCTGGAACCTGAGCTTGACGGTGATAAAACTCGTGATATTACTCCCAATCATGATAAAAAGTGGAAACAAACAACTCTTTGCGACCCTGATCGTAGCCTTGTGAGTAGTGACAGGAGAACATCTGGTGTTTGGAACCACTATTCTGAATATCTTGATAAATGGGGTAAGAAAAGGGCGAAATGTAAATACTGTACTAGTAACTTTGCTTCTGAAAGTACGAATGGGACCTCAACGCTATGGAGACATTTAAATGAGGTTTGTCCTAATTCCCCTCTTAGAATTATTGATAGAAATCAATCAAGAATCAAGGTAGTTAAAAAAGGGGAACAAGCATATAGTACATGTACTGTAGAAAAGGTTTTGATTAACGTCAATGAGATTAGGAGAGCCATTGCTGAGTTTGTCATTATTGACGAACAACCTTTTAAAGTTGTTGAAGGGGAAGGTTTTAGGAGATTAATGGCAGTTGCTTTGCCTAATTTTCAATTACCTTCTCACTTGACTGTTGCTAGACAATGTTTGAAAATATATCAAGAGGAGAAAGAAAAGCTTAAAAAGCTTATTCATAATCAACGTGTATGTGTTACTAGTGATACGTGGACATCACTTCAAAATCTAACTTATATGGTTGTCACTGCCCATTGGATCGATGATGAGTGGAATCTGAAAAAAAAAATTCTCAACTTTTTCCAAACATCAGATCATAAGGGTGAGACAATTGCTAAGGGGATTGAGGCGTGCTTATTTGATTGGGAAATTGAGAACATATTCACGGTGACCTTAGATAATGCAACTGCTAATGATTCTGCAATTAAACACTTGAAGAGAAGAATTGAGGATTGGAAAGGAGGCATCTTAGGAAATGAGTTCTTACATGTTAGATGTAATGCTCATATTCTAAATTTGATCGTGAAAGAAGGACTCAGTGAACAAAATGAGTCTATTTCTCGAGTAAGAAATGCTATCAAATATGTTAAGTCCTCAGCTGGAAGGTTTGATTCCTTTAAGTCGTTTGTCGAGAAGGTTAAGATTGACACTCATGGTCTTTTGACTTTAGATATTGAGACTAGGTGGAACTCCACATATATGATGCTAGATACAGCTGTAAAAATTGAAAAGGCATTTTCAAGAATGTATGATGATGATCACAAGTACCTCAAGTATTGTTTAGAAACAAATAATGTGGGAAGGCATCCATCGATAGATGATTGGAAGAATGTTAAAGTTTTCATTAAGTTCCTTGAGATTTTCTACCAGGTAACTTTGAAATTCTCAGGAACTTCATATGTTACTTCCAATTCTTTCTTCCATGAGATCTTTAATCTTCAAAAGATAATTTGCAAATATGTTCGTAGTGAAGATTCTATTTTGAGTGGCATGGCTAAAAAGATGGAGCTTAAATTTAACAAATACTGGGGTACTTTTGAAAGTATGAACAAGTTATTATTCATTGCTGTTGTTTTGGATCCTCGATACAAGTTAAAATATGTGGAATATCTGTTTAAAAACTCTTATGGTTGTTTGGTGGGAGCCGAAAAATCGAAAAAGGTGATGGATACTTTGAGTCGCTTGTATGATTACTACATGAGCTCTTTTTGTGGGACTCATACCGATAAAATTGGTGGTCAAACAAGATTGAATGATGAAATTGATACCATGCATAGTGACGAGATGTGGCAATCACAATGGGAGAAATATTTGGCAGATGAAGACAATACTGAAAATAAATCAGAACTTGAGAAGTACTTGGTAGATGATTTGGAAAAGACCAAAGAGTTAGATATTTTGGCTTGGTGGAAAGTTTCTTCGGCTAGATATCCAATTATTTCTAGGATGGCAAGAGATGTTCTTTCTATTCCTATTTCTACTGTTGCTTCTGAATCAGCTTTTAGCACCGGTGGTCGGATTCTTGACTCTTATCGAAGTTCTTTATCTCCAAAGACAGTAGAAGCTCTTATTTGCACTCAACAATGGTTAAGATCAACTTCCAAAGAATGCAAGCTTGAAGATCTTTTAGAAGAAATTCAGAAACTTGAGATAGTTGAAAAAGGTAAATTTACACACTTAACTCTTTATGAATATGTCTTTTATGTTTTAAAAAGTTTTAGCGCCTACTTTGTTAAACTTTCTTCTTTCTTTTTTTCAGAATATGCTGGCACAACCTTGAGCATTGATTAGTTTGGATGTTGCAATTGAAATTCGTAGTGCAACTGTTTTGCTCTTTGGTAGTTAATTTTCAGGTTTTTGCTGCTGCTTCACCAGAAGTACTTTTGGATTATGCTATTGACTTGTTTTTTGTATTTAATCACACTTTTATGCAAGCAATTAAGTGATCTTTCTCTGGTGACAGTTGGGTATGTGGTTCTTTTGTGTTGATCATTCGGAGGACTGTTTAAAGACCTTGTTATTTTGCTCAACTTGATTAATGAAAAAGTAATGTATATAATTAACCATTTTTGGGCTAGCCTTCTTAATTTTGTTGCTGTGGAGATTGTACTACTATGTAGTAGTTGCTATCTTCCTCGTGGTGGAAATTTTGTAATTTCTTTCGAGGCTATTTTTGCATATGCTGCTGTGCTGATCCCTGCTTTCAGTTTTCTTTCAAATAGTTTCATCTTGGAGGAAGGTAAAGTAGCAAGCTTATCATTTTAGCTTATATACTTTACTAGAACATCAGACATAGTTCCAGTGGACATATTCATGTTTGTTATTATTGGAACCATATTTGCTTCTTCTCTTATAGCTCTAGCTTGGGCTTTAGATAGTAACTTATAAGGATTCATATATCCGATCCCAACATGGGCAAATAACAAGTGCAAGTTTGTAAATAAGTTTGTCAATTGTTTTGCATTATAAAATATATTATTACAACCCGGAAAAACCGAACCAAACCGATAAAACCGACAAAACCGATAAAACCGAAACCGATAGAATTTATACTATAATGGTTTGGTTTGGTTTGGTTTGAATATTAAAAAAAACCGCCTTAACTGGTTTGGTTTGGTTTTAGCCAAAAACCGAGTCAAACCGGACCATGAACACCTCTAATTAGAACTATTAAATTAACTAACAATGAAGCCGAGTATGAGGCTATGATTGCAGGTTTGGAATTGGCTCGGAGTCTAGGGGCCGAAATAATCGAAGCAAAATGTGACTCTCTCTTGGTTATTAACCAAGTAAATGGTGTCTTCAAGGTCAAGGATAAACGTATGCAGAGATATTTGGAGAAAACCCAAGTGATACTACACCGGTTTAAAGAGTGGACCATGCAGCATGTACCTAGGGAACAGAATAACGAAGCCGCATTGGCCAATTTGGGTTCTTCAGTCGAAGTAGAGGAAATCAACCCCGGTACCATAGTGCAGTTGATGAATTCGGCGGTAGAAAACGGGCATGCCGAGATAAACATGATGGGTCTAACTTAGGATTGGCGCAACAGATACATTGACTACTTGCAAGATAGAAAGCTCCCGAGCGACCCAAAAGAATCACGGTCACTCAAGACCAAAGCAGCACAGTTCTGCTTAATAGACGGTCAATTGTATTGATGGTCCTTCTTCGGACCCCTAGCCAAGTGTTTGGGTCCTGGAGAAACTGATTATGTGATGAGAGAAGTCCACGAGGGCACCTGCGGTAATCACTCTGGTGCCGAAGCCTTGGTTCGAAAAATTACCAGAGCCGGTTATTACTGGAACCGAATGGAGGATGATGCGAAGAATTTTGTCCGGAAATGTGACGGGTGTCAAAGGCATGCTCCGATGATCCATCAACCCGGGGAGTTACTACATCCGGTGATATCGCCTTGGCCTTTCATGCAGTGGGGAATGGACATCGTTGGTCCTTTGCCATGGGCACCAGGTAAGACCCGTTTCATTTTGTTTATGACTGACTATTTGTCAAAATGGGTTGAAGCGCAGGCCTTTGAAAAGATTAGAGAAAAGGAGGTTATTGACTTCATATGGGACCAAATTATCTGTCGTTTCGGCATCCCGGCCGAAATAACTTGTGATAACGGCCCTCAGTTCGTTGGCAGCAAGGTCAATAATTTCCTCGAAGGGTTGAAGATCAAGAAACTTGTATCAACTCCATATCACCCGAGTGCAAACGGACAGGCGGAATCAACAAACAAAACAATAATTCAAAATCTAAGGAAAAGACTTGAAACATCGAAACATCAATGGAGGGAAGTGCTGCAGGAGGTATTATGGGCTTACAGAACTACGTCAAAATCAAGCACGGGAGAAACACCTTTCTCGTTGGTCTATGGGGCCGAAGCTCTGATCCTTGTAGAAGTTGGCGAACCGAGCCTCCGATTCAAATACGCCGCCGACGGGTCAAAAGAGGAGGCCATGGCCATAAAACTCGACCTAGCAGACGAACTACGCGAAAATGCGTTGGTCCGTATAGCAGCTCAGAAACAGAGAATGGAGAGGTACTACAACCGGAGGGCCAATTTTCGGCATTTTCAAGTTGGGGACTTAGTGCTTCGAAAAGTTACTTTGAACACCAAGAATCCCAATGACGGGAAGTTGGGTCCGAACTGGGAAGGGCCGTACAAGATAACAGGAATAACGGACAAAGGATCGTACCAGCTGGAATCCATGGACGGACAACGGTTGCGCTATAACTGGAATGTGGCTCATTTGAAGAGATACTACTGCTAAGGTATGAATGCCCGCCCTCGTGATCATTTTTACTATTTACCTGTTTTCTTGTTTGTAGAAAGTAGAGTACCGAACGAAGTTAGGTCTGAAAACACGTGTTGCACTCTTTTCCTTAGTACGGTTTTATCTCGAAGTGGGTTTTCTGACAATGTTTTTAATGAGGCAACGAGTACAACGTGTTACTTTATGAAAACGAGGCAAAGTAGCCGGGTACACAGGGTCTACCCCTCGAGTTGGGACTTGGTAGTGCTTACCCGATCATGCAACGCGGATAAACACTAGGGGACTATTATACCCACATCGAGATCTACCCCGAAAAGTTAAAATGAGTTCAACTCACCAAAGCATATGAAGAAACCCCGTTAAATGCTACCCCGGAAAAGTCCTCAAAATTTTATGTATCTCATCTTTGTCTAATCCCGGACCTTCTGTGTTAGGCTTCGATGTAAGGATCAAACGATCAAAAACGAATTGTGTCCACTTAGTATTTACTAAGGCAAAAACAGAAGGAAACAGATGAAGTTGTCATATTATGTACGTACAAATACTTGCAATATAAAGAAAAATTTGAAAAATGCATCTCGGACATGTCTTCTTATTAAATACCCGATACCGGGGACTGCCGTCAAGATTCGGCAAAGGCAACAAGGTCACGTTGAACTGAGCCAAAATCTTTTAACACCCTCGAATGGGGATTGCCGTCTCGAAATTTGACAAGGCAGGGATTCAGGTATCCGATCCTAATCTATTACAAGTACTCAGTCGGAAAAGGTTCGAACAATTTAGAAACCTTAGCCTAAAATTCCCAACGTGATTCGCAGACGTCTAAATTCACGAAGCATAAATAAGCCCCGTGGGAAAACACTCGATCAAATCTTCGGTCGAAAACATACCGAACAAAGAGAAAAGCCAACACTTAAGATGGGCACAATTCGGAAAAATAAAGTGACTCCAAACCTTTGATTATTATTAACAGGATAAGCGATTAAGGCAAAAGTCACAACATGCATTCAGATAAAAGAATGAAGAAAACAACAACAAAGGGAAATATGCATTTCACATATAAAGCAAAGTCTTTACATTTGGACTTTCCACAAGTAAAAATCAAAAATAAAATAAAGACTCGGACAGGCCCTGACCTACCCGGTATGTTTGGAACCAGAGTCCTCGAAAACCATTCGCTCCGAATCATCAGACCCAGCGTCAAGAGCTTTCTTAGCCTTCTCCTCGATTTCTTTGGCTTTGAGTATCCGAGCCTGGAGGTCCCCTAATCCTTGTTGGGCCTGTTCGAAGGTAACCCTCCAGGATTTCCACCGCTCATACTCGACCAAAATCGTAGAACGAGTTTCGGCAGCCTCCATGTCCTTAAGAGACTCTTCTAAGTCGGCCTTGGATTTTTTCAATTTAGCAGCAAGTTCGGACCTCTCTCCGAGTGATGACACCCAATTTAGTCCCGCCTTTCTTCCAAAATATTTATTTGCGTTTCTAATATTTTTGACAACTTAAGAATAGTCATTTATACTTTACTACAATTTTTAGCTTTCTATTAATATCGTCATTTCCATTATCCTACTATAGTCATTAGCTATTATCATTTTTATTACTGTTATTACTATTACTATTATTATTATTATTATTATTATTATTATTATTATTATTATTATTATTATTATTTTCATTATATTGCATCACTTTTAACATCTTACGCATCGCATTTATTTTATATATTTAGACGATAGCATTTACTTACTGTTGAACTTTAAAAAAATATTATCGCGCGGCTATTCCGATATCATATAATTTTGTTTGAGTACTAATAAATATATTTTTTATATTAGGTAATACTTTACCACGCGTTAATATATAATTAACTAAAGAAGTGTCTTTCATCTTGATTTAGGAACCCAACTCACCATAAGGAAGAAAGCATATTAACTCCAAGATAAATAGGCTTCATACTAGCCCAATTCATATAAAATATGATCCTAATTTGGTCAATAATAACCCAAAATGAGTAGCCCATTCGGCCAAATAAATGGCCCATCTGAACATTTCTTAAAAATAGGTCCAATGTACAGCCCACTATTCTTTAAACCGACTCGACCCGTTTCGTCTAAAAATCAACTAGGGTTGCAAGCATTTTCATCACAAAACCCATCAGCTGCGTCTCTCTCTCCTTCTCCATTTTTGGCTAAACCTTCACCTTTATTTAGCCACGGACAGAGGTTGTTCACCCCATTTCCGTGCAAACTTTGACTTGTTTCAACATCTATCAGAACCCTTTCTATTCCTTAGGTGATATAACGTCCATATTTCAAATATTGAGTCGGGTGACAGAGATTTCTTCAGCTTTTCTGTCATGATCTGAACTGATCTTCAAAGGATTACTTTGAAATGCAAATCGAAGACTTTTTCCCGCGCCTAACAAAAACCCCAGTTTATCACTATAAATATGAGCTTTACTACATGTTTTGAGGGGAGAAAAAAATATTTTTTGGGGGGCAGCCATTACTGATTCTAGTAATCACAGTTCTACCCTCCAAAAGATTTCTTTTTAAGAAAGTTTAGCTGCTTTTTTCTTCTGTTGGTTGCTTAACCAAAACAGAGGCATTCTACCTTTGGTCGAGTCAAGGTCGTAGAAGGTGTGACCCGAGATCTACGCCCCTGTTCACTGCACACGAGAAAGGTCAGTGCAATCCCTCTCTTCCTCCCATTTTAGTTCGATTTGATTTTTGATGTGTATTTGTGATTCCTTATTTGTGTGTGTAAAATGCTTTTAGTTTATTACGTAATCTTCTACCTTTTCATTCTTTGTCCGGTCTTATTTTCGTTTTTGCTTTGGTAATTTGTTTTAATTTCAGTTGTGTTTCGATTTAGTCTTTTAGTATCTCCATTTTTTGGTTCTGTGATTATTCTCTTTGTGTGGTACTTATAGTTTTATTTTAGGTTTTCTTGTTTAAATTACAGCATATTTAGTTAATGTTTAGTTTGTTTTATGTCGGCATGAGTTAGACGATTCGATTTGCGAGTTTGTCTTAGCCTTATTTTGGTTATGGTATGTGTGCAAAGTCCAAATCGCTATATAGTTTTCTGAATGCTTTATATCTCCAATATGAATTTAGTTTAAGTGTACAAGTTTATTCCAAGTTTTGGGTTGTTAGATTATGTGGTTTGCATATGTAGCATGTTGTTTCCCTTAATGATTTTCCCCCTACTAAGTAGGCATTCAGTTCTAAAATTCAACATTCTTCTTCCTGTTGTGTTTACAATCCTTGAAGTGTATAAGAAGTTTGCTTGTGCCTTTTTGAAGCCTGTTTTGTGGCTAAAATAGCACATCTAGTTCATTGTATGGTTGGATTGATTTGAGTTCTGGTTGTTAGATATGTAGAACTAGTATATGACTTCTTTAAGTATTTGGCCAGGACTTGTCTACACTCCCTTTAAAGATTAATAGATCTGTAATGAAAATGCTCATTTGAATCATATTTTGGAGTCCTTTTTCCTTTTACTGCATAATTGTTAATGACTAGCCTTTAGTTTTTTTTTGAACTTGTCTATCTTCCCTAGCTCAACAGATGTTTCAACCAAAGCTATAAATCATAACCTTCCAATTTTATTTTGTACATATTACAGTGATACTCTACATTATCTATTAAGACTATACGACTATAGAAAATATAACAGTGAGTATGGCTACCTTGAATCTTAGTTTTAACAAGCGCTTTTCAGTTTGCCTACCAATGGTTTATACGTCTTAATTTTCCATGTTATTTGTCTATTTCAAACATTCAGAGAGTGCTAGCAGTCTGATGTTTTAGTTGTCATGTATTCTAAAGTTGTGTTTAACACACATTCTGTTCCGGACAGCTTAATCTTTTGATTGACTAAGTTACAAGCCATTGATAGTTTAGGGTTTTAATAAGAATCAGTAGTATGTATTGTTTATTAATATGAAAATATATTGATGCTAAGTGCTTCATCTTGCTGGTTCATACCGTAGTTGTTTTAGGATGTTTAAGACCTAAATCTCTGGCTTTTGTCTGAATGAGTTCGTTGTACACAAAGTGTTCAATTTTAAGTGATCTTTGATATTTGATAACTACCTTAAAGTTCTGTCCCATTCTGATATGGTTGTTGAACCAGCATTTTAAATGATTGGTTGAAGTTTTAGTTTGTTCAAAATTTCAAAAGAAAAGTCGTTTGTCTTAAACTAAGTAGTTGAGGTAATTTTCTGAAGTTTATTAGGATCTTGTTCAAATCCGCTTCCTTGACTTGCTTAGTGATGATCTTATTTGGATAATTTAGAAGCAGAGGAAGAGTTTATTTTTCTGAAAATAGGAATACTTTGTTTGAGATTATGTTTTGCAGAATAGGGGTTTAATTACATGTTTCTAGTGTGCTTGAGATGCACTCTCTAAATTTGGTAGGCTATTTTCCAATAGCCTACCATGCCTAAGCTTCTAGAAACCTTTGGATCTTGTTGTGGCATTGGAAACGTGGATGGTGGTAACCCCTTTTGCTGTCTTGTCTTTTAAAGTTTGATGGTCAGTTTTGGAAAGTTAATTTTTCTTTAAGAATCATGTCGAGTTGATGCACTCCTTTCCATGTAATGAATCTTATTTGCCTTCTCCCTCTATTTAATTGCCTATGTATTGCTAAAATAAAAATGAGGACAATCTACATGATAGTTTAAGTAAAAGAGGAACAACCCACTATTTGATATATGCTTGTGTCCACAATTAGAAATATAACTTGTGTACTTTTAGCATCATTAGGCTAGCTTAGGAAAAACAGATTTGGATTAAGTTGAGTTGAATATGTGTCAATGTGATCCAAATGTTTTCTTGGGATTTAACAGTTATTAAAGAGTTTCTGTAAAAGGATTTGAGGGCATTACAACCTTTCCCTTTAAAGAAAAAAACTCCATTGTTTGAGCATGTAGCTAAGTCCTTCAAATCATTTGCAGTCTTAAAGGTCCCAACTTCTTCTCTGTTCTGGTGTGCTAACTCAAAACATGCATTTGTTTAAGTGTTGAAATATTCAGTTGCTAGTTACTGTCCCTTGCAAATGGTGTTGAATTATGTATTTTAGCATCTGGTATACATGTTATGGACAAGTGATTCTTTTACTGTGTTATTTTCATTTACCACTTATTATGAAATTATATTTTACTGCTCTAATTTGCTCTTTTCCAACTATTTTTGCATGATATCCGGAGTGGCAAGGAGTCTCAAATGAGACTCGATATCCCCGTTACATCGAGAAACTTGCATTTCGTCCCGTCAAGCACCGCTCTCCCTTCCACTATGCATTTGAACAGAAGGAAAGAGGGGCGAGATAAAATTCAAAACATCCAACGTCGACTATTCCCTTTCTCGCTCTCTCGCATCCGAATGAAAAGGAAATGAGAGCGAGGGAGTTACTTCTTTTTTAGCTTTCTTTCTCTTTGATTTCTTTCTGTTTTTGTTAGTAACTCGCTGAGATTTTTACCTTAAGTATCTTGATAGAGGGATAGGTCCAGGATTAGCTTTGTAACTTAGATAGGGTAGATGTTATGTGGGGAAACCAATAGCTTCTTTTCTTTCTCATTTTGGTAGTCCTTAATACCTATAATTAAGAAACCAGAATTTTCGGATTTAATTGAATCTAGTGCAAATTGGTTTTCCAGAACTTCAATAGTTTCTTTCGAGTTAATGAAAATTGGTTTTCCTTATGGTGAAGGAAGTTGAAATACTATTAAGCAAGTATTGGCTAATTTTTATTTTTTTTTAACAAACAATTATCAAGTTCTAATATAGAGGTGCAATTTTTATTTTTTTTTAGAAGGAACTAATTAAAGGAAGTACTTTTTATTCAGGTTTCTAAGATCATTGAACATTCATATGATATATTTCCAGCCAAAGATTTAAACTTGCAAGACTTCTTTAAATGATAACTTAGTGCTGAGTTCCATTTTTTTTTTTAAATGACGCCAACATGCATGGATTACAAAATGATTCCCACTTGCTGGATGCCCTAGTATTTTCTCCATTTAAATTTAGAAAGACCTCACGTTATTAATTGCCAAAGATTTCTACTTTAATCATGAAAATACTTAATTAAGAGTACCTTTTTCTCAAGTTATTTGTAAGATATTAATATAATATATTTTGTCACAATTTCTTGTATTAACCTAAGTTTGGTCGGTAACCGTATTTAACGGATTCTAGTGGATGCCTAAGACCTTCCCATTAGGATATTTAGAACCCTTACCTAGAATTTATTAGGTTAGTAAGACCTTTAAAATTAGAGTTTATTTTAGGTATTTATTTAGTTAAAATAGGTGTCCTAATTCACCGTTAAAATAATTAGGTGGCGACTCCTTGAATTAAATATTTAGGAATCACCAATATGTTGTACTCCGCTTTGACCCGGTTAAAATGGGGTATAACACCGAGAAGAACTTTCTAAATTTGGTTAGCCGACTCAAGCTCGGCCTGAAGCACGTCATTGGCCTCGGCTGCCTCCTCGAACTTGCTCTTGAGCTCGTCACTAATCCGGGCTCGATCTTCGGCCTTCTGTTCGACCACCCTCAACTTCTCCTTGTCTTTAGCACTCTCGGATTCAAGATGCCGATGCTTTTCTGCCATCTTCACGGCATCGGCCTTGACCGAATCGAGTTCGCTTCGAAGTTGGGAAATAGTGGCCTCGAGTTCACCGAGCCTTGAAATGAAACGGACATTGTCTTCGTTGAGGCTGGCATTATCCGCTTCAAGGAGCCGGTTCTTTTCAACCATATCGGCTAACTCGGCCTTCAAATAAAGATTTTCGATCTTTGCCGCCTCAAGCTCAGGTTGGAAAGAGCGGAGGCACGTCTCAATTGGTCTTCTTTTTACTGCAGGAGGAGTCGGTACTTCTCTGTTTCTCGACCCTGGTCATCCAGCTGGCCCTTCAAGTCATCAACCTCGTGTTGGGCTCGGAAAAAGCCCTCATTAACGAACACAACACTCTGCAGAAGAAGAAACGAAATCAAGTTAAGGAATTGAATAAACGGAGTTGAAAATCGCACATCAATATTATGTAAGGATGAACGTAGAATTTACCCGATTGCCTGCATGTATGCCTTCGTTGATAAGGCACTGCCAAAGAACCCCGGCCATCTTCTCCTTGTCAGAATCTGAAATAAGGGGCCTTAGATAACTTGCAACCCCCACAGGACGGGATAAAAAACTACAGTCCTCAGGGACGGTGATCACCGCTGACCTCGTCCTCCTCAGCTCTACACTAGGGGCTGGGAAAATACCTACAAGATTGTTCCTCGCACCCGTTTCCGTGGGCCGGCTAGCCGCCCTCGTGACCCGAGGAATGGGAAGATGACTAAACCCAACAGCCTCACCGGTTGCTAGAGGGGTATCCGAGAATATGTCATCAAGGTTATCAGACCTCGATGCAGGAGTAGGAGAAGTCGGAACAGCTCCAGCAGCCTCGGTAAGGGCAGGTGCCTCGGATGTAGTAGCTTGGTCACCACCGGGCAGCAGGCTGGTATCCATTATAGCCTCGGTATCGGGGGCCGACCTTGCTCTTTGTTCGGCCTCAATATCCGAAGATGGCCCGAATCTTTTAGGCCTCTTCAAGGGTGCCTCTACGGGTGAAGCATCACCTAAAATGTCGATGAATTCAATTGACCTTAGAGGAATTGGAAAAAGAACATCTTCTTCCCCACCTGTGTGCGGAGCCGGAATGGAAGGCCCTCCCCCAGTGTAGGTAACGGCGGAATGGTAGTTTCCTCCTCCGGAACAGAGGCAATGGAGGGGCCCTCACCAACTCTTCGAATAAGAATGTCGGGCTCTGTTTCATCCCTCAAGGTCCGAACAATGCTTCTCGCCCTTTTCTTTGGTTTCTGCCCGTTGGCCGAGGGTTTTCTCCGTCTCTTATCGGCCGCAGCAATGAGCCGAGATGACCCTGTCGTATCAAATTTAGGAGCCGGAGCAGCAGGATCGGTCGTTGATTCAGGTCTCGGCTCCACCGAGCCTTTGGGCAAGCCTGAATACCGAAGGACTTAGAAAACAAAAAGGGGAGAATGTAGTAAATACCAAATCAAGGAAAGGATTATCGTGATTTTGGGCAACCCATCGGCCACGCTATAGGTCCCCCCATGTCCGTTTTTCATGAGGGTATTGGCTAAGGATTGCACCAACCCACTCCGTAAAGTTCCGAACAGCTGAAGGTATCCATGCCTCGGCTAATAAAAAAAAATCATATATGTACGTAAGGGAGCAAATTTTGACAAAGCATGGAGGAAGGATAATTATAGAAGGAAGAACTGAAACCTACGTCTATTGTTCCACTTCTCCGGGAAGGGCATGTGATCGACCGGAATAATGTCCGGGGTCCTTACCCGGACATAACGTTCCAACCATCCTCGATTTCTGTCCTCATCAAGTTTGGAAAAGATCGGGTTCCGACGTCGTTTGGAAATCTTCATCACACCCCCTCGGAAGATCCTCGGAGAATACAACCGGATGAAGTGCGCCAACGTGAATTTCCTGTTGACATTATTTGCCAATAAGAGAAAGCAGGCCACAGTCCTCCAGATAATCGGCCCAATTTGGGCCAAGGTCACGTTGTACGTCAGGCACATCTCCAAAATAACCGGATCAATTGGAGGATCGAGTTTGAGCGTGAACGGATACATGTAAACGTATAGGAAACCTTCTCTGTGATCAGTAATGGACTCGTCGAGCCCAGGGGAGAACACTTGCACCGGATGCTTATCCCATCCACATTCTTCCCGGACCAGAGGTAGAAGATCCTCCGTAATAGACGAAGGGTATCGCCTTACGTCGTAACCCCTATCCGCGACTGGAGATGGTTTCTCGACGTCAAATTCATGGTTGTAATTAGGCTTGGACGGTATTATGTCCAGAGCAGTTGGTTCCACGAAGGTTTTACCTTTGGGCTGTGAAACATGCTCGGCTCGCTGAGAGGAAACCGAGGGAACGTCCTGGGAAGTGGATTCAGTGTTGGCAGACATTTTGAAGATATGAAAATTTGGGAATTTGAAGAGGCAATTGAAAGTTGCAAAACAACAAATGAAAGATTCAGCAAAAAATCCTCTTACGATCAAAATAACAAATGAAGAGAAGTTGGAATGGCTTTTATGATCAAGAAAGGCAAGAAACAAAGGAGCAGAGAATGAGTAAGTGTAGAAGTGAAAATGAAAAAATGACACAGCATTGGGCCTTATATAGGCATTGTACTGTAGCGATTACAGATAACAACCAATCGGGCGGTGACACGTGTCCCACAATTAATGAGACGTGATATGAAGCGACGTGCGTTACAGCGGTTCCCGAGGTCGACCATTCGGGATGAGACACGTGGCGATGTTAGAAGGACGTGACATAACTGCTCCTGCCAAATTTGAAGATAAGAACGAGCTTATGCAACCACCGGTTTTGTGACTTATCCACTTTCCGTTACTCCGGTAAAACTACGGTCCGAAAAGTGTGGGGACTATCTGTATACGGTAAAAATAAGGTCAATGTAAGACCGGTAAGATCAGGGGCCGAGGGCAAGTCCAAATGAACACGAGTATGTTCGGTCTTTTCTTCAGGCCAAGGGATTGCATCGAATACTGCTGACTCGAGATAAAAGAAGTATGTCCGTTGGTCCGGTTTCTCCAAATCAAACTCAATGTGGCCGTTAGTCCGTTTACTCCAATCCAATCTGAACGTGGTCGTTGGTCCGGTTAACCAGTTGTGATGCTGCCACGCGTCAAGAGACTGTTCTGTCATTTTGTACTGACAACCGTACAGGTGTCAGATCGTACAGTCCTACCTTATCCTTTTTAGGGTTTTCTTTATTCTAAAAGGCTTTTTATTGTATTCAAGGCCCATGAGGCAAACCTATAAATAGAGGGCATTATCCCACTTTTAGGGGTTGGCTTTTTTTCAGATCTAGAACATTGTAATAGAAAAAGATATTTAAGCTCTCTCTCTGATTTTAGTCCGGATCTGTAGTATTCTTTAGCTTTATTCATCCATTCAACATAATATATTGCCATATATATGTATGTATTTAGCTAATCACCAATATCAATATACTTATTCAAGGCATTGCGCGCGCGCACACACATATATATAGCTTTATTCATCCATTCAACATAATATATTGCCATATATATATATATATATATATATATATATATATATATATATATATATATATATATATATATATATATATATATATATATGTATGTATGTATTTAGCTAATCACCAATATCAATATACTTATTTAAGGCATTAGCGCGCGCGCGCACACACACATATATATATATTATAACAAACAAATCGATATACATTTCGTATCAACCAAAAATAGATTAAAATTCATCCACATATCCTATACCTCACTTACAAATTCAATTGTTACCGAAATTCGGGGTAAACAAAGTGGAGCATATATGCCTTTCCACTAACAGACTCCATTTCATATGTAAATTATCATAATTACTCTATTTCCAATAGTTCAGGAGCATTTTTGGCCCTTTAACTTTTTTGTCTTAGCATATTTCAGAATGATGCAAAAGAATGAACATTTCTGATATATGGTTGTTATTTGCTGCATACATGTCTAGTTTTTGGCATCTGGTAGGGTTGTTGCAAAGACACTCCGATAAGCTTTAACAACTTGAGCTATTTGAAATAGAGCAATCGTGCTCTTCTTTTGTTTATTGGCTCAAAAATGCTCTTATTGTTAACCAACTGGAGCCGATATGTCATTCCTGTTATATAGTTTGTAATATTAGTAGTAATTTGGACCGTTGAAATGGGTACACTTGGTGAAATATTCCAATAGGTACCATTGGTGAAATTCCTAACAGGTGCCACTGGTGAAAACGTGTTTGTTCTGCATAAGGACACAACCTTTCGAACAAGACACAACCTTTCGGAACAAGTGTTTAATTCAACTGCTTATCTTCTGTATAAATAGAGATGTAATTACTCCATATCAGACACTTTTAATTCAACTAATAAAAGGCTTGTTGTATCCCAAAAGGAGTGTTGTCTGCTAACCCCCTTTCCTTTTTATTCTCTTCATTTAAATTCCAACAATTCCTACTAACGGACTCCACATCAGATGTAAATTAGCATTAGATCAAGGGCATTTTTGACCATTTTGCCTTTTTTTCGTAGCGTATTTTAGAATGATGCAAATAAATGGAGCAATTCTGATATATACTTGTTATTTGCTGCAAATATGTCTAGTGTTTGGAATCTGGTATTGTTGCATAGAGGCTTCTGAGTTCCAAAAAGCTTTACAACTTGAACATTCTCCATTTCTCTGACTTGGATCTTAATAACAAAGAGCAAATGTGTTCCCTTGTATGCTTTCTCAGAAGTTGTCTAAATCTGAGGTCCCTTTGCATCGTGGTGAGTTGTGTTAGGGTTTTGCCCTGATTTTTTTTACCATATTTGAGTTTTACTATTCTCTAAAAGGAAAGTCAAAGTATAACCATAATAGTTATACTTTTCGTGAAAGGAAAGTATCATTCTCTTCCATATTTGGCTAGTCTTTTCTTCGAGGAAAAGGTTTTGGACCTCTATAAATTGAAGAATCTCTCATACAACAGAGCACCAAAGCATTCACAATGTAGTCGTTAAAGAGAATTTTGTTTAGGGGGAGATTATTCTCTCAATAATTTTCATCATTCTTTTATATTAGTTTTTGATTTGATATGTAGGCCAGTTGGCTAAATCATATTAATATATTGTGCTTCTTTTTTAGTATCGTTTTCTTTGTCGTCTGATTTATCGCCGTCAAGGTTTACAATTGATAGCTTCCGCATGACGCCCTGTTATTTTGATCCCAACAAGTTGTTGAATTCGGGATTATATTATCCCTGAGCTAGCCCCGCGCACGCTCAAATGTTGTGTTAACTAATTCTATTGTACTTTTAGATGAATTGTACGAAAAGAAGCTGATTGAATTTGTCTTTTAGAGATAGAACAATGCAGGAAAATTAAAGAACTAACTAATAACTTTGAGATTCCGTGTTTAAGACGATTCCAAGGTTCGTTAAAGGAAATTTGGTTTGTGAAGTCTGTTCTTGCCTCTATACCTTACTCCAGAAAATAATTGTTTCATCCTCTAGAAGAGTTGATGAAAGGAAAGCCTTGAGGGTGGTTGATGTGTTTGACTATGTTGCCTGGAGCACCTCTTAATAAAACCACTGGAAAATATATGAAGTTAGATATATAAATCCCGTAAAAGATTGAAATTAATGACATATTCCCCTTATTTCACTTTTCATAATCTTAATTAAGTACCTTTAACTTATGTTGTTCTGACTTTTCAAAATGTTTTCGCACCAGTGTCAGATCCTTCAAAAGTCTACTGCTTATAGAGGATCCGACATGCACCCGGTTGCATTTTGAAGAGTCTGAGCAACATACCTTTATCTTCTTTCTGTAGCAGTGACTATTGTAATGACTTATATTTTGCTAGAGATTTATAAGCCCATCGAAGTCACTCTGTAAAGACTGGAATCATGACATCTTCAACTCGTTACGTATTCACCACTAAGGGGTGTCGTGAGATGTTTGGGTTTCTTCGCCCTTAATAAAAGGCTTCGGGTTGGAACCACGAAAAAGGAAGACTTTTTGGTAGGGGGGTTTTACCACCTTAGTGGACTTACTCGGTGCAAACCTAATTATTCGGGCAAATAGGTGTCAGATAAGTCCAGATGGTTAGACCAAAAGAAAAAAAGAACTATCCCATCATTCCATTGTGCTTGAAGGTTGTTTCTTATACATAGTAGTGTATTAACAGCTTCAGGATCTAGGAATAAAGAAATGTGAAAGATAACACTACAAGGCAAAATAACAGAAAGAAAAAAGAAAGGAAAATATAGTAATACAAAAGAAGAATGATGAAAAAGTTTAATAGATAAGAACATATAGTAATACGAAACAAGAATAATGAACAGGTTTAATAGATAAGCATCATGTCCATTGCTCATTGCTGCACTTGTTAACTCTATTATTAAACAATAACACAAGCAACAATATCTATCTACAACTAAAGCTTAGGAGAAAAAAGTTTCCAACTCATACACTACTAAATGAGGGTGGTAAAAGAGTCCACCACTTCATTGCAACAGAAGGAAAACAAAGATACATAAACTAAAGAAAAGACTGAAAACAATAGCCTCAAAGATTATAGGGTCCCAAAGCTAGGCTACCTTTAAATTATCCAAATTAAATGACAAAAGGACAACTTCAAAATATACTCATCAAGACCCAAATTCCAAGGGCTGACTCCCATGGCAATGGCTGACAGGGTCTTAGTGAAGTGGTAAGAGTGTATCACATGATATGTGGGTTAGGGACACGCCACGTTATAGGTTCAGAGCCTACAAAAAATTGATATTTAAGTGGAGAAAGTCAGAGAGATGGGCTCATTATTCAATTCCTCAGAGTTTTGAACCATGCATCCACAAATCAGCATATATAATTCTTACAGCCGAATATTTAGTGCAACCCTTTCAGTGGAACTGACCACCAGTGTATGTCTGCCCAAAGGACCAGCTGGCTGGGGCAACATTGTTAGAGACCACACTATGCCCATCACTTGTGGTAACCTTAAATGAAAGGCTTTGTCCATTTAGAAAACTGTTGCTTTGCCAGTTTTGGCCCCAGTTTCTTGACATAGATTGCCATTTGGTTTTTGATCCTTTAATGGCTACTGCACGAACATCCCCGGCACCGGCAACATTAGTCACTAGTACCAAGTTGAAGTAAGAGTGTCCATTGATGGCGAATCTGATGCCTCCATTTCTTCTGCAGGGTACCCTGCAAAAGTTGCCAATATAGTTTATGTTAATTGATTCTATTGTGAGCTTTCATAGGTGTAACCTAATGGTTAATGAAGCTAAAATGGACCATGGAAAACCAGAGTTTAAATTCCAATAGAATAAGTGCTAGGTGATTCTTTCGCATTTATCTAAATCTTGATGGACATAGTACCTGTGCTGGTGGCATGCAGCAAAAATATTCGGTGGACTAGTCAATCGAGGTAGGGTGTAAGGTGGCATGGACACTGACGTTATTCGGGATAATATCCTTTTTGCAATTTTTGGTTGGCAAGAGCAGAAAATATGGTCATGAGTCAAGACCGTGTTTATCCTATTTGAAATTTGCTCAGAAATCAAGATAGATTAAAGGGTTAAGTGTAAGCTCTAGAATAGCCAAACTGGAGCCTTGCCCAAGTAAAATTTTCAGTAAGAATGTCAAGTGAGACCACTGAAAACACATGGGGTTCACTGATTTTCACACTTTAGCTTTAACAATCAAAAGATATCTTAGTTAATACCAAAATAACTATAGTGCCCCACTACAGTAAAGAAGGTCGAATAGTCAAATAGACACATACACTTGCATTGATTTCTACTCCTAACCCTCTACTCCAGAGGATTTCATTCAAACACCTCAAATTGATTAAAACAAGTCTTTTTAAATGACTCTGATCGTTGACTTAACATATGCATGAGCAGAGCTAGGGGCGCAAGGGAGTTCATCCGAATTCCTTTTGTCGGAAAATTAAATGTATATATAAAGTCAAAATTATATTTTATGTATATATTATAGATGTTGAATCTCCTTGACTTCTTTGCTTTGTTTATTTTGTTATATTTTGAATCTCTTTAGTGAAAGTCTCGGCCACTAAAAGTATGCGGCAACTTCACACCTGAGTTGGATAAAGTGTGTGTATTTCACGCGTATAACGAGCATGAATATGAAGATTGAAAAGTAAATTGGAAGAAAAGTCACTTAAACAAGCATATATTGGACAAAATATCATAAAACCAATAGAACATACCTTCTATAAGCAATAGGGACAATTCCAGCTCTGTATTGGGCAATGTGCTAGAAGATAGGCTGGGAAAGGTCAAAGTGGTGAAGTGGAGGGTTGCACCAGCCACCAGCGCTGCTAGGAAGGGCAGTATTTGGTGGACGTAAATTAGTTGCTGTAACCTTAATAGAGCCTCGTAAGCACCATTTGTGTTCATTCACACACTTAATCTCATAGCAAGATCCACAACTCAACCCATTGTTGAACAGAGCTGCGCTCAAAGCTGCAGTTTTGGTTCCATAACCTTGGTTGTATAGATTCCCATAACCACAAGCACCACCTGTTGGAAATACAAGCAATAAAATTTAACAAGAGTCGACATAGCGTGAGGATTCATCATGAAATTAGCTAGTTTTATTATCTATATCGATTGTCATTTCATAACGGAGTTTCTGCTAAAGGAAGTGGTGATCCCTAGCTTGAGACTCAAACTCCAGAAGCCGAGCTAGGACAGTTATGTATGAGGTCTACATGCTAGATGTAGAGGCGCATAATAGATAGATATGAACATCATGAGCTATCCCGCAATAAAACCAGATGTTGCTGATACCTTCTTCTCGGTTCCTTCTTCCATGACCAGATATTGAAGAAGGAAAAAGATAAGAGGGCCATGTGGAGACTGTGATCAAAAATCCACAATAGAGTCCGAACACAACGATTCATTAACTATTAGCCTACCGTAACTCTCCTCGTTTATCCAGGTTTGTAACAAGCAACGTGAGCAAGCTCACCCAATCGGAGTAAATAAGAACCCTCATAAACAAAGACAAAATTATGGGAGTTATATGGCCTCAATTGAACCCTTGGTTTTCTCTTGAACTATGTAATACGCATGCAAAAATCAATCAAAATATATAAATGTAATGAAATCATACTCATTTTTTAAAATTATCTAACTCGAGATCCCAGATTCACCTACATATTTCCCATCTCATGAAAAGCCATTTTCCCTTCGCTTGGCCTTATCCCCCTCTAGGGGTATTTTGGTGATAACGTCCATAGGAACATGACGATCCTATTTGTATAAACACTTAACGACGAACTCCTATATTCCTTTCATTATAGTATTCCTAAACAAGTTCCTACGATTATAGTATTCCTAAATAAGTTCCTAGATGACAAGCCAAAAGGTTTTGATGATAATGATGCTATTGATGATAGTGTCAATCTTGATTCTAGTGACGATATCGATTGTGGCCTTGATCTGGAGCTACAACTGCTAACCGGGATGAATGGACTAATAATAAAGCAAATTTAGTTTAACCAAAATATGAAAAAAGGGAGAACAAAAAAAATGTTTGCATACCCCTTGTTCCTGAGGCATCATCATCTCCGTAGAAGGTAGCATGAGCATTGATCCACCCTCCTCTACCATTCCCCTTTACAAGTGAGGCAATTGCAAGCAAACAAACTGGAAAAATCACAAAATGAGCCATATTCCTGCATTAAAAGTTGGAACTTTTTAGCACTTTATTTGGTAGTATAAATTCAAGACAGGTTCATTCAATTGTTAGAAATTTTCATGTTCATTCTAGCATTACAAGGAAAATTTACAAGGAAAATGTAAGAAAGCAGAGAAAAGACTAGTACTTTATTGGAGAATACAATAAAGAATAAATTAATTATTGTGAAACGTACCTTAATTAAGCCATAGCAAGTTCTTGATAAGATATTAAACAAGATTGTTTCTCCATTACAAGGATTTAGGAAATTTTGTTTATTCTCCCTTGACCCCCTTTTACTAACAAGTGATTAAATATTATAGATGAAGACCACATAATTCATTCTTGGAATAGAGAAATGAGTGGCTATCTAAGTGGCTGACATTATTAGCTACTCTCATTCATCAAATTAGTGAATAGTTATAGAACTCTTTATCACCTAAGCCACAATCTAACATTTGGCTTCAAGAATCCCATTTGGCTCTCTCTCTCTCTCTCTCTCTTTTTTCAAATTTCTGGTAGAAGAAATTAGTAGGCTAGTAAAAAGAAAAAAGAATTGAGCTTGTGCGCACAAGATTTGGGTCACAAGGCAAACTGTGCCGATCTCCATGTGTGTACAAAATAGACGTGATGCCACATAAATTTCTCCCTCATGTAATTTTTGTATTTTTCTTTCCACATAATAATACTGTTTCACTCCTTTTTTTTCTTTTGCTCAATAACTTGGAAGAATATGAGTTGTTATGTACAAATTACAATAGATGTGATTGAACAATAGCATTAACAAAGAATGAGAATTAACCTGAGTAGCAAAGATGCCATTAAAGCTTACCAATTTTTTCTTGCCTCTGTTCTAGCTCAGCTCTAGGAGTCAACATTGGTAAACAATGCAGGTAAATTTTGTGAACAATTAAATAACACGTACAAGTTTGTTTGATGATACAGTAAATTTCAGAATAATGTAACAAGATAGGTAGAATGAGTTTTGACCATTTAGCAAAATATATAAATAATTGAATAACACATGTAAGATTTGTCAATCAACATTAGTTGAACAATTTAACAAGATACTACAAGGCTGATTGTATCAAAGATATAGTCCACCCAACATAACTTGTGAACAATGTAAGATTTGTCAATCTAGCAAGATTTATAAATAATTTAACAAACTAATATAATGAAGATTGAATCAAAATTATGCCCCAGCAGACATAACTTGTATAAAATTATGTCTCGCCAACGCATAATTTTTCATTCTTCCGAATATATAATGCTGACAGCCTATGTAATTTTGCACAAATTTCTTAAACGAGGACCAAATTTTAAACAATGACGCAGAATGATACTACTTGTGCGAAATTTTCACCTTGACCTTAAACTCCCCAACCCCCAAAATAAATTTAGTGTTGTTGAAGAAAACATGTATTAAAGGGGCACATTCATTACCAAAGTAGTTAGGAGTTCTCATCGTAACGCACTCTTTTTACATAAAATAATAAATTTATATGACTATACTACCTCCGTTCAAATTATAGTTTTGCGCGCCCTTAAAAAATACTTCCTTCATCTAATTTTACTTGTACTGTATTGACTTGGCACACCCTTAAGAAGCTATACAGTGAATGACAATTTTCCTTTATCGCCCAATTATTACTAACTCATTTAATGCTTGAAATCAACCAAAATATTTTAAAAGTTCGGCAGCCATTAACCGTTTCTTGAAGTTTCCAACCGAATAATCAATAATAATAAGGGTAAAGGAAGTATGACATGGTAAATTATATCTCGATTTTCCAAATTTGACAAGTAAAAGTGTACATCTATTTTTAGTTTACAGGACAAGTAAAAATGAATGGAGGAGTATTAATTAGAAGGGGTATTTGACTAACTTTACCCTTATTTATGCATAACTTATAATCTCTCTCCATTAAATGTTTACTCTATTTATGTGTCATCTCCATTAATGACAAAATTTTAGTGGCTTCGTTGGTTCAGCGAGTGGTTTCTCATATGGGACACCTGAGATCGATTTCCTTCGCGAACAACCTTCTTAGTCTGAGCTCCTCACACGGGGCTTGCCTAGTGTGGTTTACATCTCATGTGTTGTTTGGGGGCTATTACATTAGGAGCTGGATTTACCACACCAAAGGGTAGCTGCTGCGGGTTCCCTAGTTTAATAAAAATGGGTTAAAAGTAGTGTCTAGAACTTTTAAAACGACAAATAATTCAGCATCGAGGTGTGTTTTAATACAAAGATAGTGATAGTTTAGATAGGTAAATTAAACAATGGATAGTTAAGGTATGAAACTCGCGAAAAGATAAAAGTAGATGAGAAAATTCCCTAAAAGGTCACCCATGTACTGAGAATTGTCTTCTAATATCACTTTTATTTTTTTGGACTAGAATATCACTCAACTGTCCCTATTTTCCTCAAAATATACTAAACACACAAAACCTTTCTTCTCTCCCAATTGGCACGCCATGTCACATATTATATATTTCTTTAATAATGATTTTATTTAACTCAACCCAATCCAAACTACACTCATTTAGCACGGTTAGAAAACATCAAAAGAAATAAATTTATTACTAGTTGATTAAACAAATTATAAAAAACAAACAAATAACTCAAAACTATGTAAAAGTTAGGGTGTGGGGGGTTGGATTATGACCATTGTTTAGCTCGTCTTAATCCAGTTCATCTCAATCTAATTAACTTTTAAATAAATTTATAATCTGTTTATTTATTAAATCAGTCAATTTTAATTCGTCCAAATCAGAAAATAATCGGCTTGTTGAGTTGTTGGCAAAGTCAGGCGCAGACAGGCAGCGAGATTTGGAGATGAAAGATAGAGCTTTGAAACTAAAAGAATTTAATGAAGAAAATAAAATTTTATTGTCGAATTTAGATTCTATTGGTGATCCAAATATTCATGAATTTATTCGACAAGAACAAAAACGAATAATGGATAAAAGAAGTCAACAATTTCAACAGTCACAACCACAACAATCCTCTACCCCATACACTCAATATTTTAATGATATTGGTGGATTTGGAAACGACCTACCAGAGTACTAAATTATTGTTATAATTTTCTAAATTATTATGTTGTTTGATGTATTTTCAATTTTAATGTATTGAACATTGTTATGTTATTTATCATTGTGTTGTTATTGAACATTGTGTTATAATTGTGTTATATATTCGAAATTATTATGTTATTGAACATTGTGTTATTTATTAACAACATATTATATTTTATATTTGCACTTTTCATTTTTGTGATGGTTATATTTTTTAATACAATTATAACTTATAATAAAATTAACTTACAATTTTATATAAAATAATATATACGAAAATTAATTTATAAAACTTACACTCCAAAATTAAGATGTAAAATTAATATTATAAGATATTACATAAAAAATAATTAGGTATATTAGGAATCTAAAATTATAAATTAAAATTTATAATATGTTAAATCAAAAGTGTTATGTAATAAAAAAAAATAGTAATGAATAGTAATGGTGTAAATGAATAGGTATATTAGGAATCTAAATGTAAAATTAAAATTTATAATATGTTAAATTAAAAGTGTTATATAATAAAAAAAGAATAATAAAAATTTATAATATGTTAAATTAAAAGTGTTCTATAATAAAAAAAAAGAATAATAAATTATTAATGAATAGTAATGGTGCAATGAATAGTGTTGCATCAAATTTGGTGCAACACTATTCATGCACTAAAATGGTGCAAAAAATAGAGCAAGGTTGGAGCTCCAAAACACTATTTTTTACATCAAAATAGCATTTGGTGTAAAAAATATGCAAGGTTGGAGATGGCCTAATTCATACGATTTGAGCTTGAATCAGGTACTACGTACTCGTGCGCTTGTTCACTTGTTTATGATTTGTTTCCCAAATAGATCCTTTTTTGGCTCTCTTTAACCCTATGTCTCTTATCACTAGGAGGTCCCAACTCAAATCTGAGTTCTAGGAGGTCCCAACTCAAATCTGAGTTCTACCATATCTTTTTATGTCTGTGACATCAGTGAGAACTATAGGAAAAGTTGGTATTCATGAAATTTTGTTGGCTTCCCTAACCCCCTAAAATCCTAAAGCCACTTGGCATCGCGTTAGCTTGTTTGATGTTTTCTAACCAGATTGAATGAGTACAAGATATGGGTTGATCGGTTAAATGGGTTTGGATTTTGAGTTAAATGATAAGATAAGTTAAATAAATTTATTACTCCCTCCGTACCATAATAAGTGTCACTTTAGTCAAATACACGCATATTAAGAAACAATAATGCACCATGAAGTTTACTAAATTATCTATTTATAATAAAAATAAATTACTTTTTCCTCTTGGTTAGAGCGTGCACTAGTCATAATCCTTTTGAAATTGGGAATGCAATAATACCAAGTTACTATATGGCTTTTCCAATCATCATTTAGATGTTATTTTAACTTGTTAGTTTTTGTCTAAGGGTAGAGTTGGAAAAAACTAGCCAATTTATGTTTTGTTTTCGACACTTATTATGGGACAAACTTTTTTAGCTAAGGTGACACTTATTATGGGATGGAGGGAATATTAAATAAAATTTCATGGGACGTGACATGTCAAGTAGGAGAGAATGAGGGTTTTGCGTGCTTAAGTAAATTTTGAAAAATAGTGATAGTTGGATGATATTCTAATATTATGATATTCTAATATTAATCCCTCGTCCCATATTAGTTGTCCACATTACTAAGAATATATGTCCCAAAATACTTATTCATTTACAAAACCAAGATAGAATTAATTACATCTTTCCTAGTTTGTCCTTAACGTTAATTATTTTTTAAAGTAATTAATATTGATTAGAATGCATTTAATTGGAGATAGATAAGGAAAATGCAGTAAAAATACACTTTTATTTATGATTTCTTAAGTGACGTGTAAAAAGAAAAGTGATCAAGTAATATGAAACGGAGGGAGTAAAAGAAACAAAAGTGATATTCTAAAACAATTTGAATAAATGGGTGACTTTTAGGAAATTTACTCATAATAGTTTAGGTGTGTTTGTAATAATTAACTCTAAACAAAGACTTACTTTTAACAAATTTAAGAAAATCAACGGCATTGTTGCATGCATTATTCCAAAGAACAATAAAATAAAGCTGTAAAGCATCTAATTGGATCAATTTTACATGAAGACAGCTAAGGAAATAAAACAAACAAACAAACAAACAAAAACAAAAAAATAAAAAAACTCCACATCTTCCATTAACTTTTTATTGGCTTTGCAACAAATTCGCTAATTTTTCGTTTCCCTTTACACATTTTCTAAATTCTCTCTCTTTTTTTTTTCAGGTACATTTTACATTATTTTCTTTGTTTCATTTTTGTAAAAAATAATTTTTTGTTTTGCATTTTGAGTTGAATTTTCTCTCAAATCCGAATGCTTAGAAATTCTCTGTTCTTGCTGAGTTTCTCGGCTTGGGCGGTGAATTTCTTCAATAGAATTTCCTAGGTAATTTACCTTCTTTTATAGTACCTTTTTAATTATTATTCTTTTGTGAATTTTTTCTAAACCCATTTTTTTTTAAATGTTGTTATTTTGATTGTTTTCTGTCAAACTGGTGTTTTACTTTGATCTTACCTTTATTCATATATTCCCTCACGATACATTTTTCTTTTTAGTCCGTCAAAAGAAAAAATGTTATCTTTCTATAATTAGAAGCAATTTTATTTATAAAATTACCGTTTTATCCTATGTATGTTACCCAATTTACCTTCTTCTTTTTTTGTATCCTTTCAATTTTTTTATTTTTTTTTTGTGACTTTTTACTAAACCCAATTTTTTCTTTGAAATGTTGTTATTTTGATTGTTTTCTGTGAAACTGGTGTTTTATTTTGATTGTATATGAAGATCTTACCTCTATTCATATATTCCCTCGCGACCCATTTTCCTTTTCAGTCTATCCTGAAAAAAATATCACATTTCTATAATAATTAGAAATAATTTAATTTTAAAATTATCCTTTTATCCTAGGTGTGTACCCAAGTTACCTTCTTTTGTATCCTTTCAATTTTTTTTATTTTTTTTTTGTGACTTTTTTCTAAACCCAATTTTTTCTTTGAAGTGTTGTTATTTTGGTTGTTTTCTATGAAAATGGTGTTTACATTGATCTTAGATGAAGATCTTACCTTTATTCATATAGTCCTTTTGTCGTAATTTATGTGACACTTTTCCCTTTTAGACTGTACAAAAAAAAATGTTTAAAAATAATTTAACTTTAAATTTCTCTTTTACAAATGATTTATAGTAGCAATTTAATTTTAAAATTTTCTTTTTGTCATAATGAAATAATTTATAGTCAGACAAATATCTAATGTTTGTTTTAGACCATAAATTTCTAAAATATTCCTTTCTTTCTTAAATTTTATGTCAAGTCAAACGGTGACACATAAATTGAGACGGATTATTATTATTATTATTATTATTATTATTATTATTATTATTATTTTGTCATTTTTGGGCAATTTTTTTGAAATGTTAGTATTATTTTGATTGTTTTCTATAAAATTGGTGTTTTTATTTTGATGGTGAATGAAGATCTTACCTATATTTTTATTACTGAGTTCATCTAATTTTGGGATCAGATTGAAATTAGGAGTTTTTGGGCAGCGAATTTCTTCTAAACCCAATTTTTCTTTTTTTGAAATGTAACTATTTTATTTGTTTTCTGTGAAATTGGTGTTTTATATTGATCTTACCTTTTTTTTTTATTTATATAGCTAGAATATTGTTGGTTGTTTAAAAAAAAAGGGGGGGGGGGGGGGGGGGGGGGATTACGCTCTATGTCTACTGGGAGACAATATTTACGCCACGTAGCCCATAGTTTGAGTTTGTTACCCTGTTTAGCCCATATTTGTGTATAAACAATACAAGGTTGGTACATTATATATAATGCTTTCCCAGGTATAATGTGGTATAATATTGTACATTGGGCTATGTGGCATAATATTTTATGTTGGCTGTATATTTTTGAAAATGAGAGCATTTGGCGGTGAAAGATTCGGGGTCCGGGGCTGTTACCCGGATGGAGCATCATCTGGGTTGTTATTATTTTGATTGTTTTCTATGAAGTTGGTGTTTTATTTGTGAATGAAAAGATCTTACCTTTATTCATATATAACTGAGTTGAACTAATTTGGGATTCGATTGAAAATAGGCGTTCTTTCATGTAGGTATATTGTTGGTTGTATAGAAAAATGGGAGAGAATCTGGTGGTGAAAGATGAGCGAGTCCGGGTCGGGAACCTAGATGGAGCATCATCAGGAGAAGTGGTTGAAAACGGGAAGAAACCGGAAGTGGAAGGAGCCTCTTCTTCAAAGAATGTAAAGGAGAAGGAAATGGCTGTGGAAGAAGAAGAAGGTAATGAGGAGGTGCCATTAATTCGGGGTGGAGAGTGCCGCATTTGCCAGGACGAAGATACTTTGAACAATTTGGAGAGCCCTTGTGCTTGCAGTGGAAGTCTCAAGGTGAAATTTCTGTTTTTAGCTCCCTTGTAACTTTGTTGTAAGCAAATTTGATCATTTGTTGAATGCGTCGAAAGTGTATTTAACTACACACACAATAAATAAATGAATCTTTGGACCTAACTCAAATGCAAAACCTAGCTCATGAGATCAGGATTGTCTAATACCATATAAGGAGACCAATTTCATATCTCACAACCGATGCCTAGGCCTGCCAATTGAAGTATGGATAACATAATATGGGCGCCCAACATCGGGTAAACCAAAAATTGAAATGGGTCTGACTCTGATACCATGTAAAGAAATAGACTTTGAGCCTAACTCAACCTCAGAACTAGCTAATGAAACGAGGATTGGCCAAAATTCCACATCCAACAACTGATATGGGGAAACTTAATACACACACGTCTTACATTTTAGGGGTTTTGTAATCTTATAAGGTAACCCCCTTTTCCTTATTGTTCGCATCTGATCCTACATCAATCAACTATGCCTCAATCCCATGGTAGTTAGTGTCAGTTATATGAATCCTTCTCTTCTACGAATCCATTTTGGTCATCTAGTAATTAAAGGATTCGTCATAATAATACATCTTTAATGCTGGCCTTCGAAACCCGACCACTACTCTCCTCCTTTATAGCTTGAGATCAGATGTCTTGTCCAAAGCTAACATAGGTGGGGAGTTTCATATTTGCTCTATAATAAAAAAGATTTACTATGTTTTAACTTTCTATTAAGTCATATTCCATCTCTTCTTAATTATAGGCGTTTGAGTTAATTCGAAGTTCTATGTGGTTTTTGTTTGTTTTGTGGGAAGTGGATACCAGATATTTGGAAAAGGATACGACTTTTTTCTCTTGTAATATATACCCTAGATAATGGAGGAAGTTTTGTACCATGTATTGTGTGTAGTCAGAGAATTTGACCTTTCTCTTGTCGAACTTTGTACAAATTTCTGCTCTGTTGCTTAGCGTACATGAAGAGAAAATCTCTCTGACATGTTTACCAGAAATCTCCTTGACCATCCAAAGTTAGTTAAGATACTTTCCCCTAATATGACCACTCTTGGCTTCCAAAAAACTTGCATGAGAAGTCAGCTTCAACTTTTGTTGGAGTTAGGATCTTCCATTGGCCGTGTCAACAATCAATCATTAGCCCTCTTCTTTGTATGCTATCTGGGAAAATGACTATTCTCTGCATGGTGGTGGTCTTCTTCATCCTTAGGGTTGTTTTTTTATGTCTCCATGTTCCTCGGTGGTGATGCAACCCTTTCTTAGGCTATTATCTGAAGCTCCTTAAGCAAGATTTTGCTCCCTTAGATCATTGCCTCATATCATGGTATCTGGTAGCATCATCATCACATTCATTTACTTACCTGAGAAGTTCTTTGATGTTATGACACTACTTAATTATATATTCCTAGAAGATTGCTTGGACACTTGGCGCTATCCATCCTGATGGTCTGATGTCTTATCTACGGTTTCCTAATATTGCCTCTGTATATAGTTGCACAACTCTTGGTGTCGCTGTTTTCTTTTAATTATACTGATAAATTATATGATTTGTTAATAAATTATATGATTTGTTATAGATGTATTTCAAGAGGTCTTCTTCTACATCCTGTTTGCCTTATTTTCTTTCTTCAATTCGCTTTTCTTTTTGCTTTTAGTTGGAATATTAAATCTGTTTAAGTGCGCGTGATTTTAATGTAAACAATTGACCTGCAGTATGCACATCGAAAATGTGTTCAACATTGGTGCAATGAGAAGGGTGACATTACTTGTGAGATTTGCCATCAGGTATGTTTGTGTTTAGTTGTTTTGTATCATATCTTGCATATTATGAGATTGGTTAGAGGACTTGTCTATTAAATAAGCAAGTTCTCATCATGCATCCAAAAGGAAAAAAGCATCTTCAATCAAAAAAGTGCAAGATAATATTTGTTTTTGGTTAAATTGTCCATCTATTTCATCTGTCATGGAAAACCAGGATTGCTTTCTACTTTCTAGCACATGGAATTGAATCATGGTAGTCAATTTATATGTTTCATTTTTTTTATATGAGCATATAGGTCTATGAGGACGTTTCTTGGAAAATTACCTCAGTATGGCAATAGACTTTTAGCATTGGAAATATTTTATTTGTCCCAAATATCAACTTATAATAATGATTTTGATATATCACATATGCATGAATGGGCAAGATTTAGTAGAATTGCTTTATTGTGAATAGGATCAACGCTTAGGTTTGTCAATCAATGTTTGGCTATTTATTTGTCTTTTGGAGATATTCACTTGTAGTTGTTTTATCCTGTCTTGTAAGCCTCTGTGAGGCTCAGTAATTCGCTATGGATCATAGTTGATTATGTATTTTGGAGAAATTGGGATTGAGCTTGATGCTTTTGAATTCTAACATTTTCTATTGGTCATTATATATATAATAAGTTACCATTTTCATTCTCAACATGCAGCCATACCAGCCTGATTACACTGCCCCTCCTCGAGCTCGACCGGAGGAAACTATTATAGATATTGGGTGAGTATAACTTTCTTTAGTGCATGTTTCCTTTGTTATTATGTCTAAAGTTTTTTGTCTAGTAGCTTTTCAGTTAGCATTGTTAAAGGCATGCTTGAGTGTGCTAGTGTTTAGGGAAAACAAATTAGAATTTTGGTATAAGAAAACTAGTAATTAAATCTGAATTAGATGCTTAAAATGTGCAGATTGACCTGCTTTTGCTTCTTCTTCTTCTTTTCTTTTTTTTTTTTTTTCACTAAAATATTTCTTACTCCTTTATTGATAAAATTGTTATTTGTACTTTAAGTTATTTTCTCCGCATATGTACATTTCTGCGTGCGCATGTGGGGTGTGCGTGTGTCTGTATTAATGCATAAAGACATTATTTTGGTGTTTTTTGGACGTGCTCATTCTATTTGCAGTTTGCACTTAAAGTTCCAAAATATGCTTTGCCTTTGACAACAGTGTTAACAATTTATTGTGTTATACTGTTACCTGAACGTTTTTTTATAAATATTAGTTAAGTGGTGTTGGTTTCGAGATTCAGCATTTCTTCGCAGTTCATTAGCTATTTGGGTTGTTTCATTGTTGTGCAGGGGAGGATGGCAAATCGCTGGCACACCTCTGGATTTACACGATCCTCGCCTTTTGGCAATTAGAGAGGCTGAACGCCAACTTTTGGAAGCTGAATATGATGATTATAATGCTACAAATGCAAGTGGTGTCGCATTCTGCCGTTCTGCTGCTTTAATTGTAAGCATTTACTGCTATTGGTCCCAGAGGAAAAGCTAGAATTCTGAGCCTCGATCACTGCATTTCTATCGTTGCCTCATTCAAGCTTAATTCACCTTGTAGGAGTGGCTAAATGTCTCTTAGTCACTTCCAGTCAAAAGAAAAAAAAAAGAAAAAGAAAAAAGAGAACAACAATGCAAAATGCTGAGATTTGCTTAACTGATCTTGTGGGTAAATCAGAGAATTTTCTAGGGACGTTGATGTTTCTTTTTCCACTATCCTTATTCATTTATCTCAATGTTTTCTTTATTTTCTAGTTTTCAATTGCCTGTGAAGAAAATATGAAGAGAAATAGGGTGTGTCGAATTTTTCCATGTTTGGTTACTCAAATTTTTGGAAAATATTTTCTTTAGGAAAATAAATTCCTTACAAAAGAGGAAAAATGACTTCCCTAGAGGAACTACAAAAAACAAGTTCCACAAGAGGCATTCCACACTAATTGTCTCCTTCCCACCTTACCCCACCCCACCCCACCCCCATAGCCTCATCCCCACCCCACACCTTACCCCCACCCCCATAGTGTTTGCCTAGATTATATATAAATACTTTTGGGACAATATTTTATGTTTATGTACCAAACACAAGAAAATAAGTAAGAAAACCACTTCTTTCCAAGGAAAACATTTTTCAACAAAATCTTTTCGTTGTAAAATGTTTTTCTTCGTACCAAACACACACATATTTTCTTAAATTTCCATGATATGGAAGATATCATAAAATGTATGCCATATGTCCTTATTTTGTGGCTGGAGTGATGCCTACATGTATATTAATTCAGAATTTGCGCTAGTACTGATGACCCACATACAAATATGGCAGTTAATGGCTTTTCTGCTCTTGCGCCATGCATTGCCTGTAGCAGACGCAGATGGAGGAGACGACGAAGATCCATCTGCTTTCTTCTCGGTAACTTTTTTACATCCATTATGTGCTATTTACTTCTATCTGTTTCTCGTAAAAATATTTGTTGTTACTGCTGGAAATTATATCTCCAAATAATGTATGGTGTGCAGCTTTTCTTGCTTCGGTTAATTGGCTTTCTTTTACCTTGCTACATCATGGTCTGGGCAATCAGCATTTTGCAGCAGCGCAGGCAAAGAGAGGTTGGTGTTAGTTCTTCTGTTTGAAATATTTTAATGTACATTTTCCTCTGGAAGGCACCCGAATAAATGTTTGAATGCTCGCGCTTGTGATTTTAGTTATAGAGGGTGTTTGATTAAGCATACAAGCTGGCCAAAATCCATCAAAAGCCATAAGTTGGTTTGACCAGCTTATAAACACTTTTGGTTTGACCAAATTTTTTACTCCCTCATCCCAATGTAACTGTGTTAGTTTGACAGGCACAGGACTTTGAGAAACAATGAGAAACAAAGGGAGACTTTTAAATGTTGTGGTCTTAAATTAAAGATGTGTGTAATCCTTTAAATCTTGTGCTCTTAAACTTGCCATGTAGAATTTAGAATTGGAAAACTTATTAAATATAGAAAGAGGCACTCTTTTTGGGATAGACCTAAAAGGAAAATAAGACACTTAAATTGGGACGGAATGAGTACTATTTTATTCTTAATATTTTTTCTAATTCTCAAAATACCTTCCCAAAACAAAATTCCGAACTTCTCTTCACCCCATATCCAATGTTCCTCCTTTTTTTCTACAAAGATACTTTTAAATGTATATTTTTTGATAAATTTTATAAGGTATATTAGTCATTTTAGAAAAAAGAACAACTTATCATCGCTTTTTTACCAAATACATAAACTGCTTATTTTCAGTTTCAACACTTTTATCCAAACACGTAATTGCTTATTTGTAAAATCAATTTCAGCATTTAAAAATGTTTTTCAGCACTTAAAGCTTATCAGCTATTTACAATCAACTAACCAAGCTAACAGAATGGACTTTGGTGAAGCAGGAGGCAGCAGCATTAGCAACAGCGCAGTTTGCATTTGTGGTACAATCTGGGCAGCCAACAGGTGTACAGTTTGCCATGGCATCAGCTACACCATCTGTCCCTGCATCGACGACGGACTCATCGTCTGTGCCTGCACCAATGGATCGGGTTTAAAATTGTGGCATATGCATATACCACTTCCTATTGTGAAAGGTTCCAGCAACAGGCCTCGTTGTTTTAACCCTAGATGCTGCGTCGTTTTGTAAGTAGTATTGTGGATATAATAGCAGCATCTGATGTCTTTTTCAAGAACCACCAATTTTACCAAGTTGTATATTAATTTCTTTTGATCTTGGCATGTATCTATGACATTTAGTAACCATTTTCACATCTGGGTAAGACCAGTTTTGTAACATATGTCTTGTAGAAAAGACCTGGCTTTTCATTTTGGCTAAATTTTTCAAATTAGTACTGCTGAATATATATAAAAAGGTTATGTAGAAGGATTAGACCAATATATTTTCATTACTGCTGCTTGTTTCCATTATCCAGGAAGACGGTTATGAACCTCAGAACATTCATGTAGAAGACAGGCATTAAAAAAATATGTAGTAAGGGGTCGTTTGGTTCAAAATAATGATTGTGGTATAAAATTTATTCTGGCTTAAGATAATACTGTCAATCAAATACAAAATAGATTTAATCCCAAATTTATACTGGGATAACACACTTAATCTTTCCAACCAAATGGTCTCTTAGAGCGCAACTTATGATGTGTGGATTATGCGTATGTCACATGTTCGTTCTCTCCCGCAGATAGATAATCCATAGTAAAGGTGGAGGCAAACATTCTTGTTGTAATCCTTTCCCCTTTTTACTACATTATTTTTATTTTATTATCGGAAAATGGTCAAAGATACCCTTAACATATTAGAAATGACTTAAAAATGTCCTCATTCCACCTATTGGATCAAATTTGCCCCTCTTTCCCACCCATTTGCCTATTTAGATTAAAAAATAACCCTTAAGTTTAAAATTGCCCCTCTTTTAACAAATGCTGATGTGAAATACATGAATTTTTTAAATTAAATATGTGGCATTATTTTTATTGATCTACATGTAATTCGACCCAAATTCAATCCATTAACCCATTTTTAAAAGACACAACACTTCTTCCTCTTCATCCCACATAGGACCTAACCTTTTTCGTTTTGTTTACTGCTTGAAATGCAAACATCTCATTTGGCCAGTGCATACGCAATAATTATGCTTTGGGGTTTTTCCATGTATTTAGATTAATAATTCTATACTGGATGTAATTTTCTTTCTTGACACTTTTGAGTGTATTTCATATGCTAGCACCTCCTCTGGAGGTACCTTTGATGTTAGAAGATGGAAATCTTCGCACCAATATTAAAGACTAGTGCGTTTGAAGGGAAATCCGTGCAAAAACTTCATAATTCAAAGTTGGAGTAAGAAGCCAAATTTGTTTACGCTTTAGTATTCATATAATTCACTAATAGGATTTATATCCAGAATAATATAGAATTGGTTTCCTAGTTTCTAGCTAAATTAGATTTTGCATTATTATAAACAGGTGTTTTGCTAGCCATTTCATAACAAAAATAGTAAAGAAGTAGAGAATTACCAAGATTATTCAAAGATTTATTGCGTTTATGAATAAAATATTTTCTTTCAGTGCCAAAATCAAGATTATCTATTTATCACTATTTTCATTTGGCTTTTTATCATAATATTAGTTAGGTCATGTGACACCTTGTGAAACTTGAGCTGTAATTACTGGATGTTTAACACTTTCTTCATTTTGTTTGGGTACATAGCTTTGAGGAGAGACATTTAAATAACTTAAACTAACAATGTATTTAATGTATTAAAATACTTTTTAAAATTATGATCTCATGTGCGATATTGAAATTAAAAAGTGACTAAATATAGAAAGTAAGAATTTAAATTAAAAAAAAAAAAAAAAAAGATAATTGAATTGAAGCAGAATAACCACCAAGAGAACTAATTTCCCATTTGGATATATGCAATCTTCTTTTTCAGAAACGATCCTCTTTCGATTCTATGTGCCTATAAAGATTAAAATAAATAAAGTTAGCTCCTTAGGACATAGGATGAAATCATGAAAGCCCCATCAAGATTCTCCTTGGCGAACCTTTAGCTTTGGAGTATCTAATGTGTACCTTAACTTTAGACTAGCATGTACGGTATTAAAGGCTTGAGCATATGAAGGTGTTAAAATGTGCCACATTAATTGAAAGAATGAGTTGTTGTGTCCTTTAGTATTCTATGTAACAATTCCATATTATGTTGATCATCTCTATAATAGGGAAGAGAAGTTAAACTCACCTTTGTACTATATGAAATTGTTCAATTTAATCATTAGTTATATTTTTGGTCCATTCATACTCTTGTCATAGCAAATCATTTCATATTTGCCATTTTGTTTAAGAGAAACTTCAGCAGCATCAAATTGATGGACTTCACGTATCTAAATTCTTTGAGCCAAAAAAGTCCGAATTAAATTTACCGTTTAACTTTTGATTGTGGTTTATATTACGCACAGGTTACTCTGTTAAGCGTCAAAACAAGAAACAAGATTATTTCCTAATGATGAAAGTAATAACAGACCAAATAATTTAACGTAAGATAAGTTGCATTGCTAGCAGCATCAAATTGATGGACTTCACGTATCTAAATTATTTGAGCCAAAAAAGTCCAAATTAAATTTACCCTTCAACTTTTGATTATGGTTTATATTACGCGCAGGTTACTCTGTTAAGCGTCAAAACCAGAAAAAAGATTATTTCCTAACGATGAAAGTAATAACAGACCAAATAATTTAACGTAAGATAAGTTGGGTTGCTCAATTTCAGATAGTACATAGACAAATTTAATATTACACTTGTTAAGACACATTCCATTCGCACAGTGCAATTTAATAAAGCATCAGATCCTACACTTTAGAATGTTCCAAGTTGTATGTTAGTATAATTTATGCGCTAACTCATCAAAAAGCAAAATAAAGAAAAAGTGGCCTGCCTGGTTAAACGAGAAAAAAGAAAAAGGAAAAAAAGAGCAATTTCAAATCATAAGAGAAAGCTATATATTTGAATGGCGAATACTAGGCACCAGAATTTAAAGTTTATGAGTTCTGAACTTGTTATCGAATTCATAATCATCATATTTATTAGGTTGACAATTAAATAAAGTATTTATTTATATTTAATGAATTTCCTAATACGAATACAGAATCTAAATAAACTTATTATTTGTCCGAACTCATAACTAATAATCCCCTTCAGGCACTGACTAGGCCTGTCAACCAAAAATAAAGAGCAAAAGAAAAGCATAAAGAAACACATTTAGGACAAGAAACCAGGGCTGGTGTTTTTTGCTGCATAGATAAGAGAGCTTGGGTTTCTAAAGTGAGATTTCTTGGTGGCATAAAGCTAGCTAGTGCTTGGGTTTCTTTTAGGAGAATATGTAGTAGTAATCCTATTCCCCCACATTTCTATTTCAACATATTTTGCTTTACATGCACAAAAGACTTTCTTTCTTAATACCTAAGGAAGGTTTGATTAGCAAATAAAACATGTACAATCAAGAATATAACAGTTAAGGATTTAATATAACAGTCAAGGATTTAATTTATATACATCGATAACGTGATTTTTTTCCCACTATCAAATGTAATTCAAGATGTTATAGCAGGTTGTTTGCCTTACTAATCGTATTTGTTTTTATAACGTTTCCACACCTTGATTATTCTATTGGATACTTAGGGATCATTTGGTACATGAAATAAGGATAATAATCCTGGGATAGAGTTTGAAATTAACTTTATCCCGCATTTAGTTTGAGGTATTAGCTAATCCCTGAATAACTTTTACACTAAATTGATGAGATTAGTTATCCCATATAGAAGGTGGGATAACTAATACCATGGGATATCCCCCAGTATACCAAACGACCCCTTAGTACCTCCATCAGCACAGGTAGTGGCGTAGCCAAGTAAAGTGAAGGGTGATTAGTTGAACAACCTTTCTCTAAAAATTATACTGTGTATATATTGTGTACATAAGTCAAAAATTACTCTTTATATATATATATTAAACCATGAACTCCCTTAGCAAAAAATTTCACTTCGCCACTGAGCACTGGTACCGAGTGACTCTTCCCACCAAGGTTTAGGCACATGAGAAGAAATCACCTGGTATTTTTTGTCTCAATTGAGATTTGAATCTTGATTTTCAAGGTTTTCACCCACTTCATTAACTGCTAGACCACGCCCTTGAATGCAATTACTAATTGCATTTATCATGGGCAATTACCCATAGTTATTATATTCTATATCATCTGTCTATAAAAGTTAAACTCAATAATTTGGATTTCCTAGGACATTTATATGTAAGCATTGTGGGATAATGTGGCGGGCTGACTAAAAGTCCAAGTGACCAAAATTGGTCCTACTCCTAGATTAGAAGACAAAAGGCAAAGCTAATGATTGAGACATATGGGAAACAAGTGAAAAAAGATGCTTAGCTTCTCAAAGATGTTGTTCCAAGGCCTTTATTCAACCTATAGTGATATTCCTTTTATAACAGCCTTAATTTGCTTAAGCTGCACATTTATGATTAGCAGGGTAAGATCTCCGGGTTAGGCAAAATTCAGTATCTTTTGGTTTTAGTTAAATAATTTATCCCGAACTGAGTTGTTGTCCTGTCCAAGAATTCAGAATTCATAAACTTAAAATCTGAATCCGTCTTTGATGATTAGGATGATCTAAAACTTCTTGACATACTCTGAGCCCTTCCTGCTTTTATGCTTCTCAGTGTCCCCTCCAAATCCTATAAGAATAAACTAGAAAGCTCATATTAACAGACAAAAGATCCCCTTATTAGAAATGCTTAGTCTCTTATATTGATCTAAAGGGTGCTGATTTTTTTCCATACACCAGAAATAACCATGTTTTTTAGTACTCATAAACATATTGTCCTTTTCATTTGTATAGGACTATTAGCAGTTCTTCCAGAAAAAGTTTCCTCTATAACAAGTTCACAGCTTGCTTTAAAATGCTGCACAAAACAGCAGTGTATGCTCGCGCGATTAGTCACGAAGGAAGTGAACACAAATTTCAAGCCAGAAACAGTAACCAACAACACATTTGATCCGAATAGCTCGAGCAAACGAAGAGTTCGAAAAGGATCAAATCCCATTCACAATAGGTCCTGAGAAAAATAATGTCCTGTTTTACAAGAAGCATAGTGAAAAGAGTTGCCATTTGTGCCAAGTTCAATATGGTAAAACTATATATGCTTGCTGATCTTCGCATTTTGGATAGTTCTGTGAGTACGATACAATGTTGCTCGGACTCTCCAAAATGATGCTAAACTCGTGTCTGGTCCTCTAAAGATGCACTCCTTTTGAAAGATCCGACATGCACCTGACGATATTTTTGAAAAGTCCGAGCAACATAGGTTATGTGTATATAGTTAAGACTAGGGAGCTAGTAGATAATGGCTTCAATATGAAGGTAGGCAAAGTACAAACAAACAGTGTTGTCTCTGAAAAAAACAAAGAACTATTTTCCTTTCTCCGGTTTTTACCTTTTCTTTTTCACACATTTGATGTTTTGATCAGTTTGAATTCATTACTTTTTGTGTTTGTCTGATAAATCAGTTTGAATTCATTGGTTTCTTTGAGACGTAATGATTTTTGTTGTTTTTTCTTTGTTCCTATAAGATGGAACTCTTTCTTTAACCACAGAAGTAAGAAACATATCATGAGTTTGCTTTGACCAGTCTAAAAGTATAATCATGAGTACGAAAATGATTAGTTTATATTAAGTCCCACATTATTGAGGGAATGTGTTGTGGTTCCTTATACGATACTGGACGTTTCTGGGTTAAAAGTCATTTTTTGGGTTGAGTTTAGGTTAAATGACGGAAAATTACACAATATGGAAGTTGACTTATTGTGCTATTATTATTATTTACCATCATCATTCATATAACTGAAAGATTGTGTACATAGAATATCTTTGGAACTTGAGATAAATTCTTTGTTACACAGGCGTTGACCGCGGTCAACCTTTTTACCCCCTCAACATTTTCAGTGTGTGGCTAATGCGCACCTGATCGGCCAGAGAAAGATGAATTGCAAAAGACAAAGAAATGATTTTTTTAAAATAATTTTTTATATAAATATTAAGTAAAATGAAAATATTTGATAGATATTAAAAATAACATCATTTGTCATTATATTGATTTATTCACTTTTTAAAATGTTAGCATTACTTACAAAATATTCTACGTATGTGACTAGATACTATTAAGTCAATTCGAATATACTTCTAAAAATTTCAACTTTATTGGTTATGACAACAATTGTGATTGTAAATGGATTTTAAAACAAAACGCACACTTTAGTCTCACGATTTCCACTCTAATTTTAGAGTTCATGATCAAAAACACACTTAAACTATTACTTTTTCGCGAATTTCATATTTCAGCTATCAACTATTTTCTTTTCTACTTGAACTATCACATTCACCATCTATGTTTTACTTAATTAAAACACATCTCGAAGCTGACTACACCAACTATCAGTTGTTCTATTTTTCTACCTGAACTATCACCATCTACGCCAACTACTTGAGACAAAATCTTTGTTACACATGTGTTGACCGCAGTCAACCTTTTACACCCTCGATATTTTCAGAGTGTGGCTAATACACACCTGATCGGCGAGAGGAAGATGGATTGCAGAAGAGAAATAAATGATTTTCTTTAATAAGTTTTTTATATAAATATTAAGTGAAATGAAAATATTTGATAGATATTAAAAATAACATCATTTGTCATTATATTGATTTATTCACTTTTTAAAATGTAGCATTACTTACAAAATATTCTACGTATGCTACTAGATACCATCAAGTCAATTCGAATATACTTCTAAAAATTTCAACTTTATTGGTTATGGCAACAATTGTGATTGTAAATGGATTTAAAACAAAACGCACACTTTAGTCTCACGATTTCTACTCTAATTTTAGAGTTCATGATAAAAAACGCACTTAAACTATTACTTTTTTTGCGAGTTTCATATTTCAGCTATTAACTATTTCTTTTTTCTACTTGAACTATCACCATCTATGTATTACATAATTAAAACACATCTCGAAGCTGACTACACCAACTATCAATTGTTCTATTTTTCTACCTAAACTATCACCATCTACGCCAACTACTTGAGACAAAATCTCTTTTACACATGTGTTGACCGCAGTCAACCTTTTACACCCTCGATATTTTCAGAGTGTGGCTAATACACACCTAATCGGCGAGAGGAAGATAGATTGCAAAAGAGAAATAAATGATTTTCTTTAATAAGTTTTTTATATAAATATTAAGTGAAATGAAAATACTTGATAGATATTAAAAATAACATCATTTGTCATTATAATAAATATTCACTTTTTAAAACGTTAGCATTACTTACTAAAAAAAAACTCTACATATGCCACTAGGTACCATCAATTCACTAGGGGGGTCGCCTCTCAATTTGAATTATTTTTCAAAAAAATTTAACTTTATTGATTATAACAACAATTGTGATATAAATGAAGGACTTAAAACAGACTGCTTTAGGATCCCTTTGGCTATAATTTTTTTTTTTTCAGAATATTTTTTTTTATTTGAACATCAATGTTTGTCAATAAAAATTCTAAATCCAACTTAAGTTGTCTTTTTTAAATTTAGAAAACGGTTTATAACCTGTTTTTCACCCATTTTTCACTTTTAAAATTGTATTTAAGTACGTTCATGTATAAAAATAAAAATATATAAGCAATCACAATTCTGTCTTCAATTACAACTCCATAAAATAAAGTGAAAATTATTTAAAATTTATGGCCAAACGCCCGCTTAGTCTCGCGATATATACTCTAATTAAAAGACTAAAATCACTATTTATACCATGAACGTACGTGATTCACCAATATCTTTGATCTCAAACCGTTCATCCTGCCGACCACTACATCAATGGAGCACATATTACTTTCTATAGCGCTATGCTATCCCATACATTTTTTTTTTGTGCGGATTGCCCTTCAAAGCCACTGGTATTTAATTTTTGCCCCTCAAATTGATGGTCTTTAATTTTTGTCCGATGGTCTTTAATCTTTGTCCTTCGCTTAATACTTTGAGGTTATGAGTTCGAATCTCAGCTCAATAAAAAAAAAATGCAACGCAGAAGTTTGAATTCGCAAAACAGAGTTTTGATGCAAAACTCTACCTCAAGTTTTGAATGTAAAATTCTACCTTAAACAGAGAGTTCTACCTTAAGGTAGAGTTGGAATCTCTGCCTGAGGTAGAATTTTGCATTCAAAACTCTGCCTGAAGCCTAACTTTGATCCGAATAAGCCTAATTTTACTACAAAACTCTGCCTTGTGATTTTTTTTTATTGAACCGGGGTTCGAACCCCAAACTTCATGATATTAGGCAAAGGACAAAAATTAAATACTACCAATTTGAGAGGCAAAAAATAAAGACCAGTGTCTTTGAAGGGTAATCGTGCAAACATAAACTTGCACGTTTTGTCCTTAAAATAGGTTGATCTTTACTCCCTTTTATTAGTTGTCCACGTTACTAAAAATATTCGTTCAAAATATTTGTTTGTTTATAAAATTAAGATAGAATTAATTAAAAGATTCTATTTTGACCTTAACTTTAATTATTTTTTAGAGTAAACAATATTGATTAGAATGAAATTAATGGGAGAGAGATAAGTGTAATATACGTAGTAAAAACACACATTTATTTATGATTTCTAAGGAGCCGTTTGGACATGGTTTCAAACCACGATTTGATACCATGTTTGAACATGTAATTTGGATATCTTAAGTTGTATTTTCTCTTATCGACATAAAAAATCACAAGTTGTGAAAACTATCAAAACATTCTCAATTCTTATACAATCTCACCAAATGAGCAAGTCATAGTTCATAACAAAATTAATACACTACTAGAAGACCTTTCTAAGAAATACAACATCGATTAAACTTTAATTCAATAAAAATGAAAATTTTAACATGAACAGTAATGTAACTACTCTTTAATATAATCCTCCCACGTGGTAAACATAAATAAAGGTTGGTGGAAGTTAATGAGGTTAGTAAATGGTTAGTGGGAGTAATTGTTAAAAATATTTACCAACTTATGAGTCTTTTTTAATAAAATATAAACTTATGGATCAAATTTTATATTTAAAATTTCTGAAATCATGGTTTGAAACCCCAAATCATGCCTTTTGGGATGATTTGGGGTTTGAAACCATGAGATGAAATGCATGTCCAAACGCTAATTTTATCTCCTGCTTTCAAACCGCATGTCCAAACGCCTACTAAATAGACATGTAAATGAAAAAGTGGATAAATAATATGAGCCGGAGGGAGTAATTTTTACCCTTAAGTGGGATGGTCTTTAATTTTTTTTTTCCTTTATTAGCAACCGAGCTCAAACATAAGTTCTTTGGAAACTGAAATCATGACATAATTTGTGAGATAATATCAAAATATAATACCTTTGCATTTTTTTTATATATGAAGGAATAAACTAAAGACCAACTCAAAATAAGTTATAAGTGCAAAGGACCCCACTGATATGATTATTATTAAAAGGAAACCCCCACTCCCCCTAAAGAGAAAAAAAAAACATGTAAAACAACTTAGTGTTGTAACAACTGAGTGTTGTAAAGACAGAGATAGTGACTTGTAAAAGCATGTTTGGATGGACTTATGCCTATTATAAGTCGAAAATAACTTATAAGCTAAAAAAAAAAAATTAGTTAGTCTAACTTATTTTTTTAGTTTATAAGTCGTTTTTAGCTTATAAACTGCTTTAAATAAGTTAAGTTAAATGAGCTCAATTATTTTTTTGAGCTTATTTAAGCACAAAATGACTTTAAGCTGGCCAGCCAAACACTCAAAAAAGCTAAAAACACAGCTTATAAGCAACTTATAAGTCAATCCAAACGGGCTCTAAATTTGATCTATACTTGTAGATATTCTTGAAAATCAAAATTATTTTGGTTAATTTGAAAGCCATATCTCATATCTGAGGTCTGGGCTTACAAAGCAAAATAAAGCAGAGTTGAAAGGTCATTAAGGAAGTGTGGGAAACTTTTTTCATGCCATTGGTATGTTTATTTAACCTTCTATAGCTGATCTTTCATTTAATCATTAGAATTCTGGATTATAAAGTTCCTATCTTTCTTATCAGTTTAATTGATTCATTTGTCAAGTGGGACTTCACTTTTCCCATTTACAGTACAAAGTTCAAATCTTTTCTTATGGGCTATCATAGTAATAGCTTGTTAGTGTAGTTAAAGTATGATAAACTTGCAGTTTTGAGCATTTTATCAGTTCTTGGATTCAAGTTCTTTTTTTTTTGGTAGCTTTGGGTGGTGTACTAGTACATTGTTGTTTGTTAGTATATCTGTTTATTATTTAGGAAACTAAGACAACCTATTTTTTGAAATATTGATTTATAGGTTGGTTTGTTAAACTTCTGTGTAAAAGAACTGTCAAATTAGTAAAAGATTTGATTTTGATGTAAGTATAAAGCTAGGGTGTTCAAATTCAGTAGTGATCTCCTGCTACCTTAATTTGTAGTTAATGGAATATCAGGGAGAAAAAAGGGCTTTATTTGATTTTCCTTTCAAATTAGCTTTAATTGACTTCTTCTAATTTCTAGAATCTTAAACAGCATTTGGTATCAAAAGATATGATCTTTTGAGACCTCAATGAGCAACTTATTGTAGAACTGAGCTCTGATCTAGCTACGAACTTTTTATCCTAAATTGAGGTGATTTTCAGTATAAGGTGTGATGTCTGGATGCATGTACTTCTAACACATTTAAAAACACATGTGCATCGGAATTCAATTTCCTTTGCTTTCCTAACTCCGCGTTGAAATCATTTCAGGACAGCAATGGCAAACAAAAGCTCAGGGGACAATAGGACCAGAACTTCTGTGTCAATCTTAATAGTAGCTGGTCTCTGTTGCTTCTTCTATTTGCTCGGGGCATGGCAAAGAAGTGGCATTGGGAAGGGAGATAATATAGCTCTGGCAGTCACCAAGAGTGGTCAGAACTGCAATATCCTACCAAATCTCAATTTCGAGACTAGTCATGGTGGCCAAGCAGGTAGTATTGATGATTCACAAACAGAAATAAAAGAATTTAAGCCATGTCATCCTCGTTACACTGATCATACACCATGTCAAGATCAAAAACTTGCTATGAAATTCCCAAGGGAAAATATGATTTATCGAGAAAGGCATTGTCCGCCTCCAGAAAAGAAGTTGCGTTGCCTTATTCCGGCACCTAAAGGGTATGTTACCCCATTCCCATGGCCAAAAAGTCGGGATTATGTTCCATATGCCAACGCTCCGTATAAGAGCTTGACGGTCGAGAAGGCCATTCAAAACTGGATTCAGTATGAAGGTAATGTGTTTAGGTTTCCTGGAGGAGGGACACAGTTTCCTCAAGGAGCAGATAAGTATATTGATCAGCTTGCTTCAGTAATCCCAATTCAAAATGGAACTGTTCGGACTGCTCTGGACACTGGTTGCGGGGTAGGTTTTCTACTGTGAAAACCTCTCTTATAGCAAAAAGATATCAGGTTGTAAGATAATTACATTTTTGGACCGCTCAAAAAAGTAATAGCCAGCAAATGTATAGTTTTTGAATATGAAGTATAAATATACATATTGTATACGTAAATATACATATAATATACATACAATCATTGTATATGTTATGTATATTTTGGCTACTGCCCGTAATTAATTTCGGACGACGGGCCAAAAATGGAAAAGCCCAAAGATATCTGTGTCTCAGTTCCTACTTGGAGAATATTTCTTGTAACTCTGTTGGCTGTTTTGACTAAGAATGCTTTATGATACCAGGTTGCAAGTTGGGGTGCTTATCTTTGGAAAAGGAATGTCATTGCAATGTCATTTGCTCCAAGAGACTCACATGAAGCTCAGGTTCAGTTTGCTCTTGAGAGGGGTGTACCTGCTGTTATTGGCGTACTAGGAACAGTCAAAATGCCATATCCATCTAAGGCCTTTGATATGGCTCATTGTTCTCGTTGTCTAATCCCATGGGGAGCTGCTGGTATGAATGTGGTTTGGTAGTAAGAATAACTTCTTGATAACGAATTGTTTTCTGAAAAAGTGTAACCTTTTAAAATTTTGGAAGACATCTGGTTTTACTCTTCTCCTTTTACTTGTTTTTTCTTTATGGTCTGTTGAAATCTTAACATTTTCGGTAGCAGTTCATTTGTTGCATATCTTAGGAGCCGTTTGGCCATGAAAACTATTCACTTTTTTCCGGAATAACTTTTCACCTTATTTCAAAATCAGTGTTTGGTTATAAATTTCCAAATCCAACTTGGAGTTGGATTCCAAAGTTGGAGAAGTGCTCCAAACCTGTTTTCCAACTCCAACTTCAGAAATTCCAGATAAAGTGCTCTCTTGTCTCCTTTGCAAAACACAAATCCATCTTCAACTCCAACTTCATAAGTTCCAAATAAAGTGAAAAAATATTTGGAATCTTGGCCAAAGGCATACTTATCTTTCTTGATGCAGATGGAATCCTCATGATGGAAGTTGATAGAGTTCTTCGACCTGGTGGCTACTGGGTGCTTTCTGGTCCTCCGATCAATTGGAAGACTAATTACAAGGCCTGGCAGCGTCCCAAGAAGGAACTTCAGGAAGAACAAAGAAAGATTGAAGAGATTGCTAAACGTCTTTGCTGGGAGAAAAAATCCCAGAAGGGAGAAACTGCTATATGGCAGAAAAGTATGGATGCTGACTCATGCCGTTCTGGAAAAGAAGATTCTGAAGCTGCACTCTGTAAATCTGCAGATCCAGATGACGTCTGGTACATCATCATTCTAATTACTTGAGTTTTATTGTTAGAAGTTCTCTCGTACTGCAACAAAAAGCTAAAGAGAATGTGCTTTTTGCTTCCCAGTGGAAAATTCATGCTACTTTAAATCAAGTTTTCTCTTCTGGTGTCTTCAAAATATCGATTATATATTCTCAAAAAAAAAAAAAAATTAAGATAAAAAAAAATTCTCAAAAATATCGATTATATCATCAATGCTAAAACTATATAAGTACTTTTTGGAATGATGTAAACTATTTTACTAAGACGAATTGTGGTTCAAGAAGGTCTCAGTACACGGAAAGATATAGAAGTCTCTACAATTAACAGTTTTGTGATAATCTGAAATGGTGGATATTTTACCTTGTGCGCTTACAACATTAACCCTATTAGGCTAGCCCCTTCAACCATAGTGAATAGAGCCCGTCTGGATTAGCTGATTAAAAGTGGCTGATAAGCATCAAGTGGTGAAACGTGCTTGGATAAAAGTGCTGAAATTAAAAATATGCAGTTAATGTGTTTGGTAAAAAGATGCCAATAAGAATTTTTTCTATTAAAATGACCGAAATGTCCTCAACACTGTTTCCAGAAAAATAAATTTATAAGTATTGTTACATAAAAAGGACGAATGGCGGGAATATGATAGAGAAATAACTTAGAATTATGTTTTAGGAAGAATATTTTGGAGATTCCAAAAGATATTAGGGATACAATCGTAAAGTCTCTGGTCAACTATAAGTGCTTATAAGTTGTAAAACCATAAGTTGGGAATGACTAACTTGTGGCTTATTGCTAATTTGAACTTCTAAGCGTTTTTGGTGTTTACCAAATGAGTATATAAGTTAAAAGTGCTTATCAGCTAGTTTGACCACCTTAGCCGAACACCCTCTAAAAGGATAAACTCTTTCGTTGCATCTAATGATGCATACATTGCACCGCAAGCTCAATATTGAAATCAAGTTTCATGGATTCAGTTATTTTGTTTCTGTTGATCAGGTACAACAAAATGGAAGCATGCGTAACACCAAGCAAAGGCAATGGTGATGACAAGGGTCTAAAGCCATTCCCTGAGAGACTTTTTGCTATTCCCCCAAGAATTGCTAACGGACTAGTTTCTGGAGTCTCCGTTGAGGCATATCTGGAAGACAACAAAAACTGGAAGAAGCATGTAAGTGCTTATAAGAAAATTAACAAACTCATCGACACAGGAAGGTACCGTAATATCATGGACATGAATTCTGGGCTTGGAGGTTTTGCTGCAGCTCTTCAATCTCCCAAGTTGTGGGTTATGAATGTTATGCCTACGATAGCCGAGAAAAATACCTTGGGAGTCGTGTATGAACGAGGGCTTATCGGAATTTATCATGACTGGTTAGGCTTCCTCTCTCTATATGCTCAATTATTTAGTTATCTGATATAAATTGTGGTTTTGGTAACTGATCAAGGACAACAGTTTTTCGTTTACAGAAAGTTGCTGTGCTGTTGCCACTTGATTTTTGTTGTTGTGATTATTAATCTTGTATTCTCTAGTCTTTTGGTTGTAAATGCAAAGGACCATCAAAGGAATCCTTTGTTTTATATCAATGGCTTTCAGAAAAATGAATGAATTGTAATATGAAAGTAATAGGCTCTTTGGCCAAGCTTCTGGGCAGCCAAAAGCCCTTATATTAGAGAGTTGATGTGTTTGGCCAAGCTTTTAGGAGAAAAATAAGTGTTTTTGACTAGTAGCAAAAGTTGTTTTTCTGAAGCTTAAAAAAGTAGTTTTTCCCCACACTTTTAAAACTTGGCCAAGCACAAGCTCTGCTCTAATATTGGCAAAAGTGTTTTTCAAATTTATTAGCCAAACACAAACTGTTATTTTTCAAAAGTACTTTTTCGAAAAGCAATGCTGGCAAAAAGCATTACTCAAAATAAGCAAATTTTGGAAGCTTGGCCAAACAGGCTATAAAATACCTTGATTTAATGTTACTTTCCTTTCTATGTTAGTTTGCACTTAATACTTCTGGTTTAAGTATAGTAGTTAACATAACCTTAAGAGGATATACTAAAGTCACAATCTTTTGAGTGAAGAACCAAATATAAGAGGCCGTAAATATCTGAGGGTTTTAAAGTTTAATTACACATATGCACACAACACACCTACATACAACAATATAAGTTGCTGCATTTTTACCGAATCTTTTCTGCGCTGTGGAATGGAGAAATGAATATCAATCCTATGCCGGCTACGTTTTGAACAAATTGTTTTTGTCTAACTTTGTCCCTTCATGAGGAGTTCCAACTGTTGATTTACTTTATTCAGTGATTCTCTCTTCCACATCCCCTGCTGAAAGCTACCTCTCTAATTTTGTTATCTTGTGTTTCAGGTGTGAAGCATTCTCTACGTACCCAAGGACGTATGATCTCATTCATGCTAATGGTCTTTTCAGTTTATACAAGGACAAGTAAGTGTTCCCTCTTCTTCTTTTTTTTTTTTTTCTGTTTTTAGTACTTAAGCGTTTCAGTTTGTTTGCCCTTGAGATCAAGAGCCTTAGATAGTATCGTGGCTCTTAAAAATGGGGCTGGATGCCAACCTCTTTCACAAAGGTTGTATTGTAGGCTGATTTACGCAAATGTCGCTTTCTTTGGCCCCCATTTAGATTTTGTGCCTATTTTTTTGAGTTGTGCAAATATAGGCCTTTAAGAAATTACCCTTCCGGAAATGTTAGACTCGGATCTAATGTTTGCTCATATATTTCTCAAACTTACAGACTAAACATTAGACTGTTGCTTAACATTTGCAATAACTACAAAATTTTAGACCGCGGTCTAACGTTTTCTCATAAGATTTTCAGTCTGTTCAAAAGAGATCCTTAGATCATGGTCAAAAAGGTGCATAAGTTGCAAGAGAAATAAAAAGAGGGCCATTTACTAAATAGTTGTTCCAAAAAGGACAACTGGTGAAAATTTTTGTGTATCGTAAGTCCTGCCTAATTGGCTCAATGGTGACTTGAATTGCACATCACAAATATTTGCTGTTTCCTCCTTCAGCACTGAAAAATAAAAAGATCTGACATGACTGGAAATAAAGGAATAAGTCAGTGGTATATTTTTATGGCACTATTTCAAATATCCATTTTAGGACTTCCTAAAATGATTCCATTTCTATGCAACCTTTACAACTACCAAAAATTCTAAAGAATCAAACTATTCAATTGTCAAGCTTCAATATGATGGCTTCCTTATCAAACTAACTTTTCAACTATTATTTTAATATATGTTACCTTCAATATAACCAATATAATATATATAACTCAAATTAACTTCCTAAACTCGGCCAAAAGTAAATACCATCTTATAAATTGAGCAGAAAGAGTACAGGTAATTGCTTCCTTTGAATCCCATTCTGAAGCTGAGCTTTATGCAACTAGCAAAAATACTATATAATGCATAAAATTGATGTCTTTTATTAGACCAACTCGCATTTTCCGTCGGCACACTATGTTCGTAATTGTCAAGTTTAGCAAGTCTGTTTTGATTATGCATAAAACTATTGTTTCTTGTTGCTGCTGTCACCTTTATTATGGAAAAAGGTTCCAGAATACAATTCGGTTAGCAAAATTTGCCCTTGTGCTTGTGGCCAAATTAGTGTTCTAACATTCCTCTATTGACTTTATTTTTTGAAATCATGGAGGTGTGACTTTGAAGACATTCTCTTAGAGATGGACCGTATTTTGCGGCCAGAAGGCGCTGTTATTCTGAGGGACGACGTAGACGTGCTAATTAAGGTGAAGAAGATAATAGGAGGTATGAGATGGGACTTTAAATTGATGGATCATGAAGACGGCCCCCTTGTTCCCGAAAAAATACTGGTAGCAGTCAAAAAATACTGGACTGTGGGGGATAATAATTCCACATCCACACGATAAGATGGCCTCGAAGATGGTAATGGTGCTACTGATCGATGCATTTGCAATATATCGCGAGGATCAAAACGTTGATTATCAAGAGTAATCGGTGGCTTATGGCGCAGAAACTTCACCACATGAAATTTTTGGTGTATGTTTAACTTTCTATTGATGGATCCATAAATTATACTGTACGATATTATGCTTTGTAACATTTGTATTCATTTATTGTTCTTTCCTCTCTTTGAAGCTCATTACATGATGAGTCCTTCTGAAACTTTTGATGTATCCTTGGGAGCAGTTCTTTTTTCCTCAGAAGAACGGATCTTGTAATATATTCAATTCAAGTGAACCTTCTTGATTAGAATCTGATTCATTTCTAGTATGGGATCTTGAATATACATGCATTATTACTTCTAAAAATATTGGGATGAAATCGTAGCTATGAAGTCTCCAACTCTCAATCCAGCCTTGGTAATGCAAACATGACGATAATTTTTTCTCATTCCATAGATTCTGAAATTATCTGCCTTGTAGATTTGAAAAGTTTATTGTTCAATATAATTCAAAAAAGGAAATGTTCGATGTACATGAAGTAGTTCATTATGTGACAGATAAGTCACAGAAACAAGAAGAAAAAATAACAAAAATAGGCTATTTTCACGCTGATATTAAAAATTAGTTCAGAGATGGTATTTTTAAGTTTAATGAAAAATCCGGACTAAAATATTTGAGCGGCAGAAATGGTAAAGCGACTCGCCAACTATGTTTTGTTGGATTGTTCACAAACCAAACGAGCGGTTATGATCTCAAAGCTACAAAGAAAAAAAGAAAAATATTTTTCGAAATAATGACATGCAAGTCGATCATAAATCGATAAAATTTAATGTTATATTCAACCTAGCTATCTTGTTAACTAAATTATAAACTCTACCAATTATCATAACTTCTAAGTTTTCATTTATGATACCTTATTTAAATTCACAGTAGAAGTCCATAATCTTTTTTATTTTTTTCAGAAGTCAAGTAATACGTACGTGTTACATATACATTATGAATTGTGCTTGGCATGTTTACAAGAGGAACCCACTTTCACATCAGTCTATCTAGAGCAACATTGATTTAAGTGTGCCTAGAAGAGATTCTGCACTCCTAATTAATTCCTCTTTACACTAAAAAGACAAAAAGAATATATAATTGCTTGCTTTTTATCATATGTATAATTGTATCTTCAAAGCATCTTATACTTCCCTCTTTCTAAATAATCCATCATATAGTTCCCGTATAGTTTAGTGGGATAGTTCTCCAACATTTCTGCTCTTTCCTAAAGAGAAAAATCAAATATGGAAGACTTACGCTCTACGATTATGGTAAATGTGTTGCACTTCCAACACAGAAAACAAAACTCAAATATGATAAGAAAAGCAGGCAAACAACTAACAACGTATCCATTAATCCATGGTATGAAGTACTAATAGAACTTGTGACAGACTTTTTGGAAAATCTGCTAATTGCAAAACGGAAAAGACATTGAAATCCTCCTAACATATTAGCTTGCAGATAATCTAACCAATAGCTATCCTGACAATAATGCAGAATCAAGCACTCCACATAGCAAAACAACTCCTTTCATTCATGTATCTATGTAGCTATGGCAAAGGACAAAAATTATAAGAAGACGGCATTGATTAATAGTTTAGCTGCTATGGATACCTCCTTGATCCGAAGAACATCAGGTAATGAAAGTTGTTGCATAAGCTGCTACTATAACATAGACACTAGAGGGACAAATTATAAAGAATGAAAGAAAAATAAATAAAACTCAAACGATGCCATGCCAAAACGTCGTTCGAATTAATGATTTAGTTTTGATAAAGTTTTTCTTGAAGGGAGTATAATCCTATATATATCACAGTTCCCATAATGTAAGAAATTTGCCTCATTTTTCTCAATGATAATTTTCTACAACGTCATCCCAAAGCATGAATGGCATATTACAAAACTATCAATATGCAGTTTGAACTTTAGTATACTAAAAAAATTACAAAGATAATGTTCTTTCTTTAAGTCGGGGGTGCAAAAAAGCTAAGGAAGGGGTTCCGAGACTGATTCTGATATTTCGAAATGGGAATCAATTTGCTATTACAAAATGCAACATTTTCTTCAAAAGTGATATTTGCTCCTAGTATTTCCTAGTATACAAAGACCTAATGTATCTCATGTTATTATTTTCAACACTAATCACTTTAGAGTCTCATCACCTCTCAAGTCTTACATAAATTAGTGAAGCTTCCATCTTGAATGATTCCCAACTCTCTGATAGCCATTTGTTCCGTCCGAAATACTCACGTCTGTAGCGATAGTACGTAGTAAATGTATGAGAATTTCACATCTCCATTGGCCTGTCTCGTGACATATCCTCCCGCCAGCTGGATGAGCATTTCTTCTTGCGCGTTTCTCATACTTATGATATCACTTATCATTATATGTTAGTATATTTTAGGCATGAACATGGAGACTATCACATCCTGTTGTATCTTGGGCTTCTCTTTTAATGTTTAGAGCTGAATTCATAAGTGACTTACTGCCGCCATTCAATGTAATCAACTTCAGTGTTGGGATATCCACAAAGCTTGAAGGGATATCTTCGAAATAGAAACAATCCTCTATAACTAGTTTTTCAAGCATGGGGAAAGATAGAATCTCAGTGAAAAGAAAGAGTATTGCAGAGAATTTCCATTGTTGTTGTGTTTTCAATAACCCTGTACACTATGTATTTGGAAAGGTTTTCTCAAGTTAATAAAATATTAGTCATTTGTTGCGATATAATATCTTTGATTCTTATTGTCAAAAATCTTATTGGTATGTATGAAGATTTAAGTAGTTAAATACGAAAAAAAAAAATATATGTTCCTAATGTCTATAAAGAATTAAGGACATTTTTCAAATATTAATTGTAACTTCGTGATACGTGTAGTAATTTTTTCGCAGTTATAAAAAACCTTTGCTCAAGAATTAGAATTAATTGTAACTTGATATATTGAAATAAAACTTATATAATATGGAAAGAAGATTTAATGCATTATTATTTCACCACACAATAAAATTTTAAATTTTAAATTAAAAAGACTTGAATATGGTATTTAATTTTATATAATATACTATTTTTCTAATTATGCAGTTTAAGTTGTTTAAATGAGTGAGAAAATTAGATTAAGTTTATATTTCTCATTAATTAGTACATATATCTACCTGGTTTATCCTGCTTTTCCCTTCTTCCTGTATATTGTTCTCCTTTTTCTTGTTTATGACAATTTCATATTCCATTTTAAACTTCATTTTTCTGAATCAATTAATTTTATTTTTCATTAGAAAATGTTTGAATCAACTAATCCTTAAAAGGATAAATTTATAACTTGCATCCAAAAAGGCTAAAAGAGTGATTTTTGAAAAAATGTATGATTTTTTTTTAAACTATTCATGATATCTTATTAATTTTTGGCTTTATGCCGCTGATTGCGTTGAGCTGCCGCGAAGATCGGTTTATGTGTCCTAGCAAGGTGTAGGCTTAGGTAATTTTATCATCTGTAAACTATATCACTAGATATTTTATCCAACAATAAACATCATCCCAGTCACTTTGAAAAAGAAAACACGACTTATTATACACGTTTGTTTAATGAATGAAGGGACCCTCTAATGGATCTGACCGACTAATTGCCATGATCCTCATGTCATTGTCAAATCACTATTAATCTATTGAAGATAAACACAAAGATCCATCAAGAAGAGGCTAGAAACTATAACATATATTACGAGTATAACTTAAGAGATAGTTTGGTAGTTAGTTAAGAGCTAAGTTATTCATGTATTGGATTATACATAAGTAGTACTACATTTGGCTGTATCCTTTTGTTATGTATAAAATTCAACACACCTAATACGGTGTTTGAATTGCAAACCTGCATGACTAATACATGTATAAGTTATGAAGAAATTTATGTATCATTTTATGCAGATTAGAAGATGGAATAACTAAACTCCATATAAAATAATACATAAATTCTTCCGTAACTAATCTCTCCATTACTAATACTTGCGTAACTCTACCGGCTACTAAATCACCCCTGGGTTCATATTATCAGATAGAAGAGTAATTTTGGACTCCGCTAAACCAAGACACCAATTGGAGTGATTAAACAAAGGTGCAACCAATTGAAGAATATGGAATAATATGATTAGTAGCATCTTTATTAAATAAGTCACATGGACAGAGTTCTTTACTGGATTTTTAGACAATACTGATTTGAGAAAACAAACACACACAGTGTTGCTAATGTTAGAGCACTTAGCATGCTATCAACCTATCATCAAAGGTGTTTGGCGCGAGAGTTTTAAGTTATATACACCGTCAATATATAATCAAAAAAAAATTACACCATCAGGTCATCAAAAGGATATCTACAAAATAACATATAGTGATCTTCGTGGCAGCCTCTTCTGTCGAACCATTCAGTATTTGAAAGTTACTAGTACAAATAATTTGAATTCATGGCAAGTGAGCCAACTAGTGGGGTAAAACGTTCCAACGGAAGGTTTCTCATTCCCGAGATTCAAACCCAAAACTTCTGATTAAGTGTATAGAGATCCCAATTATCTCCCGCCAAACCCCTCAATGCTCATTGAACTGTCGAACCATTCAGTATTTGAAAGTTACTAGTACAAATAATTTGAATTCACGGCAAGTGAGCCAACTAGTGGGGTAAAACGTTCCAACGGAAGGTTCTTCATTCCCGAGATTCAAACCCAAAACTTCTAATTAAGTGTATAGAGATCCCAATTATGTCCCGCCAAACCCCTCAATGCTCATGAAGTGTCTTGATACTCTAGTAATTGTCCAAAGATTGGAAAATGAAGGATGTCGTGTCTTTTTGTTTCATGCTTAAGTATTCAATTATCTGAGACATGCAGTTTTTCTAAATTAAAGTACCTGATAACAAAATAAGAAAGACTACTGGACGTGAGTAGCTACAAATATCAATGGATGTGTAACCTGATACAGTTAACCAACATAAAATTCTCCAAGGGACAATCCAGACGAACTTCCAGGGAGGAAAATGATCAAACACAATGAAACTTCCTCTTCGTTTTTTTTCACGGGCCAGCGCCCAAATACCCAATTTTGGGATCATCATTTAAGTCATACATGCAGTGCATAAAACTTTGCAAGTCTATCCACTAAAACTTTGCAAGTCTATCCACTTCGAAACAACTTCAGACATGCGGTATCTGAAGTTCAATCATTTTTGTCTGAAATTCAACTAAAAATGCCTAAAATTCAGTCATACAAAGACATTTTGTCCAAAGTTAAGCTTTCCGCATGTCTTCAGTGTACCGAAGTGGGTAGACTTGCAAACTTAAAAAACTAAGTAGGGTTAAATAATGGCGTCCAAAATATGGTACCCATGAAATTTTTACCTTTCCACAATCATGTTTCACACTAAACTAAGTTGTAAGATATCAACCAACTCAACATGCTATTAGAGGAAAAGCATAGCTATGGCAGAGCACACTCAGCAAAAAGATATCACTTGATTTATACAAACCATTTGCCAGACAATCTTCCTCTTTTTTTCTTTTTCTTTTTTTCTTTTTTTGGAAAATGGTAAATATATTTGCCAGACAATCTTTAACTTCCAGTCCTCTGCCTACAGCTAATTTTATAAAACCAGATTATGACTAAAAAAGAAACACATTATTTTCCCCTTTTTCTTTTTCAACCTCAAAAAGGGTTATACATCAATATATGCAAAAAAACATATATAAATATATACAAATTACTGAGAAAGGCAAATACTTGGGTAAAATTGCAGTGGTACATACTTTTAAACATGTACTAACAGTTTTTTTTTCTCAGTCATCCTTGCAATCTTTAGCAGGCCTAGCTTCATAACCCCCTTCCGGTCTATTCACGAGTGCATATGGCATATGCGTACCAAGTATCCTATCCCAGGTCACAAAGAAAGGCTGCGAAAAGTTATACTTGCTTCCGTACAGTTGGTGATGAATATCATGGTATGCCGAGTTGTTTTTGAAGACGATATGGAATAGGTTTCCGGGTAGCCATAGTCCACAATGATCATCAACCGTCTTGATGGTAGCAAACGAGAAAAAGAAGATGGAAGCTCGAGGTGACATGCCTGAGAAAAGGAAAGCTAGGGCCCCACCGATAGTGTCGAGTATCAAACCCTCTAAAGGGTGATTGTACAAAGCTCCGAATGCGTATGGAACGACTAGCCGGTGATGTTGAGAATGGATATGCTTGTATAAGAACTTATTTTGATGCATGTAGCGATGCATAAAGTATTGCCAAGTATCTAAAACCATCATGCCAACAAATAACTGTCTAGCGAGAACAAGGAAACCAACTAAGCCAGCATGTTGATTTCCATCAGAGTCACCATCATTACCTGTGACCTGTTCGAAACAATTAAAGTTTAGAGAACAAATATAAAAAGATCAGACTTGACATTCCAGAAATGCATTGGCATACAAACAGAAACAATGAGAAAGTCTGTAAAGAAGTATCAGAGGAGAGAGCACAAGTGGAACAAGATATCAAATGGACCTACTTGATAATGGAACAACTAAGAATGGTTTCAGTTTTGCAATCACGCAAGGGACATTCTAAAAGCCAAAGTCCAATAACAATCTCCAAAGTATATAATTTGGACTAGATATTCGCTTACAGAATATATATAAATATATGAGCAATCCACCACCAATTGGCTGCTATATTTGTATGCCATCATTAATAGAGTACTACTAATCCATGCATCCTGCCAGAATCTGGTTCTCCTGACACCTCGCACTTAAATTCTATTATTGGTTTCAAAAAATGGCCATAAGCTGCAAATGTGTTTCCATAAGCCCAAGCCACGTGATGTTTGTATCCAGCCCAAATACCAAAATCGTTGCTCCTCACCAAATTTCGACAACCATTTGATTAATAAGCAGGAGTTGCATGCCTACCAGTTCCTGATTCCAAATCCACCCCTGATTCTCTCTAACTACCAAGTTCACTTAACCAGATGAAAGGCTCCACAGGAAGGTTTAAACATATAAGTTCAGACAAAGAAGGTACTAGTGTTCCATAGGTTTATAATTTTTGGATACTTCATAAAGAATAATTCCAATAACTATCTATACCAGCTACATAGACAAGTGGTATCTCTGTTCATGTATCAGCCAAAATCTATAATCAGTAGGGTAGACATCAATAAGAAGTCCTGCATCCTGAACTTTGCAATAAAAATTTCACCGTCCTGCAATAACCACAAACTTATGCAGCAATAAAAACTAATTACAAATGTTTGTAAAACCCCTGAAGATCCTCCGCATATTCCAATAAGGAAACGTCCAACCTTATATGCCTCGGGGTGCCAAATTCTAAAAGGTAAAGTATTCACTCTTATGACAATTTCCTCAAGTTCCTCTACTGTGCCCACCACAGGGTATGAACACACCGCGCAAGTATAATTGCACATCGCTTTCACCAAGCTACATATTTTAAACCCAAATTCAAAGACCAAAAGAAATTCCGAACTTCGATCAAAACGACATAGCAGCCACTAGAAAAGGTCAACCCATCTATCACCAATCAACTATGCTTCAAAAAATATGAATGCTTTGTATCCAATTCAGAGTATTTATTTTAGCTAAACTATTTTTGTTTTACAGTTAACTTTTGATGATAAACTTCCTCCATTACCCCAGACGATCCCTCTTATTTATTTGGACTTTGAACCGAGCTATGCTTAGCCAAATTCAAAAGAAATTAATACGAAAACTAATAATCCCACTTCAAGTCGGAACAATACAGCTCTCACAATTTCTCAAACTCCAAAAAGGGAAAATTCAACGGAAATTCGCAACATGAAAAATCTAAACTTTGGGACAAACGGAAATTTGCACATAAATCTAAACTCAAGGATCAATAGAAATTCCGAATTTTGATCAAAACCCAATAGTAGCCGCCAGTAAAGGTCAACAAATCCATCCATCGAATCAAGTATGCTTCAATTTCAAATTAGATAGGTATATAATCCATCCATATCCAACTGATCCAAAAAATGAACCCTCCAATCCAATTCAAAGTATTCATTATAGCTAAACTATTTCATTTATTTTTACAGTCAACTTACCACAACCTTCCTCCATTAACCAGGACAATCCCTCTTATTTATCTTTACTCCGAATCGGGCTAAAATCCAAAAGAAAGCAACTAGGGGTCGTTTGGTTGCTGGTCAGATTTATGCGATTAGTTATACAAGGTTTAGTTATTCATGTATTAGTTATTCCATCTTTTACCCTGCATAAAATATTAAGTAGATTCCCTTATTACTTATACATGTATTAGTTATGCGGGATACTAAATTGCTAACCAAACACCATATTTAGTGTGTTAAATTTTATACACAGCGCAAAAACAAAAAACAAAAAAAAACTACTAAACATGTTACACGTTATGCATGATTTAATACATGAATAAATCACCTCCTAAACCAGCAACCAAACGACCGTTAAGGAAACTAATTAACCCGATTCAAGACTAAACAATACAGCAAATCACCAATTCTCAAACTCCAAAAATGGTTTCAAACAGAAATTCTGCAATAGACAAACAATTATATGCAAATAAAAGGGTGATGGCGTTTACGAACCGCGAAGAGAATTGTGGCAATAACACCTTGAACAACCTGTTGAAGAAGAACCCCTTTAATAACCTCTTTTTTAGAAACCAAATTTTTCTCATCTTCATCTTTCTTAGTATGCAATCTATATTTATCCATACCACCAAGCATACAATACAATCCTGAATATAACCAATACACAACTATTGGCACAATAGTACCCAAAATTTCATCTGATACATGTAATCCTCCACCTCTATGATCATCATAATCAATACTCATATTTGCCTTAAAAAACAAATGCAATTAACAAGATTCTTGAAAGCTATAAAAAAAAAAGACCCAAACCTTATGTAAATAAAACTAGATTCTTGAAAACAATGGAAAAAAAAAATCAAACTTTATGCAATAAAAACTAGATTCTCGAAACTATGAAAAAAATTCAAACTTTATGCAATAAACACTAGATTATTGGAAAATATGAAAAAGATTCAAACTTTATGTAATAAAAACTAGATTATTGGAAATTATGTAAAAACGATTCAAACTTTATGTAATAAAAACTAGATTATTGGAAATTATGTAAAAAGATTCAAACTTTATGCAAGAAAAACTGGGTTCTTGGAAATTATGTAAAAAGATTCAAACTTTATGCAATAAAAACTAGATTGTTGTGAAACTATGAAAAGGGATTTAAATTTTATGTATGTTGTGGAGTTCTATTTATAGAAATAGGGGGATTTGAAGCTAGGGTTTGTGAGGGGGTGTGAATTAAATTCTCTTCCACATAGAATTGGAAGGAATTGAAAACACAAAAGAGTAAAGCAGGCAAAAAAAGAAACCTAATGATGATCAATGTTTGTGTTCTGTTTGTTTTGTGCTTATTAAGTAGTACTATTATGTATTTATAAAAATGATACTCCTCGTGTCACTTTTACTCGACCACTGTAGACTTTACACGCTCTTTAAAAAATAATAAATAAAATATTTAATTTATTATAATATTCATATTTATTGTTGTATATTTTTAATGAATTAATATTATGAATAAAATAGAAAAAAAAATTATCCTTTTATAATATGTTAAAAATAAAAATTTATTTTTAAAATATTAGATAAATAAAAGTGAACGAAAGGAATAATTATTAGTTGCAGTAGATTTATCATCAACATATATGAGGAATCTAGAAAAGCTTTTCTAGAAGAAAAACAATAGTAGTCAATCTCATAATAGAACTATGCTTTCTTTTTTATAAAATTTAAAAAATATACTATGAATTTTTTCTTTTATGGGTCCCAGAGTTGGAGATGGACAAGTATTTGCCGGTCTTTAATGTGATTGAATTAATAAATGTACATAATTTAGTGCCAAAAATAAATTATTCGGTTTGTCTCTCACCAAATATTGTTAGGTTGTAACATCAACTACATGTCAACATTAAACTATCATCATTTTGCAAGTTTTATACTTAAATTATTTAGTGTTTATGTTACCTCCCTGAACTATAAATCCCTTTTGATTAAAACCCTTCAATTTAATTTGTAGTAAAGTATTTGGAATAACTTGTTCAAAGGCGTGTGGAAAATGAAAAAATGTCTTTAAAATGCATCCACCTGGCACAATGTGTTCATGGTAGTTTAGAGGGGGTCGAACACCCAATAGTTTAGATATGAAACTCACGATACGGTGATAATTTAGGTGTGTTTTAACTTATTCACTCAATTTTTTCAAGTGTACTGCCACTTAGAACTCTTTGGAGGAGCTTTTGAAGAGTGATATTCACGTCAGTGGCGTATGCAGGAATTTTTGTAAGCGATGTCGACATTTAAAGAAATTACCAGGTGAATAAATTGCTATAACAACGTTGTATTAGTAAAAAAAAAATTATTCAAATCGTATTAATTAATAAAATATAATTCAAATAAATAACCATCACGTTGAGCTTACTTCAGTAATTCAGTTGCGAATATGATAAGAAAGTTATTGTCCAACAATTTATACAAATTGAGTCTTAGTTAGATTGGTTTATTTTATCCTAATTAGATAGGAAATCGGGAGTTCGAACATTACTAGCAACATTGATTTTTTAGACAAGGGCGGGGAGCTTAGGAAAAACTAAAAAGTATAAGATGATACTGCGGTTGTTGCTATTCAAACTCGGGCCGAATCCCAGCTAGCGAGGCGCTTGACCAGTGAACCACAAAGATCTTTTAGTCAAGCATCGTCATTTATATTATATTTATATATATCTATTCTAGATTTTCAGATTTTATATATACACATATATATACAAGAAAGATTCGACGAAGTCGTGTCGGATGACACCACTTGACATAGGGTGCGTCCGCCCCTGGTTCACGTAACATGGCATATTCCTGCAGGAGTACTTTAATATGAGTTCATGATAGTCTAGCGATTTTATCACTTTATGAGGTAATACTGCAAAACGGTTATAGTTTAGGAGGATTTTGGCCTTCAAAGGCTATTATTCGTAGGACGAGATGCTAACCTACACCCATACATTCTAACCTGCCTCCTTGAGGCTTGAGACTTAGCTCTGAAGATGGATTTCCGGTTAGGAGAACAGTTAGAAGTAGGAAAAGATGCCGACACCGAATAATAAAGAATTCTCCTTCGCTTCAAAGAGAAAGATACTTATTTGAATATATTTGTTGTGTGAAAATTAACAAAAGACATCATTGACGAAATTAGAACTCTACATTTAAGTACCTAGCATAAATTTCCAACTATTGAACTATTACACAAGGGAGGAAGAGAAAAATGTTGAAGAGTATCAAATCCATACCTATTATAGACTCGCACTCCTATTGTTGGACTATAATTTCTGACGATAAATTTGATTGCTTGATTGTTGTCTGTCTAGATTATAGGATTTACCTATCATTATATTTTTCTTGTTTGTTTTCAATCGAAATTGATTGATTGTTTTTATAAATCTTGTCTAATTGTATAGATTTTTATTAATTAATCTGGTACTTATTACATTCTACCGATGCAAAAGGAATGATTAAAAACTTACTTCCTCTAACCCAATTTATGTGGTACAATTTTTTTTTCAGTTTGTCCTCAAAAAAATGTTTATATTTAAAAACAATTTAGATGAATTACAGCCATATAAGTATATATGAGGCTTATTTTAAATCACAAATTTTTTTTAAAAAAACTTTCTTTCTTAAATTCCGTAGTTAGTCAAATGGTATCATATAATTTGATCGGAAGGAGTATATATTTTTAAAATATATTAAGCAATTTTACTCATCAAAATTTAGATAAATTGAAAGTATTTATCTGTCCTTCTTTCGTTATTCTCATTTTCATATTGCTTTGAATTTTTTGGCCTTATCTGACTTTTTTTTATGCTTTCGGGCTCTCGAAAACAACCGTCCTATCTTGGTAAGAGTAAGATCTACGTACGCTCTATCCTCTTCAAACCCCACGTCGTGAGATTTCACTGGGTGGTTGTTGTTATGGGGCCTTCGATGATTTTTAGGGAGGTGATGACGTGGCAGACAAACATAGGAACAACGCGGAACCATCAGACTTTAAATAGTGGGTACCTTGTCTTCTATTGACTTTTTTTTTTTTTCAGTGTCTGCTATTGACTTTGACTTCGTCATTATCAAGCTACTTTTGGGGTGATAGGAATTTGACTTCAATTATTCTCATTATTACTGCGTCTCAAAATATTTATCATGTTTTTGGTTTACATTTCTATTATCTCTCTATATTAAATATTCAAATCAATTTAGCATGTGTTAATGAAGGAAATTGTAGTCTTCAAGAAAGATTCTATCAAGGGTGAAATAGGAAAGGGATGATTAATTTTGCCTTGAACATCGAAAATAATAAATAATTTGAGACAATTATTTTTAGTAATCAAAATTAAAATCACCTACTTAGAAATTTTAATATGATAGTTTTAATATTATCGAAAACAAAACTTATCAAAACTACGGATTAAAACTGCAATAACGCTAATTAATCAAGTTCTAATTAATCACTTCACTGTAAGGCAGTTCGGTTCACAAAACATTTCACGTTAGTTGGGTCGGGGGAAGGACCGCATTCCAAGGGGTGTGATATAGACAGTGTATCCTAATGCAAGCATTAATAGCTACTTCCACGGCTCGAACCTGTGAGCTATGATCACACGGAGACAACTTTATTGTTGCTCCAAGACTCCCCTTTTAATCACTTCACCAGTATTATGAGTAAACAGGATCAATTTTCAAGACTGAAAATCTAGACTAAAATAAAAAAGGAAACAGGCTTTGCCTTCAGTAAGTTCTTCAGATGACGTTTTCAATAATTCAATGTACTCCCTAACTACTTGTTTTGCGTCAAGCAAAGTTTTAGTTGTCTTTTTCAAGCCACGTGAAAGATTTGAACTTAAATTCCTACTGATCCAACAAGTCAAGTGGTTCATTTTCAACTTTAGTTTAGTTCTAATAAGCTAAATTCACTATATTAAGCATTGAAATGTAAGAAAAATCATACATAAACTAGAATATAATTAGGATAACCCAGATTAGAAAATGGGATAAGGCATTGAAACACGCCTAAACTAATTGGGGGTCTTATGACCCCCTGAACTTATTTTTTTCGTTGTATTTACCCACTTCACAATTATCTGATGTAAAAAAAAAAAGTTAAAACGCAACATGTGTAAACACGCTTATTTATTCTGGCATCCCAAACTAAAATACACCTTGCACCACTCTTTGGTATAGTAGATCAGGTCTTCAACTATTTTTTCCCCTCCAAGTAGCTTCAATATATCTAAATTTGCCTTAAACGTTGCTTCTGCAGTTTTCCAAAACAAATTTCTTTTTGAAGACACCCTTTTTAGTCTTGAATAAGCATGTATTTACACATGCTGTATTTTAACTTTATTTTCTTATCAGATAATTACTGAAGGGGATAAATAATTTGAGAAAATAAAGAACCCCACATAATTTAGGTATGTAATTGATAATTTCATCATAGTTTATGTGTGTTTCTATGCCTTATTCCTTAAAAAATAAAAATAAAATTGCAAGAGTAGTTAAATTGTGGCTATCTGTATGTATAAGAAATGCAAGGAGATCTAACCAAACGAAAAAAGGCTAGGAATTAGGATAGTTATAATACCCGTTTCTGCATGTGACATACACAGAATTTTACGCAAGCGATGTAAGCGAATCATCACAACTTAATTTGTATATGGATTTATGTTTGAGGTACAATAAAAGTGGTTTTGCCTTCAGTGAGTTCTTCAGATAAAGTGATCAAACAATTCAATGTACTCCCTAACTACTTGTTTTGTGTCAGACAAAGTTTTAGTTGTCTTTGTCTCCTTTGTCGAGCCACATGAAAGATTTGATTTTACTTCCTACTTATCCAATACTTCCATCTCTGTTAAACCACTAATTAAGTCAAGAGCTTCATTTTCAAATTTAGTTTAGTTCCAATAAGAAAATTCACTGTATTAAGCATTGAAATCTACCGAAAATAATATATAAACTAGAATATAATTAGGATCAAGAGAGATTAGAAAGTCAAGAAAGACTTTGCAAGGGTAATTAAATTGTGGTTATTTATGTATATAAGAATACAGAGGAGATCTAATAAAAAAAAAAAAAGTTAGGATAGTTATAAACCGTCACATGTAGCGTAGATAGAATTTTATGCAAGCAATGTCAATAGCATCACAACTTTGTGTGTATACGGATTTAGGTCTGAGGTTACCAAGGTTAAAAGAATTCACTTCTTGTTCCAAATTGATATTTAGTTTGCCTGATTTTCAATTGTTACTGATCGATATATATATGTGCATATCTTTTTTAAAGTAATTATTTACATGTAAATTTTAATGAAATAAATTACCACTTCAATTGAATTCTTGTATGGATCATGTGTTTGCTCATAGTTGATAAAGTATAATTGATCATAACCTCAAGAATTATGAGATAATCATAATGTCTTCTAAATATCATAAGACCAATTAAATGCGCTAAGTACTAAAGAAATCAGGGTCCTGGAATATCAATAATAGAGTTCATCTAAAACATGTGGCGACCATTTACATAATTTCGTCCTACATAAAGATGAACCATGTTATTAAGGAAAAAACTAATCCAAATTAATGGATTATGGACATACACTTAATTATTGGTCATTGCATCCTTGGTAGTGGCCTGCCACCATCCAAAAAGAATTGTCGACTAGTTATTCCCAATCATTAATTTGTTTGCTAATCAACTAAAGGTTATCCTTTTAAAAGTCAAGTTTTAAAAGAAAATTCGTGAGACCTTAGAGGTTTGTTAACGAGATATGAACATAATTGAACCAATTTACTATCATGTAATTTTTTTTTTTAATCTTATTTTTAATAGTTCTGGCCTTCTGGGGCATCTTTTTCCGTACATAGAATTGTAAAGTATTTACTAACTTAACGTGTTAAATTGCATTTCACTTAAAACTCCATCATATGGAATGAAAGAAGTAAAAAGGAAAAAAAAAAAAAAAATTGAAGCCAAAGTCATCACAATAAAGGATTGTGGTGGAGTGACAAATACTCTTCATCTTTCACAAAGGTATCGAGTTTGAGTCCCCTGGATACGAAGTCGCTTTTGTTAGGGAACGCTTTGCCCCCTGATGTGGGACTTCCCGCGCGCAAATCCAAGTTTAGTCGGGTCCTAATGCCGATACCGAACACTAGATGGTAAAAAAGAGCCAAAGTTCATGACTTCGGAGAAAAGGACCAAACTTATTCCTTATCTTTGGCTTACACACAAAATAATCTTTATTCTTTGGCATAGAGTACTAATGGTCCTTCTACTTTGCAAAATGGTGCACTTTCAGTCCTAAGCTTAACTGAGATTAGTCGTTTGAACGGGAATAAATTTAGGTGCATTTCAACTCATATCTTTTCTCTCAATACACAAGAGTTCCTCTTTCAAATCTTACTTTATTCTGTTGCTTTGTCTCACTGTTCAAGATCCTCGTCTTCACTAAGACTCACTTCAATCTACAAATTATAAAGAACAAAAGTTTATAGTAACTAGCTTCCAGAAAATTACATTAGAACATCATTCTTTTCATTTCTTTTTCCCTATGTTGTTTGGGAAACTCAAAGAGATCCCATGTCTGGGGATAAAGGTCGTAAAATATCCAAAGTGCAAGAAGCACACACCAAAAAAAATTTACACACATCATCAATATTATTTATTTCCTACGTATCAAGGAGGGCTATGGCAATTTGTTTTTCTATTTAGAAAAGACTAAAGTACGTAGAATTCCAGGCAACAAATGTATACACCAGATAAGATTGGTCTAAATAATGAAGGACATCTTTCTAGAAAACTATTCTCATACTGCCAGATATATTAATTTTCATCTTTTTTTTTTTCTTAATTTCTTTTATGAAAGTATCAAGACATAGCTAGCAAAATACCCGAAAATCATCTAACTCGCCAAAGAGGAACTTTTGTTTGTTGAAAGTAAAGATATGTGGTAAGGTGCACCTGAATTTATTGAATAAACTGCACGGTTTGTCCTTCAAATGGGCTGATCTTTAATTTTTGCCCTTTAAAATTGAGCTTATGCCTAGTGAAACATAATTTGAGGGAAGTTTGCCTTGAGGGACAAAAATTTAAGAGCAGTACAAAATAGGAGCAAAAGTGCAAATGACCCGAATTTATTTTCGTTAAAAAGCTAATCTTGATTAAGCTTAGGACTGAAAGTGCACCATTTTGATAAAGGAGGAGGACTATTAGGGGTCGTTTGGTATGTAGTCAAAATTATCCCGCGATTATAATCTCAAGACTAATTTATCCCATTTATTGAGATTATTTTATACCATCTAAAAGATAGTATAAAATAATTCCAGTATAAGTGGGATAAGAGGGATATCCCATCTCTTGGGATAGAATGCATTGTATACCTTGTTTGGTACAAATAAGATATAAATTTATTATTACTAAATATGATATAAAAAATTAGTAGCGAAATATTCCGGCTTATACCATGCAGCAAACGACTTAGTGCTCTGGGCGAAAGAATAAGAATTACTTTGAGTCTAAAGCAAAAAATAAGTGACAATTTTGGTCCTTTTTCATTTAGCAAAGATTGAACTTAATCCTTGTGGTTGTCGTCAGCAAAACAAAGAACAATGGAAGCCAGTACTCTTCTAAGAGCTTTGAATCCTTTCAAAATCAGGCCAATATTTTGTGGGTCATTCACAGTTCGATGCTCTTCCACTTTTTCCTCAACCAAGATTCACGCTGGTTCGTTTTAAAGTGTTCATTTTTCTTTCTTTTATGCTTTTAATTGCTAGTACACTTATAAAAATGTAATCTTGGCACACACCCACTAATTTTTAGCTTGAATTATATCCATATAGTTGAAAATTTTATAAAATGTATATATATTTAGACTAAGGGTGTGTTTGGTATGAAGGAAATTGTTCTCCATGGAAAATGTTTTTCTAAAAAATAAGTGAGTTTCTTGCTTATTTTCTTGTGTTCGGTAAATAAACAGAAAATATTATCGTAAATGCATTTGTATATGGAGGCTAGGTGTGCGGGGTGGTGGGACTTGGAGGTGGGGTGTGCTGGAGGGTGGATATTAGGCAATTAGCGTGGAATGTCATTTATGAAATTCGTTTAACCTACTTAGAGAAGTCATTTTCCTAATTTTTAAGGAACTTGTTTTCCTAGAAAAAATATTTTTCTAAATTTTTGATCAACCAAACATAAGAGAATTGGAAAACATTTTCCTCCATACCAAACACACCCTAAGTCTGCATCAATTGACAAGAGGGGGTTGCTCAGATGGTAAACACTCTCCAGCTCCAACCCGAAGGTTGTGGTTTCGACTCACCACGAGAGCAAAAAGGGGAGCTCCTGGGGGAGGGGTAAAAAAAAAAAAAATGAAAACGGGAAAAAAGAAAGTCTGCATCAATTGGCACGGAAAATAGTGAGTAGAGTAATATTCTGCAAATGGGTGGTAATAAATCTTGGATCCTATAGTGCAGTTATTAATAGTGTAATAAGGTTGAATTTCTTGATGGGGCAGGGAAAGAAATGGGGAGGAGAGCATATGATGGACTGTTGTTGGATGCAGCAAATACACTTTTGCAATTGACCAAGCCAGTTGAAGAGACTTATGCTACGATTGGCAAGAAATATGGTATGTTGGTTCCTCCCTTTTTGTAAAATTAATTCCACTCCTCAAGCATCAAAGGAAATTATTTTGTTTCCTTTCTCCAATCCACTCATTTGGTGTGAGCCAGAACTTGAGTTATTTTTTTGGTGTGTGTGTGACATGCGCTTAACTGGCCTATATTGTAGAGCTTCACCTTATTGATGATGGTAGATATAGCTTTCTCCATGAATCATCGCCGTTAACTGGCATAATGAGTTACACCTTCTGTTAGGATCGGGAACCCAGGTAATGCAGAATTTAGCTAAGCAGCATTGTAATGATAACCAAGTTTGCCCTTCTTGTTTGTGAACGTAGGCAAATTGACCGAACCACGTTAAATTCTTCGTCTCCTATCATCTTCTTATTGTCATTATAGCGATACTCTGTCTAACTCTGCAACGCCCGGACATCCAATCCTAATACCTTCTATCCCATTTTATATGAACTATTACAATTTGGAGAGTCAAATAGTTTTTTCCTTTGACTATGATTTTTTAAAAGTTTTCCTTAAAAAATTGTGATATTATATCATTTTATGTAAATTTTCTCCTAAATTGAGGAATTCAACTGAAGTTTTGGATGCTTTGGCTCTTGTATTCCTAATCCTTCATTCTTTTTTGGATGGGAGTATTACTTCTCTATATTGTTTTTACAAAGCTACGGTTGAGCTGTTGCGAATTGTGAGTTGTGACTTACTTCAGTTCAAATTCAGAAGCAGATGTGTTGCACCTTTTCTTGAGGCAATTTATTGCAAGAAATGCTTTTTTAAATTGCAATGCATGATGATACAACTACAAAAGGTGTAAGGAGATTTATTTTCTCAAATGAAAAGAAACGTTAGTAGTGCTTTGTTCTTGTTTATCTATTAGTAGGTTCTTCGCTGCTTCAGAAGCAGCAGACTTTAGTGACTGTGTCTACGTTTATATCAAATCAATAGTTTAGCAGAACATGGCCTTGTTATTTGCCAAGAATTAACTATAAGCTAACTGATCAAGTATGTACGACTAGCATTCCACTTGTATCTACATGAAGTCCTAAATTATGCAGCAGAAAACAACAGCAATGTGAACCAACTTTAGAATAGTTTCTCTGGAATGTTGAACTGAGCCTGAATGTGTTTCCTCAGACTTTTCTTCAAGCAAACATTTTCGTCCAGTGCAGAAAAGGTCAAGAGAACACATTAACATCTCTATGTTTCTTCAGAAAGATTGCTAAAAAATACTTTATCTAATTATAGGGCTGACAACTTCTCCAGCTGAAATAAAGCAAGGTTTCAAAAGAGCTTTCGCTGCTCCATGGCCAGAAAATCTTCGTTATCAGGTGTTACGCCAATGCAACTTCCTTGGAATTGATGCTCGTTTGTCACATGTGAAAAATCCGAGTCTCTTTTGACGGGGAAATTTCAACATGCCTGAAGTCTATTAAGTATTTGTTTATTTGAAAACTACAACTCTCATATTATATGTTCCTCTTCTTGGTCTTACCCCTCCTTAGCAAGCAATTTTTTTTTTTTTTGATGAAATAAGATGTTGTATTAGGAGGGCATCAAGTAGATGCAAGTTACATACACAAAAGAATCATGGTTAACTCCTGAGAACAAAAACTTCAATTCTAAATCAGGGAGTTAACCAGAAAGCAAAAATATGGTCTCTTAGCCATATTGATGGAGCTAATGAAGTCTAAAAGGGATAATATGTCATTTACAGGCGATAGATTGCTCCAACTGAAAAGATTAAAAAGACTGAAAGATTTTAAACTACTGCTGGAGTTGAGATACCATCAAAACATCTGCTATTCCTTTCCTTCCAAATACTCCAAAAGATACATGCAGGAATCATCTGCGAGGTCTTCTTGATGGAACTATCAACTTCTTTTAGGTTCCAACTTTCCACTGCTTCTTTGACAGTCTGAGGAATAGACCAGTTGATACCAGAGATTGAGATGAACATATTCCATAGAGTTGCTGCCTCTGGACAGTGTAGGAACAAATGATTCACTGTCTCCAAACTATTGTGACACATGTAGCATCTGTTAACTAGCTCAAACTTCCTCCTATTTAAGTTGTCCACTGTAAGGATAGCATTTCTGAGGGTAGTCCAGGTGAAACACTTAATCTTAGGAGGCAGTCTAGTCTTCCAATGTAATTTCCAGGGCCAGAGGTCTATCCTATCATTGGAAGAGCATAATTTGTTGTACCCTTCCTTCACTGTGTAGATACCTTTTTCAGACCTGCCCCATTTTATGCTATCTGGTAATTGTGGAGACATTGGGGCCCCTTCCAGAACTCTGAAAAGATTAGTGAGTTCATCAACCTCCCAATCCTGAATGTTCCTCCTAAAGTGAGGTGCCCATATTCCATCTTCTCTATTTTGAGCCATTGAAGAGTTTGGATCAGAAGCTATCCGGTAGGCAAGAGGATGTGAAATACTAAGTGGTTGATTGTTGAGCCACCTATCCTTCCATTTTAGCAAGCCATTTTAGCTTGTGAGACTTAGTTCTTCCACGTAGCTTTGTAGAAATAACTAGCCAAAGAGATTGTTAGTTAGGTAATAAAGTAATTTGACCTTTTCCCTGCCTTTGTTGTGCACAGAGCACCTTAAACACGATACAGCAAATAAAATATTATGCTAGTATGCTGAGTTAATTTTGGATACAAAGATGAATAAATTCTTGGAATTCTATTTACTTGTGGAAAGTTGTCCTTTTTAAATGTATTTTGTCAGTGTGTTCTGCATTTCTGTATGAATCTGCAGAGTTATTGAGTAACTTATGTGGTTTTTCTCTATGAAGCAAAAAAGTTGCAGGCCACCACCTCCATTTTCTCTTAGTCATTCTAAAAGTTTTAGCATAATGTTAATAGTACCAGTTTCAAACAAAAAAAAAAACAAAAAAAAAAAGGTTTTAGCATAATGTCCAGTCACTGAAGTATTAAAATGTCCTAAAATTGAAATTGTAGGTTAAAAGTTCATATTCATCGTAGAGTTTACTGTTCCTTTGGCGTTATCAATCAACTGAAGTACTATGTACATTTGGCAGGATGACGGCCGACCTTTCTGGAGGCTTGTTGTTGCGGAAGCAACTGGTTGTAGCGATGATACTTATTTTGAAGAAGTATACCAGGTCATTATGGTGCTTGTAGCTATTCAGATGAAGTCTAATAAACTGTTTGACCAAGCTCTAAAATCAGCTCATTTTGAAATGTGCTTTTTTCCAAAACGTATTTTTGGTGAGAAGTAGTTTGTATTTGGCTAATCAATGTGAAAAGCACTTTTGAGCAACAATCAGTGTTTCGCCAAACTTATAATAAGTGCTTCTAAGTGTACTTTCTCAAAACTGCTTCTCAAAAACAGTTTCTGCTTCTACTCAGAAGCACTTTTTCTTCTCCTAAAAGCTTTGGCCAAACACCTCAACTTTGAAGGAAAAAAAAAAAGCACTTTTGGACTTGGAGAAGCTTGGCCAAATAGGCATATAGATATTGGAAGTGATTAATGACTGCGTTTACCTGAAGTATTTGCTTTCATCAGTACTATGCAAGTGGAGAGGCATGGCATCTTCCAGGTGGAGCCTATGACACCATATCGATTCTGAAAAGTTCTGGAGGTTATCAAGTATCTGCATTACTTCACTTCTGATGTAAGATTTTTGTATTGAACTTTTCTTGCCATCCTTTTGTTCTGAAGTACTGAACCTTGAGCAGTCAAACTGGCCGTTGTATCCAACTTTGACACCCGGTTGAGGAAAATACTGAAAGATCTAAACGTCTTTGATCTGTAAGCGTCAATCCTTTCTGATATTTTTTCCCCTTGTTAAAGACAGTTTTGAGCTTAAACTACTTTATGTCAGTCATCAATTATGTTCCTTGGTCTTGAATGCTAGTACCTCATTACATATAGCAAACTAAATGGTCTTAAATTTGAGCTTTGAAACAGTGGAAATAGTTGTATGAATATAACCTCTTCACATTTACTGAGTATTCTCATCTGGTTGAAATATTGAAGATGCTTCATTTATCTGTTACTTTTTTGTGCTCTATATCCATAGATTTGATGCTGTCATCATATCATCAGAGGTTGGATCTGAAAAACCAGATATAAAGATATTCAGAGCTGCTTTAGGTATGTGGTTCAACTACTTGTATTTCTTTCATTAACACGATTGACAGAAGGTATCTCTACTTTAGCCTCTTTTTTCCTTTTCGTTTGATATTTTGATTTACTTCCTTAACAACTCTTCCTAGTTATGGTATGACCCTGAACTGTTATTAAAGACGAGATTAGGGGGTCTGGGAATCAAGAACTTGAGGTGTCACAATGAAAGTTTATTGTTGAAATGGCAATGGAGATTCAATAAGGAAGATAAAGCACTCTGGAGGAGAACCTTGGTTGAAAAACTCTCAATGGAGAATCAATGGTGCACCAAAGTAGCCACAACACCCCATGGCACTGGAGTTTGGAAGCATATTAGAGGGTGCTGGAACTACTTTGAGGCAGATATGGGCTTCATTATTGGTAATGGAAGGAAAATAAAGTTTTGGGAAGATGCATGGTTGGGCCACACTCCTCTTAAAGAGCAATTCTCGGATATTTATAGAATATCAACTCAGCACAATGTAGCTACTGCAGAATATTCAACAGAAGGTTGGAATCTCTTTCTTAGAAGGAATGTAAATGATTGGGAAATAGAATGAGTATGTCTTTTGCTTCAGCTGCTAAGCAACATAGAGTTGGACTGCAACAAAACAGATTCTATCAGTTGGAAGGGGCATCCCAAAGGTCTCTTTACTGTCAGAAGTTGTTACAGGAAGCTGGTGTCAAGTAACAACAAGGGCTTTTGGCCTTGGCAAGGCCCCTTTGAAGGTCTCTAGCTTCTCTTGGATTGTGGCTAGAGGGGCTTGTCTCACTCATTCCAACCTCCAAAAGAGGAAAATTCAGCTTTGCAGTAGGTGCCCCATGTGTGAAGAGCAATACGAAGAAGTAGGCCACCTCTTTTTGCACTGTAGAGTTACTACTCAGCTGTGGAGCATGCTTCTGTCAATCGTACGCATGTCCTGGTCCATGCCAAAATCCACGAGGGAGCTACTGCAATGTTGGAACAAAGAAGGAATGTGCAAGAAATCACAGAAGATTTGGAATACCATCCCCCAAGCTATATGGTGGACGGCTTGGCTTGAAAGAAATGACAGAATTTTAGAAGGCCATAGGAAAAATTTACAGAGTCTTAAACAAAGATGTTTTATTTTGCTAGATTTTTGGTGAAACCTGGTTATTGTACAGGATATGGATGCAATTTTAGATATAATTCGGGATCTGCACGATCTGTAGTTAGGTTTTATCACACTGGCTTAGTGCAAGCTTTTCGTATATGACAGTTTAAGGCCTGTTTATGAAATGAAATGCATTTGCTTGATCAAAAAAAAATTATAATATGAAATTAATACATTTGTCAAATAAACATGAAACTGGCTATAAGAAGTTGAACTTATCATGTTTTGCAATGTTGTAGATCAGATCTGTGTGGAAGCAACAAAAACTGTTCATGTCGGAGATGATGAAAAGGCTGATAAAGGAGGAGCAAACGCTGCTGGAATCGACTGCTGGTGAGTTTCTGAATGTCTTGCTATATTCAAATATTCACAATTTCCATAGCAAAATGTCAAGCACAACAAAGAGCTAGTGTTAATGCTGTAGTTCCTCCAGCAAAACCGTTCAGTTTTACATTTCAAAGCTGTTGAATATCAATTATCACTAGAAGAATTTATGGTAATTCTTTTGTTACTTTTACCAATCATACAAAGAGCATCGACGTGTCGTATGGTTAAGAAATTCTCCGTTCACAAAAACATTCTTTCAGGCTATGGGGTGTAGATGTGAAGTCATTTGCGGAGATACAGAACCGCATTCTAACAGCGCCATAGCTTTTTGGGTAGTTGCTCTTCCATTTGGATGGTAAGCAAAAGAACCTCCTTTCTTTTTCCAAGTCACTTCTTTGTAAAACGGTATCTCCTATTAGTAAATGTCACTAATAGCTCATTTATTGTTTCCATAACTGCAGATAGAACTTGACTACAACCAACTATTACTTTTAGAGGGAAGCTTCAAAATACTGTTGTTTTTGGTGATCACTACGTTATCGATTAATCGTCTATGCTTCACTTTTATAGTGTAAAGTTAGGTTGTAGGGGCTAACTTTTAATAAGCTTCATGCTTGGAGTTTCTGCACAGTTGTACTGTAATTAGACCATGATAATAAGAAAAACATCCATGAGCAATCAAAATCGTCTCTTCTGAATGAAGCAATCTGAAAACTCATACCAATGTTCATTCCTTTTGAATATCAAAGCTCTGTCAGAGCCTATTTTTGCTACAGTTCTCTCCCTTTACAGCTTAAGTAATTTGTTGCTTGCTGTGATTTGCAATACTTGTTGAAAATTTGAAATAAGTGTGTAAGCTAATTTAGAGAAGCTGAAATTTCTCATCTTCACTTTATGGCCTATCTATATTCTATACATCTTAAGACTCTTAGGGAACTTTGAGATCAAGATTAAATTTGATTTCTTCTAACATTTTAAAGCTAGTTTGGAACCATTGTATTTTAGTTTTGCCAGGTTAATGTTTAGTTCTCGTTTGGCTAAATTTGTTTGCTCTTCAGGATTCATTAAGAAGGAACAAATGTAGTGGTAATTTGATTTTTCGAGCCCACCCTATTAAATAGGAGATAAAATCAATTTTAATTCTTCACTTCTACAAAAACCTTACCAAATAAACAATTTCTCCTCTCTCAAGTATGCTAGTTTATACACTTCTTTCTCCTCTTTTCATGACTCTAGATGGTTCACCAAAATGATATTATAATCCCTTTGTCCATTTCATGTAACACTTTTTTCTTTTTTACTTCATGTCCGAAACTAGCATATTTTTTGGATTCCATGACTTGTTCATCTTTCTAGTCATAGAAATGTCATGATAGTTCAAGATCACAAGTTCAAAAGTTTACTTTTTTAAAAAAAAAAAAAAAAAAACCTTACACATTCAAACAAATTCACTTCAAATGAATGGAGAAAGTAGTTGATTTCAAAATCCTAATTTTAGTTGCTCCGTAGTTTCAAATATCATTACTTATTACAACTTTACCCGATATGAAATGTGACTCAACAGTCTTACAAATGTATCGATGTTGATCAACATTCTACTTAGTGACTTCACGCCTTTACTTTATAATGGTATATACTTAACTCATTAATTCAAAAAAATTCAAGTTACTTATTAATTTAATCCCATAGGTCTCATAGAGTCTCAACAAATTGCAGATGGTGCACTTGGCTGCTGTTTTTATCCAAGGAAAGCAAAGAGACTGCAGCATATAATACACAGAATCCAGAATAAAAGTTGAAAAACAGAAATTCTGCAACAAACCACTTTCTACATCCCTCAGTCCCCTAAAACAGGAACCATCTAAGCAACTAACGGGATACAACACAACAACAACATACCCAGGGTAATCCCACAAGTGGGGCCTGGAGAGGGTGGTGTGTACACAGACCTTACCCCTACGTTGTGAAGTAAGAGGTTGTCTCCGAAAGTCCCTCGGCTCAAGTAAAACAATTCAAAGCGGGTTTGAAAAAGAAATACAATAGTGAAGAAGCTAAAATAATGGAGAAAAGAACCGAAAACAGCAGATAATACGATAACTGAAGCGAAAGGAAACAATAGGTGACAATAAAAATAAGGTAATAGGAGAGTAATAATAATAATTGATAAGGAAAACTAGACAACGCTCGACTACCTACTAACCTTCTAGCCTAATCATCGACCTCCATGCCCTCCCTAATGGGAAAGGAAAGAAAAGAAAAACAGACCAGACTCCTAAAAAATGGATCAATAATCAACCAAAGGATGCCAGATTATCGTCGTTCTCTAATCAATGTACAACTCAAACAGCAGCAGAGCCAAAGAGACTCCAGTCATGCACTTTGAAACTAGACACTGCAAGTTTAAAAACCTCAGCCATGGGCATAACTCCAGAATGTGCAGCAGGTACAGCCACGCCTGCCCCGACTGCAGTAGCACTCTCACTCAAGGGGCTACAATCACAAAGGTAAACAAAGAAAATGTTAAACAGTTGAATGTATAGCTGTAAGAATAGCAGGTGTAAACCATGAGTTATTGTCCCAACATACTTAATTACTAGAGGCTCATATGCAGTTATCAGAACATCTGTCCCAACTTCCTTAAGGCGAATGTTTGCCAGGTAAACCTGAATGGGATATCTACGATTAGATCTCATCTTGACGGGAAGGGGGTAAGGTGGTCGAAAGGGAATTTACAAACTTACCTTAACTAAATTCTGTGCTTCCCTCCCTTGTCTTCCCTTAGAAACTGCCTACGAATTGAATAAGGTTGACCGGGATTAGCTTAACAACATGAAATGATAAATTTTATCAACTAATACAAGCAATTTATGAAATTTTATAACACTAGCTGGCTAGCATGTTGATGACTCTCATCCTAGATGAAAATTTCTAACAATCTTCACATCTACTTTCGTTTCTCCAGAAAACCATTTCATGCGAATGAAGAAGAAAAATACTTTAGCTTTACTTGTATGTACTTGTTGAAAGTTGAAAAAAAGAAAGAAAGGGAAGTATGTGGCTAGAAACTAAATCCTCTTCCGGAACATGCATTTCTGAACATCTGCCATATAACATGATAGAGGAGCATCATTCCCAAAAACTTCATGTGAGGTCACCTAATGAACCTATTACATGTAAAAAATAAATAAAAGATGGCCAAAATGGGGAGCTGATAAAGGGACCAGGCTCATCTACCAGTTGTATTCAAAGCATATTCAAGTCATGAGTCATAATTTTCAGAAACTTATACACATGGATCTACCAACTTTGTCAAGAAAACTATTTCATACAGGAGCACAAACTACGGAATTTAAAGAGAATGGAGGTCCTTAGGGAGGCTAAATAGTCATTAAGCAAACATGAATCTACCGCCTAATGGTATATAACTTCCCAAATTCCGATGAGAGATTAAAAGAGATTTTGTTCCATGTCATACACATGACGATCCATACAAATAAGATACCAATTGAAAGTTGAGATCATACATAAATGCCGAACACTTGTAAAATAACACTAACATACCATTTTAACTAAAAAAAACACTAACATACCATTTGACCAACAACAGTGGTGATGACAACAGGCGTGTTTCTATAGCACAATCCAGGGGCCTCAAATACTGCTGACTGCTCGTTGATCTGTAGATATAAACCGAAAAGATCAACAAGATAATATCTGAGATGCTTGCTATGTAACCGAATAACTTATAAATGATTTGGGCTTAACCAATTATTGAACTGCAAGCGCTTCAGAGAAAATGCAAAGTTCAATATCTCACATTTCATGTAAAAACTTCTCATTTAATGATTGTAAATACAAGAGCAATTAGTTGGCAAGGTACTACTGGATACAACAACAACAACAACAACAGCCCAGTGAAATCCCACATCTTGGGGTCTGGGGAGGGTATAATGTACGCAGACCTTACTCCTACCAAGGTAGGATGGCTGTTTCCGAGAGACCCTCGGCTCAATAGAAGCATAAAAAGGGGGTCAGATAAGGTTAAAAGATTTAAAACGATATTGCAATGAAATAATGCAAGCGACACAGTAAAACAGGATAATCAAGGAATTCAAAGCGATATGGAAATGCAAATCACGAAAGCGGCACAGATAAAATAGAGTAATCAAAGTACAGAAAGTAGCAAATAATAACATAAATCAAAGCACAAGAAATTATAATGCGCTAATGCGCCTACTAATAAGGAAAGATAACGAGACTTATATACTAGCCTTCTACCCTAATGTGGGTCCTCCACACCTTCCTATCTAATAAGGCAAGGTACTACTGGATCTTGAAGAAAAACTCCTCCGAGAGTACTTAATTACATTAACCCAAGAAAAGGGGATAATACCGGAATAGTGACATTAAACATCTTAAAATCATGAAGTTCTTTTGAAAAAGCTGGAAATGAAAATAGAGAACTAAACAGAGATATAAGGAGGAAATCCATTAATTTAGTTACCAGCAGTACAAAACTGACTAGCAACATTGTATAGATAATTCAGTTTAAAATCACTAATTAGCTTAAGCTCTAGGAAAGATGCATTATTCATATGAGAAAGATGGTGATAGAGATATATAGACCAGCCCTCACAGGTTCAAATTATTCTTTCTTTCAATGTAAGTTGAGACTGTGATCAGTGTTTCATTTTAATCGGCCCTACTTACCGTTTTTTAAAAAAGAATCATTTCACTCTGCCCTCTATGGATCAGTGTTTCAAAACAGACTACCAATGCCTGAGTTGGAATCTGAAGGGACAAGAGTCACAACATGCTAGTTTTTAATACCAAACAACTGATAAAAATTATGTTCCACCTAACTCGTTCAGTTTTGCAGTCCCTCCTTGTTGCATTAAAACTACTTTACTTTTTTGATAAAACCCTTGTTCCATACTGTTTGTTCAATCAATCAATCGACCGTGCTACAATCAAAATTAATTTGATTGGCTATAAAAATTCTTTGTGCCCATTATGCTCGATGTGAACTTATCTGAGCAATCCAAAGAAACAAGAACAATTCAAAGAATGATAGTTGTCGGTGTGCGGTCGTGTCCCAACAATTAGTTCATTCGTATATGCATATATATTCAGCACCTCCAAAAGCAGAATAAAGAGAACAAACATTAAGTTATCCCCAAAGAATTTATCAGAAAAAGAAAGAGCTTACTGTAGTTCCTTCAGCATCTTGTTCATTGGCAAGGTCTTGAAGAAACCAGGTGGCACTTCCACTGTCTGCTACATCCACCTTCAGATCCAGAAGCTCAATTATCAAACTTTCGTCGCGAGCGGGGTCCACAAACACCTCCTACAATTCAAACAATCAAAGTACAACAAATTTGAACAGAAGATTAGAAAGCAAAAAAAAAAAAAAAAAAACAATAAAACACTATCCAAAAATTATTTTAAAAATCCATTATTTCTTCCAAGATTAAACTTTTATAAACAAAGGCAACAAACCCCGTACTCCCTCCGTCCCAAATTCGCTTCCCGAGATTCAAACTTGTGAATTTTGAATGTTTTTCAACATATTGACATGAGAAGAATTGCAACTAAAACTACTTTTCATATAGTTTTGAATATCTAAATTCTAATTTTAAAATATGAGTTTGATCTAATCCAATTTAGCTTCAAATATCAGTCAGACTACAACAACAACAACAACAACAACATACCCAGTGTAATCCCACAAGTGGGGTCTGCGGAGAGTAAGATGTACGCAGACCTTACCTCAACCTTTATGATGTAGAGAGGCTGTTTCCGATAGCCTCGGCTCAAAAGAAACGAAGTCAATGTAGGATTGCAAGGGAAATAAGACAGCAAGATACCAAACAAATGGGAAAACGCAACACTTATTTTGGCACGGAGGGAGTATAATTTAAACAAATTTGAACAAAACATAAAAAGGAACACAAGAAAAAAATCCAGAAATTTCATCCAAGATTAAACTTTTACAAGTAAAATTCCAAATGGGGTGTCTCTAATTCGACCAAAAAAGTAAAAAAAAAATAAAAATAAAAAAATAAAGCAACAAACCTGATGATCAGGAACTTGACGCACATTACTAACATCCTGCTAAAACAAATGAAATTCAAGAACACCCTTAATACTTTCACTTCATTGGCAATTACAAAATCATATAAAAAATTATCAATAACTAAAGAAAATTAGTAGTAAGAAAAAAGAAGAAACCTGGAAACGTCTAGGGAAAATAGTGGAAATAGCACCACCAAAGAGAGGATAATTAGTGCAAGAATCTTCAGTCATGTTGACAAAATAAATCCTAGAATAAGTACAAGAATGTTTTTTTCACACGACTATGTACTAGGAAAATAATGTCAGTAAGAAAAAACTGCAGAAGTCTAGAATATATAAAACAGTACAATGTTAGTAGCGGTGCTTGATTTGTAAGCAAGTTCAATTTTTGTAGTTAATAAAGTCCAAAAGCTGTGGGTAAAAAAATAAAAATAAAAATTGCAATTGAATATCAGAAACCAGGTTTCGATCCTGGGACCTGTGAGTTTAAATTTTAGAATATTGATATCAGATGTTTAGTAACTAGATTCAAAATTATAGTTATACATATTTAATGAATTTATTAATATAAAATATAAAGTTATTTGGTTCGATCGAACTCGTATGTCAGCTACTAGCTGGGCCCAATGTGTGGCTGGTCTGGTCTTCAAATAATGTCCTCATTTTTCTTTTATTGCTAAATGGGCTTCATTCATTTATTATGCAAGGTAAACGGCATATTTGTTCTTAGGGGTCGTTTGATTTAACGTATAAGCTGGGTTATCCCAGCACTAATTTTTATATCATATTTGGTATAAGGTATAAATTAGTGTTGGGATAAATTTATGCCTTGTACCAAACATGGTATAAAAATTAGTGCTGCGATAACCCAGCTTGTACCTTCTTAACCCACTTATACTGGGATTATTTTATACCATCTTTTAGATGGTATAAAATAATCCCAATAGATGAGATAAATTAGTCCCGGGATTATAATCCCGGGACTAATGAGTCCTTAAACCAAATGACCCCTTAATATATTATAAAGTTCATGTCTTCGTGCTTTTCATGCACGAAGTTTAATGAGGTACTATGTGTGAAAAACTAAAAATCGCGACAATTCAATAGAGTAAATAGACTGAATAAGTTTAAATGAAGTACCAATATACAATCATGAGAATGCGATAGAGTCTAGTAAGTTATCCAACAAGATAGCTACATTGAATATAGTATGATTATATTGATTTGTCATGACTTGCATGTCACATTTATTGCATTACTTTTACTATCTTTGCCGTTAGATTTAAAGTATTTTAGTCTGATTTTTTTTTCCATTAAACTTATAAATGTCATTTCTTATCAATTATCAAAATCGAGGACGATCTTTAAACATCAGCACGAAAATAATCTATTTGTGCAAATCACCCTTTTACATTTGCCATTTAGTTTTTTTTTTCTTTCAGATAATCATCAACAACGGGAGGAAAAATATATGTGAAAAGACATGAAAACACATAAGTTAGGACATAAATCTATATCTATATATAATAAAAGGCTAGGCATAGAGGAGGCGATGTGGCACCTCTCTAAGACCACCATTATCTTTTTTGTCACTTTTTTTTGCATTTTTCCTCTTATTTAATGTCCAAAAAAATCTGCAAAAAATAAAATTAAATACACATTCTTTATGTCATTTGTTGTTTAACATTAAATTTTCATATTAGCATTAAAATATCATACCCACGTTCTATACCCCTGATGAGTATCTCTTTTACTTCCTTTTTCAATACACACGATTAGTTAACATTGAATTCCATGACTAAGAATTGATAACGTAAATTTAATTGCAACCAACTTCAAACCTATACATATTACTCCTGTAGAACTTTGATTTCAATCACACATCCTCTTCCACTTCAAAACCAGCTTTGTTTCCGATTTGAGATTTATGTCTCATTTTTTTTTTTTTATATGTGAACTCACCTTTAAAGGATTAGCAAGAAGATAGGAAAAATATTCCATATAGAAGATTCACCGTGATTTTTCAGAAGCATGCCTTTGCACCCTGCTACGTCAACGTTAATTGATGAATATGAGGATGGTCTACTGAGGAAGCTAGAGATGAGTTTGATAGGGTAAGGAAAGAGAGTGTATTTAAAATTTCATCGGACACTTTTTTGTTTGTTTTTCTATTCTCCTTTTTTCTTGAAATCCATAACGTTATACTATATGTAATGAATGTATAGAATGATGATGGAAGTATTTAGATGGTAAAAAAATTATAAAAAGAAAGAGGAACAATTGTGAGGACTTTGCACAAAGTTTGGAGTAAAATAAAAATTTGGTCGATCTTATGCGAAGAAATTAAGAGAGGTGACGAGTGATTTTGAGAAAAGAGAAGAAAAATAAGAAAGGAAAGAAGATAAATTTTACAAAATTTCCCCATCTTAATTCGATCATCCACGTCAATTTGTGGCCATAATCAGTGCGTGTGCATTCACTTAATTTGGGAAATTTAGAAGTAATTAATTACTGTTCAGTAAACTTTCCTTATTATGTTGTCTTTCATTGTGCCTTTAAATTTTTTCTTTTATTAATTCGAATTTTTTATGAAGACAATTATATTTAACTTACATCAAATAGCCAATATATATTGAGCAATACAACCATGTTCAATAATATATTTACCTACACATATACATTTACAAAAGAAGATTAATAATGAAAAAGTAATTCCTTATAATTAAATATTTAGTGAAGTTTAAATATTCTAAATGATGAAAATTAGAGGAAATATTTGAGTTTTCTTTTACAAAAAATATTTTTGATGTAAAACAAATTTTTTAATGTGATGTTGTTATGGTACTTTGCTGAGGTCTATCGGAAACAACTTCTCTATCCCATAAAGGTAGAGGTAGGTCCCCTCTCCATACACCACTTGTGAGATTACACTAGATATGTTGTTGTTGTTGATGTTGTTATGGTACTTTATATTTTCATAAGATTATGCTATGATTGAATTTTTTATTTCATTTTTTTTTATGACATGGGCCGCTACCCTTAGGGTGCGCACAGGGTAAACTCAGCTCCTGTGCAATAGCTCGCGAACCACACAGGAGAGGTAACCCGCACTAGGCAAGCCCGGTGCGACGAGCTCGACCCAGAAGGCAAATCCCCTACTGTCGTAGGCAGGGGATTTCGAACTTGATACCTCCATTATGAAAGCCCCATGCTCAACCAACTGAGCCACCCTTGCGGTTTTTTATTTTTTTATTTAGCTTTTGAAATAAGAATTTAATGAAATATCTCCGAATTGAAATTATAAACTTGTATTTTATATTATCAGTTTTAAGTAAATTTAAATATAATTTTTGTTGTTGCAAGAAAATTAAAGAGTTTTGCAACCGCGTGAAACGCGGGGCAGTTTACTAGTTACTACATTATAGCAGGGGAGTAGAAGGACGAGAAGAAAGAAAAGAAGAAGAAGAAAATGTAACAATTAGTAATGACTATATTTTAAATACTAGTGTCACTTGGCCCGTGCTAAGTCCGGGCCCAATACTAACATTAAAATTAAATTTATAATTACTTACTTTTCATTTTTTTCTTGCTTTTGGTGACATTAAATTATTGAAGGAGTAGTTCGATATTTTCTACGAACTCCTAAAAACTAAATCATAATATAAAAGTATTTGAAAGTTAAAGAAGAACTTCTTTTTACTTTCAAATAAATTCATGATATAAGAGCTCTTCTCTTTTTTATTTCATTGAATGTTTTTGAGAATATAGTATCCAATAATTCAAATTGAACTTTATCATATGTTGAATTAATTTCACTTATTTTTTTAGAACTAAATCAATGTTGACTAACCAATTATTGCAGATAGATATTTGAGGGCTCAAGAAATGCTGACACGATTTTCAACCACAAATAAATAAATAAACTGTGATTTATTAATAGTAAATAAGTGACGTTATAACTAACAAGAAATGAAATTATGCATTATCAAGAAACAATCTATTGACAAAGCTAATCATTAATTTGTCTGCAAATGCTTTTCATCTTTATTTTTCTTTATCACACTGGGTATTTTTAATATTTATTGTTGAAATTCAACATCAAAATAGACCGTCTTATTCTTTTTTGAAAAACATTCCAAGAAGAAAGAACAAATAAGAAGATCGATTTTAAGCTCAAATTAATAAACAACACAAAAATATATTAGTTAATTTTATTAGCTATCCTAAAGGTACTACTCTCAATAGCAAGCTCATCATATAAGAATTCTCAACAAATTATTCGTAGTAATGTTAAGTTCTAAAATCTATAGAGGAAGGAGTGCACGAGCAATATTGTTAGCGAAATCTATAATTTTTGAGCTTAATATAGGAGAATAAAATCTATAAATAGACTTGCAAATATCTATGTTAGCGGCACCCATATGAGAAGATGGAATTATTAAGTAATGAACATGCGCTATGTCTAATTATATTGTCTTAGTAGATTTATTATGCATGGCGCAATATGTTTTTTGATTTCATTTTTTTGTTAAGGAAAAAAATGTTCCTTCCGTGTCATTTTATGTGAAGATATTACTATTTGGGTAGTCAGACCATTTTTCTTACTTTTTTAATATTTTGATATACTAACTATGTGTACTTACAATACTTTTGAATCATTAAAATAAATTTTATATATTTGAAAATTACGCAAAAATCTATGAATTGTTAGTTCTTTTATTTCTTGAATAGTTGCACTCCTACGTGAATCATTATAATTTTTTAAGATTATTTTTTGTTGATGAAAGCTTATAAATAAAATAATACAACCAACACATGTCTGTTTACCACGTAGAAAATTAATAACAAAACATCAATGCATGCAACACAAAATAGTTGGTGGAGGAGGGAAGGGGGGGGGGGGGGGAGTGGAATTTAATTAGGGTGTTGCAAAATATCTCAAAAGTGTTTTTTCTTATTTAATGGCAATTAAAGTAATACTAAACTAAATTAAGGGCAACATAAAAGAGGAATAAGACAAAATCTTAAAATTGAACAACAAATCAACAACACATGTCATTTTTAAAAGTAACTCTAGATAATTACAAAAATGACATTGTGAGGACTACAAAAAAACTCTTCATTCTTGCTTATATATAGTAGTAAAGTAATACTATAAATTGTCATTATTTTATTATAAATAGCACCATTAAAGATAGCTACCAGATGTCATTTCTACTATTAATTAATAATAAAGAGGTAGCTAGGAATTAAAGTTCATGAATTGGGAGCATGATTTTACGATAATATACTCTCTATTTTTTTTTTAAAACAACAACAACATATCCAGTGTAATCCATGAGTGAGATTTGGAAAGGGTAGAGCATTCGCACTTTACTCTTATTTTGGAAGGTAGAGAGGCGGTTTTTGATAGACCTCGGCTCAAAGAAAAACATATTAAAATAGATCGGTGAGACAAAGCATTCTGAAAGCAATTACAACAGAATAATACGATAATTGAAATACAAGAAACGACATATAGTAACAGAAATTAAAGAACAAGAAACTACAGGATAAATACTACGTACCAGTAAGGAAGAACAAACGAGACAATGCTATAATATCTACTAACTTTCTGCCCTAATTGATATACTCCACAACCTCCTATATAAGTTTATGTCCTTGGTAAGCTGCAACTAGATCACGTCTTATCTAATCAACTCTCTGTAATACTTCTCGACCTACATTTATATCTGCTCGTTCATAGCCGACCTCTCACACCTCCACACTAAACATACGTGCATCTCCTCTTCACGCGTTGGAGCCATCTCAATCTCACTTAATTTTCTTTTTCAGTGCATAATATAATTCAAGACAAATATATAAAACAAAATACTGCAGCTCATAGTTATCTGAAAATATACCTATTCTTCTATTTCAAGTTTTCCTCCAAAAATCTTAACCCAATTAGGTGGGTTACTTTTCTTATAACTCAATCTTCCTCTTTTATTCTTCTTCCTTCCTTACCATTTTCATAACCCTAATAAGTCCTCAATTTTTGTGCTTTTAAAAATCTCAACTTTCTTCAATAAAACATTAGCTCTAAAATCTAAGTTATCTGTTTTCTTGATTTTCTTCTTCTTGGGGTTGTATAAATTTACAATAAAAATGAAATCTTTAATCTCATTTTCACCATTTTCAAAACCCCAGTGCTTATTTTCTTGATTTCTTTACAAATCTCAACCTTTGTTAATTCTTTCTTTTAAAAGTTTTTTCTTTCTTCTTCTTGGTTTGTACTAATGTTATGGAAAAAGGGTTTTCTTTTCTCATTTTACAGTAGTTAAATTCTATCAAGAACTGTTAGATTCATTATTATAGTCTTAAAAATTCATTTTTTTTTTGTTGATACAAATTGATATACTAGGATGAGTAGTAATCAGAAAAAGAGGAATTTTCAGATAGAGGCATTTAAGCATAAAGTAGTGGTTGATCCAAAATATGCAGACAAGACTTGGAAAATACTGGAACATGCTATTCATGAGATTTACAATCACAATGCTAGTGGACTCAGTTTTGAAGAGCTTTACAGGTCCAATTCATTTCCTTTTTAGTACTTTTTCCCCCTTTATATATGAATAGTATTACTTATAACTTTGATGAATCCACTAATTATTAGCTGGGCATGTCTACCACAAAGGCAAGCACTCAAGTTACTAGGTTCGGCAGAACCTAGTAGCTTTGACCTATGTTGCTCAGACTCTCCAAAACTGTTGTAGCACTCGTTTCGGATTATCCAAAAATGCACTACTTTTGGAGAATCCACACGCATCCATCGACATTTATGAAAAGTCCGAGCAACATAGGCTGACTCAAATTTTGTATAGGTGTTAAGAAATCCGATAAATATCGACAGCAACAACAACATACCCAGTGTTATCCCACAAGTGGGGTCTCGTTTTTTTTGGGGGGGGGGGGGGGGGGGCGGCGGCGTTGTTGTAGGAATTAAATTTAGAACCCAGTTACTAGCACTTGAGGTCACTGTCCCACAATTCAGAACTCATAAAGTTCAAATACTGAACCTGCCTATCACTATACTGGCACCCCTATGTAGTGTTAAAATGTATGGGAATGAAATAGTCCTGACTCCTGAGTGAGAATTAAAAAGGAATCTCCAGCTAGCTTGGGATTGATGCATAGTTGATTGATTTGGGTTGAATCACTAAGCGCGAATTAGTTATACCAGCGAAGGACTAGTACCTAGTCTGCATATTCAGTTTCCTTATTTGTGAGTAACTCAAGTTTTTTCATGACCAAGAAAGTGGAGAAAATATATAAATTCATTTAATGTGTTCCCTATGTCTGAAACAAGCTAAATTATTAGGTAGTAATGAAACTGTGAACAGGAAATGCTTGCTTGTCTTCTTGATTTGTGTGTAATTACTTTTTGCCTGTTAACAAATTTGCTTGAGCTGTCCTTATCCTAAAAGAAAGGTTATTTGAAATCTTGGTTGTGATTAAGATGCCATAGGTTACAAGAAATCTAGGATCTGTTATACCTTTCTATATATTCTTCAGTATGATAAACCAGACCTTGATTAAGTAATTATGTAACAGCCACTCTTGTATATAAGTCTATTACACTGACAGTATATATAAAGCAGCAATCCATTCATGTGTGCACGTGTCATGTCATTATTCAACAAGTCAGTTGTCTAGGAAAAGCATATAGTATCTCCTAACACAATTTGATGTCAACGTCAGTTGTGTTTAGTATATTTCCCTATATAGATATTCCAAATATTGTTCTTATTGAAAGATGTAATTTGAAGAATTTCTATAAAATCCATTCTGCGTATTTAATACCTCAACATGCCTGATTTAATATTTTTAAAGATGGATATATACTATCGCTCATTAAATGATTCTAAAACTTGTAGCCAGCCATGGATACTTGACCTAGTCAAGTTATTCCATTTGTTTTTTTCAAAAGATGTTTTGAGCCTATAGGAGCTTAAGTAATCTGTTCTGGGGTTACCTTGGTGATGATATTATCTTTAACTGTAGCTAAGATGTGTAATTTTCTAAATGGAAATGTAGCCCCTAATGTGTGGTTACAAATATTCGTTATACTAGAAAATTTGGATGTTAAAAAAGAGTAACAAAATATTAATTTGAACAAAACAAAGAACTTTGGTTTAGCGGTAGAGTGCAGTACATGATGTTTGGGTGGGCGGACATCACAAGCCTGAGACAATAGCCTACTATTTAAGCGGAGAAGGATAGAGGGGCCGGCCCATTATCAACCGAGTTCCAAACCATGTGCCAGCTAACCATAGGAGATTTGTCGAACTTTGTAACTATGCTGTGGAGCCAGAAGGGTGATGTTCTTGAAGCTTTAGACTGTAATGTTGCTAGAAATACTGCATATAGCATTGGACGGTGGTGGAACTAGAGTCCGGCGCCTAAATGGCATGTTTTGGAAGCTTAAAGACAAAAACGATTTGTCAAATCTTTTGTATACCACAACGGGTTTTTCGAGATTTGTGTTGTGAACTGCAATTGTTTTTCATGGCCTCTGTAAATGTCGTTTGCAGCATTTAAAAAATATTAATTAATTACAGTTCACCTGTCAAATAGCGAACTGTAATTTTTTTTTTTAAACAGTTTGCAGGCTTTGAACTGCAACATTATTCTTTTTATTCCCAAGTTACGAGATCTGTTTTTATTCAGGTCTCCTGATTTAAAAAAAATCGTCAGATCTCATGACTTAAAGAAAAAAGTTGCAGATTCAAATGTCAGCATCTGTGCAAAGTATTGTTTGGTCATATCAATATTAAAGACATTTGTGCAAAACATTGTTTGGTCATATCAATATCAATATCAATAATTTTCTTTCAGATTGTGCAGTTCGGTTCATAGATATCGAATCGTGACTTTGTACAGTTCGTAGTTCGCTATAAATATATGGCACATCCCTTGTTTCGGAGCACTTTACTTCGCCGTTTTTGTGTTCATATCAAAAAAAGTATATAACACATCCCTTGTTTCAGAGCAATTAACTTCGCCGTTTTTGTGTTCATCTCAAAAAGAAAATGACGGAAATTCATGTATGAGTTAATTAATTTTGGGGTGGTGAAGTTCAGTGTTATCAAAGGCGCGTTCTAAGCGCGCTTAAGCCCTGAAGCGAGGGTCAAAACATGTTGAGCGCTTCGCCTCGCTTTATGTGCGCTTTAGTGTCGTCATCAAGGCTCTAAGACATACTTTCCTTGCCAATGAGCCTCTCTTGAGGAGGTGACACTAGATGATTCATATTTCACTTTATCGTAATATTTTTACAATTTTTTTGTCCATATATTTGTTATTCATGCTTATTATTATTAATCTTGGACTAAGCATATATATATTTGTATTTTTGCACCATTGCGCTTTTTTTCATTAAAGCCCACGCTTTATTTGCGCTTTGCGCTTAAAGCCCCAGCTGACCTTAGAGCTTTTTTGCGCTTTTCGCTTTTGATAACATTGGTGAAGTTGTGTATGAAGCAGGTTCGGTTAGATACAGCCGCTGTCCTGAAGTAGGAATTTTTTTCCAATTTCCCTAAAAATGATCGTCTGCAACGCGTCTTAAGGAGTACAATGACCACAAGTGATCCCGAACTTTCGGTGGTTATCGCCAGACGATATTCAATGTCATTGAAGGAGTCCGGTTATTTATAGATGGGGTTGGAATTCGTCATTAAGAAAATATCGATTTGAGTTGTTCATGGTAAAAAACGACCGGCAATGAAAATAGTCATGGAGTCCTTCAAAAAAGAATCAGATACTTCTATTTTCATTTACTGAATGGTCGCTCTAACAAGTAATGAAAAGCCTTCGACGTGATGTCAAATCCCAAGACTAGTGATTGGCCTTTTGCAAACCACATACCAGCCTCAAACTTTTACGGCTTTTACCATGAAGATAGACCGGCAATGAAAATAGTCATGGAGTCCTTCAAAAAAGAATCAGATACTTCTATTTTCATTTACTGAATGGTCGCTCTAACAAGTAATGAAAAGCCTTCGACGTGATGTCAAATCCCAAGACTAGTGATTGGCCTTTTGCAAACCACATACCAGCCTCAAACTTTTACGGCTTTTACCATGAAGAGAATTTGAGCTGTACATTGGGCAAAGCTATTTTTGTTTCCTTTTTATGCTATTCTTACTGATGCAAGTAATTGAATTTTTTGAGTTGTGTCGGATCTAGCATGTGAAAATTGATGAGAAGGAATATATATCAATTCCATAATAGGCTTGTATAGATCAGTGTTTTCTTTTCATCAAGCTGCACATCTTGTCAAACAACCTTCCTTCCTTACTGATTTTGTTAATAAAAGGGACTTTGGAACTGAAACCGTTCTACTCTAATCGAGTCCAAGTCCTTACAATACTACTTTTCTCATAAATTAGTATTTGCCTGTTAAGGTCAATTTAGTGATGTGAAACAAGGGGTTATCGCTTTACGAGTGTAGCCATGTGCTTTAGAAAAGTGTGCGCTTGAAGAGTGCTTCCAACAAGTGGTCAGTTTTCTGAATCTCAGTTCTGAGGAGTTGAGTTAATGTCCATGTTATCGTTTATTAGATACTGAAATAGTTATTTTACAACTTGATGATTATGGTGCTGAAACTGTACAAGTTTGGTATTTTTGTTTTGTTTTTCGTATATTGTGCGCTTCACTTCAAAGAAGTTACTTCACACTTTTGACCTTTGTCATTTTTTGCGCTATTCACTTTAAAAACACGTGATTAAATCTCACAGTTAACCATAATCAGGGCTAATTGCAGTGAGGTAAGTGTAACTATAATATCTTATACAGATCTTTTGCTTTCATGGGGGGATATCTGGATTCAGAAATTCAAAAGCTAAAAAAAGTTTGATTACAGTCTCAGTTGTAGCAGGTAAGTACTTTAAAATATACTATATTTTGGGGAAAAGTTATGATCTCTTACGACTTGTTTGGTGGCCAATGACTACAAAATGAAATATGAGTCCATTTCTATGGTAATGATTGGTATTCTCAATTCAATATCGCGATCCCAGTATGCGCCGAAATGGCAAGTTTTCATTCATTTGTCAAGCTAGGAGAATCTTCAATCTGTTATCTGTTAAAGGATGGAGTCAAGAATAGACTATGAGATGACCTTTATATCCTGAGCCTTTTCCTGACTCTTTGATCTGAATCCCGACCAGATAACCATTGACCTTCCCCCATCGATTCTCCTCGGCCGCCCCTACTTCTCTTTGCTCCACTAGTCCCTCTGCCTCTTAGATTTCCCTCCAACTAACTCTTCCCATTCCTCTATAGACCTCGCCGTCATATCTTACGCCACCTTTTCCTCTTCTATGTAAAGGGTTTACAGCTTGTATTTCAGTCATTTATCCTTTTTTCATTTCGTTCAAATTCCATTTAGTTGGCACACCAAATTCGGGGTGAAATGGATCTGGTGCATCAAAATTCATTTAAATGTTTAGTAATCCTAGAATGAGACCAATTGGGCCCGGAGTTTCAGATTACTAAAGTAACATAATCTGAAGTTCACAATTCATCTTTAATAATGGTTATTCAGTGACATTACTAGAAAAGCTAACAAGGAAATTTCCTTCAGGGTTATAAGTTGGCGTATGCACATACATATTGTTTGCAAGTCATATTTGCTCCACAACTTTGTCCATTATTTCAATTTTAAATTTAAAGTTAAAAATACTAGTTTGAGGAGTGTCTCCAGTTGAAATAATGATTTCAACCCGCAAATTTCAACGTTTTCCCCTAGTGAAATTTATGTCCAAACACAATTTCAATCAGCTTCCAAATGCATTTTTCAACTTACAACCAAATATTGTCCAAACTGGCAATATCAATATATTCAGGCACCTATTTTGCAGCCCACCAGGCCTCTAGGCCCTGATGAGAATACATCTCAATTCTCTTGTGTCAAGTTGGGTTTCGTGATGCTTTAGTGTGACTTATATAGTGTAGGAGAAATAATACATAAAGATGAGTAATAAGTCCGCAGGTAGGATTGGATTTTTTTTGACTCTTTCTTGAAAAGCTAAATGACATTAGAATTCAAAATCTGTCAGGAATCCAATGCTTAGAGTAGAAGTTGTCAGAGGGAACGGATCCAATTCCATTGTCTTTATTGTTTTTCTGCAGTTTGAATGGATATTTAAACTGGAAAGGTTGTTTGTTTGTTTTTTTTTAATTTTTTTATTTATAGTATTTTTACTGAGGGTAAAGAAATAGGAAGATGTCTGTTGGTTCTTTTCATGGAGATATCATCAGGCTCTTCTTGCTGTTCGCTTCATTCTTCGTTCTGAATTAAAGTTTTTTTTTTTTTTTTTCATTTTCGCATTGCTTTGATTTGCCTGTCGGTATCTGACTTTTCTCCCCTTGTTTTCTTTTGAGCCGAGGGTCTTTCGGAAACAGCCTCCCTACCAAGGTGGGGGTAAGGTCTGCGTATATTTAACCCTCCCCAGACCCCACACTGTGGGATTCAACTGGGTATGTTGTTGTTGTTAGATGTCTTAGGGTGATGTAGACTTTCCTAAAGCCTAATTTTTAACACTCATCTTATCCTGAGAATCATTGACTCTTCTGTTTAGAAGTTTTATAATGACACCTTTACAATCTTAATAATCTGTTGCTTTGTGGAATCCTTCTACTTGGAAACGAAAATCCAACACTCTTTTTTTTTTTGTATACTGAATAGACAATTTACTGATATTTGGTTATCTTCTGTCAATGCAGAAATGCTTATAATATGGTGTTACACAAATTTGGTGAGAAGCTATATTCTGGACTTGTATCTACAATTACTTTCCATCTACAACAGATCTCTAAATCCATAGAGTCCGCTCAAGGTGATCTATTCTTGGAAGAGCTGAATAGGCAATGGGCAGATCATAATAAGGCAATGCAAATGATTCGGGACATTCTGATGTACATGGACAGGACCTTCGTTCCAAGTACCCACAAAACCTCTGTTCATGAGCTTGGGCTGAATCTTTGGCGGGATAACATAGTACGTTCCAGTAAGATTCAGACGAGACTCCTGAGTATGCTTCTTGGACTTATACTCAAAGAACGGGATGGTGAAGTAATTAACCGGGGACTGATGAGAAATATAATTAAGATGCTAGTGGACTTAGGACCATCTGTGTACCAGGAAGACTTTGAAAAACCTTTCCTTCAGGTATCAGCTGATTTTTACAGGGTCGAGTCTCAGAGGTTCATTGAATGTTGCGACTGCGGAGACTACCTCAAGAAAGCTGAAAAACGTTTAAACGAAGAAATTGATAGGGTGTCACACTACTTGGATCCAAAGACTGAAGCGAAGATCACTAATGTGGTGGAGAAAGAGATGATTGAGAACCATATGCCTAGGCTCGTCCATATGGAAAATTCAGGTTTAGTGAATATGCTTCTTGATGATAAATATGAGGATTTGAGAAGAATGTACAACTTATTCCGTAGAGTTCGGAATGGTCTTGCGACTATAAAAGATGTAATGACTTCTCACATCAGGGAGATTGGTAAACAGCTCGTTACCGATCCTGAGAAGCTGAAAGATCCTGTCGAATTTGTCCAGTGTCTCTTGAATGAGAAGGATAAATATGATAACATAATAATCTTGGCATTCAACAATGACAAGACTTTCCAAAATGCCTTAAACTCGTCTTTTGAATTCTTCATTAACCTAAATCCCCGTTCTCCCGAGTTTATTTCACTGTTTGTGGATGAAAAATTGCGAAAAGGCCTTAAAGGAGTCAGTGAGGAAGATGTTGAAATTATTCTTGACAAGGTGATGATGCTATTCCGTTACTTGCAAGAAAAAGATGTGTTTGAGAAGTACTATAAACAACACTTGGCAAAGCGACTGCTTTCAGGAAAAACAGTTTCCGATGATGCTGAGAGAAGTCTGATCGTTAAGCTGAAGACAGAATGTGGTTATCAGTTCACTTCCAAATTAGAGGGCATGTTTACCGACATGAAAACGTCTCAGGACACGATGCAAGGATTCCATACAGCATATGGTGCTGAATTGGGTGATGGCCCGGGCCCTACATTGGTTGTCCAGGTTCTCACGACGGGATCTTGGCCTACTCAACCTAGTGTCACCTGCAATTTGCCAGCTGAACTGTCAGCTCTGTGCGAGAAGTTCCGGTCGTATTACCTTGGGACCCACACAGGTCGAAGGTTATCCTGGCAGACAAACATGGGCACAGCTGATTTAAAAGCGACATTTGGAAAGGGCCAGAAGCATGAGCTCAATGTCTCTACTTACCAAATGTGTGTCCTCATGCTCTTTAATAATGCTGATCGGCTAATGTACAAGGAGATTGAACAGGCCACGGAGATCCCTTCATCTGATTTGAAACGGTGCTTGCAGTCCATGGCATGCGTTAAGGGAAAGAACGTTCTCCGGAAAGAACCGATGAGTAAGGATATCGGGGAGGATGATGCATTTTTTGTCAACGACAAATTTACAAGCAAATTTTACAAGGTGAAGATAGGAACTGTAGTTGCGCAGAAGGAATCCGAGCCCGAAAAGCAGGAGACACGTCAGAGGGTTGAAGAGGATAGAAAGCCCCAGATTGAAGCTGCTATAGTGAGGATCATGAAATCCAGGAAGGTATTAGATCACAACAACATCATTGCTGAAGTTACAAAGCAATTGCAATCTCGTTTCCTGGCAAATCCCGGGGAGATCAAGAAAAGGATTGAGTCACTTATCGAGAGAGATTTCTTGGAAAGGGATGATGCAGATAGACGATTGTATCGCTACCTTGCATAAGAAATGCGAGCAAGTCATAATTAGTGACTTTCTTAAGCTTCTTTATATTATTCTTGGAATTTTCTCTACCCCCTTTTAGTTTCTGTAGTAGTAATTAAGTTTCAGTGAATGCAATTGTTTCTGCAGACTACATGCATATGCATTTGCTCTTGAGAGAGAGAAAACAAGTACCTTAACGCTCACTAATAAGTTCTTGGAATGAGTTATAACCTGCCATATTAGTCTCATGCATTTGCTTGTTTCATCCTTCATTTGTGATTTGATATCTGGTTTTGGGATTTCACCGACAATGTAAATATTTTCAAACTATCAGGTGATGTAAAAGGTAAGTAGAATAATGATTCACAATCAGTTGAATTCTAAACTTAGGGACTGTTTGGTTCAAGGGATTAGGTGGGTTATCAGGTTATCCTGGTATGAATTTTGCAATTAAATTTGTCCCATGTTTGATTGGAATTTGGACTATAATCTAGATAACTTATGTCATATAACAGGAAGGACGAACGAGACAATGCTATAATACCTACTAATCTTTTCCCTAATTCATGTCCTCCACAACCTCCTATGTAAGTTTATGTCCTTGTCAAGCTGCAACTGCACCATATCTTGTCTAATTACCTCTCCTTAATACTTCTTTGGCCTGCATCTCCGAAGTCGTCCATAGCCAATTTCTCACACCTTCGCACGAAACATACGTGTATCTCCTCTCCACGTGTCTGAACCATCACAGTCTAACCATAATATAATTGAGATAAATATATAGAGCTGTTATAAAATAAAAATAGTGTAATGAAAATAAAGTTTCAAAACGAAGAGAGAGAGCATTAGAAGCAAGTGTATTAGTACTGCTTGTCCAATTCTGAATTGTGTATGTTCCACCAATTATACATGGCTATATATAAAGCCTTAAAATGTAGTGACTTGCAAAGGCAAGCTTGCTACAGTAGTAATGGTGGCCCACATGGTCATCCACTTAATTTATTCATAACACTCCCCCTTGGATGTCCATGTAAAAGATAAAATTCTAGTGAAGAAAAAATATACAATTTATTCCTAATACGCATTTCTTGCTTCCTCATTAAAAACCTTACCAGGAAATCCCAGTGGGAAAAAACCTTGGTTAAAAGAGTGCAGTGTGTATTTTACTCCCCCTGGTAGGAGCATCATTTCGTATATCAGTAAGGGCATATGCCAATCATGCGGATTAATTTCTTGAATATTGATGTTGGCCACCCCTTAGTAAATAAATCCGCCAAATTATCACTTTGACTGACTTTGTTGAACATCAATTTCACCATATTGTTGAAAATCATGTGTGAAAAAGAATTTTGGTGAAACGTGTTTGTTCTGTCTCTATCAGCCTTAGCTTTCAATATTGTTGGAATCTTTGTCTTCAAGGAGAGACCATAGTTCCTTCCTAAATGTGTTGAGTTATTGATATCAACCATACACATTCTCCGCTTCCATCAGAGTCACTAGAATTTTTGAGTGACTTGCCCAAGTGGCAAATATTAACTGTCTTATTGAATAACATAATATGGAAGGCGTACACCCACGTGTAAATAAATAATTGAATGAGATCGTACAAACTTCATGTAGATCATAAATATATCCTGCATTTGTATAGACAACAAAATCTTGACAATAACTGTTAGAATAAACAAAATGCATATCAATATTTGATTTCCTTCACATTTTATTTGTGTAGGAGTTATATTTTGCCTATACATTAATAGAATATATTATTTCATAATCATAGTGTTAGCAAGATATGTAAGTGCACCTATTGACTGAAGAATATTTCATCATTTCCATGAGGTCTAAATGAATCTTTATTTATATCGAGTGAGCTCACAACCATTCAGGTATTCAATGGAATCACCTTTTCTATGTGTGACTTGACTGATAGACAAATATTCTATTTGTCAAATTATCGATTTGTAGGCTAAGAAAAATTGTCTTTTCAAAGCCATCATCTTAAATCATTCAGTAGAAAATCTACTGCTTTTGGAAACTCTTAAGAGTTCCAATAATATTACAGTCATACACAATAATCATAACAACTTTATATCCATACCTCTTTATAGAAACACAATGTTACACCCCGTGCTTTTGTATGTAAAGTTTCGTCGAGAGTTAGTTGACGAAGATTTAAAAGGCAAGGTTGTCGTCAAGGTCATAAGGAATTATACATGCTCATTATTCATACATGAGAACTTGGTACTATGTTTAGTAAGTATCGGGAAGGTTGGAAGTTAAGCGAATCGAAGAAATTAAGTTTGTTGAAACTCGGGGAAAATTTGACAGAATTCCGAACAGAAATTTTGGGTCAACTTTAGATGGGCATATCTCCTAGAATATGAGGAGTTACGGAACCCATAACCTATGCATTCATAAGTTCAGCGAGTCTACTTTCCAATTCAATTGTCAGATATACATTTTCACATCGATTCTGGGAGATATGGGCCGTCGAAGAGTCGACGATCCGTCAATGCATATCGATGACCCGTTAATTTTCAGGCGGTGCAGCTGCTATATATATGCATCTAGTTCGTGATTTTTCTCATTTTAAACCACACCAACAGACCCAAACCCTACATAATACTCCCCAATCCTCTCCTAACCTTTCTTTATCATCCAAGCAAGATCCGAGCCTCGAAAACCCGAGCTAGTGAAGGGAAAGTTGCTCCTAGGGTTTTATCGAAGTTGTTGAGCGTAGGAGTGGGATTTGGAGTTTGGTTCTTGGGATTACAACCCATTTAAAGTATGTATATGATTTTTATCTTTGCTATTAAGTTGATTACCAAGAGTTTTAGATATTTAAAGTGAAAGAAATATAGTTATGAAAGCGGTAAGTAAATTGAGTTAAATTAAGGTTAGGGGCTATTTTGGGAGATGTTTTGGCATGGATTTGATTATATTTTGATATGTAGGTATTGACATAATTTGTTTGTGAAGGAATTCCTTAGTTTAAAGTAAAGGAAAAACATGATATGAAGGGCCTAAACTAGTTTGTTGATGTGGCTGTCTTGAAGGCTGTTTTGATTGAAAATTTTGGAGAGATTTCTACTTGTGTATGTTGCTGTATATTGTTATTGTTGTTATTGATGATGTTGTGTATGTTGTGCGCCGTTTGGGAGTTCGATTGGAGTAAGAATTATAGGAGAAATGCTGCCTGAATTTCGTTAAGTTTTATACGTACTTGAAATGGGTAATAAGGGAGGTATATGGCCTAATTGTACTTCATGTTATCTTGGTTGTAGTGTTACAAGCTTGGGAAGTAAGCATCGGACATTAGGCAGACTCCAAGTTATGTTAAGGCTATCCTTTTTTTTTTGGCATGATCTTATGATATGAACCAACAAATGAGTAAATGAGCTTCCATATTACTCTACTCTTAGAGCCCGTTTGGATTGGCTTATAAGTTGCTTATAAGTTGCTTATAAGCTGTTTTCAGTTTTTTTGAGTGTTTGGCTGGCCAGCTTAAAATCATTTTGTGCTTAAAATAAGTTCAAAAAAATAATTGGGTCTATTTGACTTAGCTTATCTAAAGCAGCTTATAAGCCAAAAAAAATAAGTTAGACTACCCCAACTTATTTTTTTGGCTTATAAGCTGTTTTCAGCTTATAGGCATAAGCCCATCCAAACAGGCTCTTAGAAGCATTAGGAGTACTTCAGTCTTTGATGTTCCTGCACCCCGCTTATGATTGTTCCTTCTGTTCATGAGTCCAGTTCTATGTATACAGTTTATTCCTGCATTACATTTATTCATATATATATATATATATATACGCATATTGACCCGTGACCAAAAGGCGTTATATACGCGCATATTATATGTGTTGACATCCAATTTTGTCCCACTTTTCCTCTAAATAATTTCTTTACGCTTCCTAGTCATTAATAATCAATTTTTACTTATTAGTGTAATTATTTCCATTTCTAATACAACCACTATATTGGTAATACTATTATTTTTACTTTTATTATTAACATTAGTACTATTACAATCATATGTTGCTATCATCCTTACGTATTATTAGTAATAATAATAATAGTAACTACGCTAATTACTAAAATTATAATTCGTATCCTTAGTATTATTATTTAAGCAATATGTTTATATGTATATTTTCTAGTTATAATGTTCATATTATATTTAGCTATGTATGTATATATATATAGTAAATAGTCTGTGTTATAATTATAATATATTTAAAATTATTAAGATAAGGAAGTTAAAGAAAATGTTGTTGTAGGAAAAGGCCACTAGTTAAGCCAATTCAATCCAACACCATTTTCAACCAACAATTAGCCTCTAGCCCAATTCCCTTAACTAAGCCCAAATCTGTCTAAGCCCTTTTATCAAAATTAACCTCAGCAGCCCATTTTTGTTTTCCTCCCCACTGACCCAAATGAATCCCAAACCAGGCCAAATGAAAGCCCGCTTCAGCCAAACAAAACCTAGAAACAAAATTAAGGTGCAAAACTTTTCATCTTTTCCAGCAAGAGCCGCCCACCTCTTTTCCCTTTTATGAACAAAAGCCAATCTCTCTCACTTCTAAACCAGAATTTGTAGGCCTATTTTGGTGAAAGTCTTTAAAAATCTTCATCTCTTTCACACGATTCGGTCAAACGAAAAAAAAAACTGTTGGAAGAAATCCGCGTTTTCAGAGATTTGATTCTCTATTCAAACGATCATTTTCGTTCTTCAAGGCCCGCCCCGTCTAACTCGGAAAAATTATTAATTAAAAATGACGTACGAATTACGGCTCATTTTGACCGCATTTTTTATTTTTAAATATTTCTCGGAAGTATATCAATATTGGACTCATTTTGAAGCTCGTTTCTTAAAACGACGTGTTATAATTTTTATTTCATCAAAATATTATTTTACAAGGGGCAAATTCTTGATAATTCTATCTACCTCTTTTCCCTATTCAATAAAAAAAAAAACAAAAAAAACAAAAAAAAAAAAAGAAGAAGAGAGCATGCGTCTCTTTCTTTCCATCTCTGCTCCATTTTTTCTTTGGACAAAAGTTCAACTTTCCCTCATCTGATTTCTTTCTTTTTTTTTTTTGGGCTCCACACGTTTCCTCCTTTTTGACTGCATATCACCTTTTCCCTAAATTTTCTCCTTCTCCCCCAATCTCAACGACACAATCTCTATTTTTTCTACTACCAAATCACCTCTCTCTCTCCTCATTATTTTTTCACCACCAACGTTCAAAACAAACAGATTTCTTCAACTTTGAAATCCCGCCCAAAATCACAAATTCTAATTTTTCTACATCTATAAATACTTTATTAATTGCTTCAAAAAAAAAAAAAAAGGAGAAAACAGGGAGTTTTGAGAAACAAAAAAAAAAGAATCTCTCAATTCTTGTCTATCTACTTTAGTTATTTATAAGTTTTAATTCTCATTTTATTGGGGGAGTAGTAGCGGATCTAAGACCTCAAAGCCTCGTTCACTGCTCCCGTGGAAGGTAATAATCCGACACCGTGTTTTTACTTTTCATGTTAGAATCGTTGTGTTTGTTCAGAAAAATCATGAAATAGATCTGTCCATTTTTTTGACAGTCCGAGTACAACATGTGCTGCATTTGTTTGGGTATGTTCATGCGTTACGAAGCTATGTTTTACTTATGTTTCGCTTTCATCTTCCGTACTAAAATCATACCTCGAAATCTTAGGATATAATATCGTGTTTTTAATATGGTAGAGAATAATTTGTTCGATTCCATTTCCTTTCACATGGAATAGGGATGCAAACTTTATTTTATTTTTCTATTTTGTTTGGAGATACCTTTTAGCATCATCTCCACAAAAATGTATTAGTAGCATGTTTAATTTCCAAATGCTGTTAGCATGAATATGTACTTGTGAGTTATATTCTGAATTGTTGTTTCTCTCAACTTTTAGATGTCATGGTATTAGGAGTTTATTTTAATGTATTTATCTAAATGAGGTCATGGTTTATTACTTATTTTATTTTATTGTATTATTATTATTATTATTATTATTATTATTATTATTATTATTATTATTATTTTACCTGAGGCGTCATTGTTGGGAAGTACATATGGCTTTAGTAGTTTTAATTAATTAATTAGTAAACATATGAACAACCATCCAAATATGTCATACACTAGTAATCAACTTGAGATTTTAGATACGGATATAGAATAGTTCCATTTTTTTAGAGTAATTTGCTGAGTCCAGAAGTCTTGATTTCCAACCATTCGTTATTTTCTTGTTGTCTTTGTTGAGATTTAGTCTAGTTTTGCTTTCATTAAGTTGGATCTATGGATTCTCCATATTAATCTTTATTGTCTTGTTTTATTTGCATGAATACTTTGGAGCAAACATGGAGTCTTAATGCAAGACTCTTCCCGAGCATGGACTCGGAGTCACTTTCTTTGGACTATTATTTTCTCTTGTCTTAACTATGTAAAAGCCAAAAATAGTGGAAGTAGTCCCTATCCCCCTACTCTTTAGTGATGCTTGGGAGAATTAGTATGGGTTATATGCTGTAATGTTATGTCACTCTTGGTTATATGCTTTAATGTTATGTCACTCTTTGCCACTTGATACCTAGGATTCATGTCTAATTAATGAAGTAGTTTGAATCGGTAATGGAATTCTATAAACCTACTTAATCGATAAACCAAGCTTTAGTCCACAAAAAAGAGTTTTACTTATTTCATAAGTCAAAATTAAAGTTCAAATGACTTCTCAGAAAAACATCAAATCACATTTTTACAAATTTGCCTAGAAGTCAATTTACTACTTTTATCAATTTCGTTAAATCAAGTCACCATTTTTTCCTCATATGTTGCCCAATATTTTATTTTTAACAGTGTGAAGCTTTCTAAAAATTAGCTACATTTTATTTTCTTCGGAGGGCACAAATTATGCTCTTATACTTATATAATTTAAACTAATAGATGTTCTACTTTTTACTTTAGTGCTTTGCATATTTTGTAAGATTTCAATAAATATACTTTAGTACAATATTTTCAAAATATTCATTTTTAGCCATATATTAATTAACCTAAGTTTGGCCGGATAACCGTAGTTAACGGATTCTAAAGGATGCCTAACCCCTTCCTTTTAGGATAATATAGAACCCTTACCTAGAATCACACTGATTAAGCAGACTATTAACGGAGGTTTAGTTAGCTTTACCTTAGGTAATAATTAGGTGCCCTAATTCACCTTAAAATCAATTAGGTGGCGACTCCTTAAAACAAACAAATAGGGATCACCAATATGTCGTACTCTAATTTAACCCGGTTAAAATAGGGTATAACAGCTTGGCGACTCCACTGGGGACTTTAGGTTCTTAACCATAACAACTTAGGTTAATATTTAATTAATTGGATGTTTTGGGTGTTTTGCCTTTATTTTTGCTTTATTGTTTTCTTATGTGCTTTCAAATGGCTGTTTTATTATGACAAATTTTCTATGTTACTGCTTTCCTTAAACTGGCATTCCGTTCATATTTCCTCCATTTCTGGAAAACTCACACTATCACACGTACACGCGAGGTGTGTTTTGCGCACCCGTAAATTTCTTCAAATATCCAAAATTTTAGGAGAGTTGGCGTATGCGCGGGGTGTCCGAATAACGGTTACCGCGTAGCATTCTCACTCGAGTAGTCCGCTCGAGAACCTTGTGTCTAGTAAACCCACTCTTAGTCTACCTAGGGTAGAGCGAAAACCAAAATCTTGTAAGGACATGCATCATTTTAAACCTAGGAGGCTTAATACCCTTGGCGTATTGAGTTCATTAGTTAACCTTACCAAATGTCCAAATGAGTCTATGACTCTAAGTGGCACTATTCACTATTTATGTGCATTATTTAAAGGACAAATGTGAAGAATATGTGGACCTAGTACTCTATAGATAAATATTTTGGAAAAACTAATATTTTGTTGCAGGTTGCCGTGGAGCATCCAATTAATGAAGGTTTGAAGACAACCAAAGGAAATTAGTGGAGATGAAGTATTAGATATCTTAGATTAACTTTGAATTGTATTATTAACTGGCATGTAATAAATTTTTATTATTCTTGTAAATTAGTTTTAGGAAGAGTTATGGAATGATACATAAAAGACATATTTGTCCTTCAAATGTTCGTTAGGCCTACCTCTGGCATAAAGAGGTCCCTTGCATTATAGGACGCGATGTATTATGTGCAATAATGTGTTTATGTGCAATAACATGTCCTTACCGTATACTGACTTGTTTTCTTTTTCTTTTCTTGTTTTATCTTTTTTCTTTTAAACTTATTTTCAAAACAAAAGGTTGACTTGTGCTAAAGGGGAACTGGCGGAGCATCCATATTTCACACGGTCTAAAACCAAGAAATCAGACTCTGACTCATCGCTAATCACCTGGTTAACTAAAAAGACTCGTTCTAAAATGGAGCAAAGTTTGATCAATGCGACCACTTCATCTGGGCCATCTCTTAGTTTACCGATCACGAGGGATCCCACATCCTCTAATGAACCAGAAACACATTTGGAGATCATTGCTCGTCTAGAGCAACGAGTTTCTGAACTAAGTCGCATGGTACTTCAAAATCAGTCATTTTCTCAAACTCCGCCACATATGACTCCATCTCGTGGGTTTCGTCAGACGTGCCTATGCCACCTCCATTCCCAAACTTGGATGAACTTAACCAAGCAAACGTTTTTACCACTTCTCAACCAGTTCATTCCGAACCCTTCGCCCGCCTAGTTACTCAAAATGCTCCTCTTTTGTTTACAACCGCTTCTTCAAAGTCTCAGTACATACCGCTAGCACATGATGTTACCAATGCGCATCAAGTTCCGCCGGTATATACTTATGCCACAGCTCCACCCATGACACAAACCCAAGGACTATGTCACACAGATGTTGATCATTATGTCGAAGTAGAAAAGGAGGCAAGGAAATGATAAATAGAAAGCTCAAAAGTTTGGAAGATGCTATGAGAAGTTTGCGTGGACTCGGTAGTAACCAAAGCGTGAGATATGAAGAGTTATGTGCATTTCCTGAGGTAGAATTGCCACCAGGTTACAAGATTCCAAAATTTGAGAAGTTTGATGGGTCGGGAAACCCTTTCTTCCATTTGAAGGTCTATTGTGAAAAGTTGATTGGTGTGGGGAAGAACGAAGGGATAAGAGTCAAACTATTTAATCAGAGTTTGAGTGGAAAAGCTTTGGAATGGTATTCCAAGCAAGATACAACCAAATGGAGTACTTGGGATGACTTGGCAAATGCTTTTGTGGATCATTGCAAGTTTTATGTTGAGATCACTCCTGACAGAATCTCAATTACAAAATTAAAGAAGAAGTCAACTGAATCATTCTGAGAATATGCGATACGGTGGAGGGAAGAAGCATCTAGGGTACACCCGCCCATAGAGGAAACATAAATGGTTACTTTCTTCATTCAGGCACTAGAGCCGGAGTACTATGAACGTTTGGTGACAATGGGCGGAAAAACTTTTGCAGAAGTGATCAAAGCTGGGGACATGATCGAAGATGGCATTAAGACAGGGAGAATAACAAGTCTAGCGGCATTGCAGTCTACTAGTAAGGACATACAGACTGGTGCTCCCGGAAATGGAAAGAAAAAAGAAAAGGACGCGGCAGAGGTAATGGCTCTGGGAAGCCCCTCATACCACCATCAACAACCTTCGCGGTACAAGTCTAATGCTCTCCACTCACAATATTTCCAATATTCATCACATCCATACAACCAAACTTTGTCATCTTACCAACCTCAATCACCACAAATTTCCTACCCCGTCTACAACACACAACCAACATACCCAGCTCCACCATCACAATTTCATCATCCAAACAATGCATCCGCACCTCACCCAAATAGACCTTTTCGCAATTTTACACCGTTAGGAGAGCTGTTATACCCCTTTTTAACCGGGTTAATTTAGGGTACAACATATTGGTGATTCCTATTTTGTTTATTTTAAGGAGTCGCCACCTAATTAATTTAACGGTGAATTAGGACACCTAATTTATTAACTAAGGTAAAGTTAAAACTAAACCTCCGTTAATTGTCTGCTTAACCAATGTGATTCTAGGTAAAGACTCTATATTATCCTAAATGGAAGGGGTTAGGCATCCTTTAGAATCCGCTAACTACGGTTATCCGACCAAACTTAGGTTAATTAATTAAGATGGGAATTTGTATAAAAGAGGACTTTGAATGCCATTTTAAATAAACTTGTGAATATTACTAAGGCTTTAAATAAAATGCTATTTAGAAATAAAACTTATAAAGGATAGTTTGCATAAAAAGGGATTTTAGATGCTATTTAAATAAAGCTTAAAATGTTGCTAAGACCTTATATGAAAATATAGTAAATGCTATTCAAGATAAGACTCGTAGAAAACATGATAATTTGCCCATAAACAATAGCTTTTGAGAGAAAGATTTAGCAATTTTAAACTTTGGATTATGTTATATGAATGTAGCAATGTAGAAAAATCTGGGCTTATAAACAGGATTCAAAAGGAAGTGAATTTTCTTTCTCCTTTTTATCATTTTTTATTAATTATGCTTAGCTAAAAAAATATGCATGATTGATTCAAACTTGAAGAGTTATCTTTGAAATATACTTGAGTTTGTACTTGCATATTAGTGACGTTTTGAAACATTTATGATAAAAAAATATGATTCTCTTTATTTAAAATATATAGTCATGCCATTTTGCAAATCAATTATTCCAAAAATAAAACATGAAAAGAAGAGAATAATTTATGGAATTAATTGTTAGTCTTCCTTAAGCTAAACTACCCATTACTAAACCTACTAATTCATTAGGATTTATGTAAATTAAGAAACAAAACAAACAAAGAGTTAGTTGCATAATACAAATTAAATGCACAAAATGAATAGAGGAGTAGATAATTTGAATGGGCTCAGCCCATTTTTAAAAGAGCGGCTGCAATCGGGGCTGTTGTTGTTGAAGTGGGCTCAGCCTATTTTTTTTTTTTACATGCTGCGTTCAAGGGCTGCTGTTAGGCTTCGGCCCAATATTTCATTTCGCTGCGGATGGGTTGAATGAGGGATGATTCGAGAAAGATTACGTTGGGCTTTCAGCCCAACACCGAATGCGGAAGAAGAACGAGTCCCTCGGACTCGTATGCGATGTTCATGCATAAAAAACGAAGGAAAAAGAATTAGTATATTATCAATGAATAAGGTTAAACATATAAGATGTAAACATCAAAAACAGATCAGTAGATTGTATATATTGTGTATATCCTATGTATATCACATGGCAGTAGCATAATAGCAAAGAGGAAGAGGGAGAGTAGAAGGGTTTCACATCAGCTCAATGTCAATATACCAGATATACACACATATATTGTCTTATAAACATTTATTGGACAAGAGACTCCTCTATAGTTCAAGAGTAACACTCAGTAAAATAGCTAGTCCTACACATATAAATCGCTGGTCACTTTCAAAACAGGATGGTCTTAAATTAAATATGAATGCGGCTCAATGAGAGTATCATGTTTAAGCATTCTAGTGGTTTGTATTTAAAGAAATCTATACACACAGAACAATGACCAAAGAAGGACGGAATGGGGTCACGCTTCATGATGTACAGGGGCTATTTGACACTCAAACCAATTTGTGCAAAATCTAAGAAAAGTTAAGATTCAATAAATACTCTACTCCAGGTCTAAATGGGAGATAGAAGGAAAACCCTCATATATGCATTTAGGGAAGCAGTACTCATGGAGATCGCATTCTGAGAACCTAGATCTATTTAGACGATGTACAACAAACCACATAGAGGAGCAAACAGGAACAACATTTAACCCATTTTTGTCTAGACATTCAAAAGCGTGACCATCTTCCTTTTTACAATATCAAAACATATCATAGAAGGTACAAGATCAAAACAGAACCAAAAGATGACTCCAACAGTGAATCATATGGTTACCACTGCTCATGCTTTAACTCATTGAAGGACGGACCAGTTTCGGACCAAACTATGATTGCAGTTCCTATTCTAGAAGAGGTACATAGGTCATTTGCCTTCCCTTTTAATTTTATTTAATTATCCAACTTATCCTGTTAGCTAATCTCAATCATTAGTCTCATATTCATGCTAAATCAACACTCATATTAGTTACTATGTTAGGAATGATTCTAAATGTCTGAAAGGGCATCAAATCAGGCAAAGCCAACATATAATATTCACTAAATTGTTGTTAACTTACACCAGTGATCCCAATATTACAACATTTTGAGAGAATATCAACTGTTTCCTATATTTTCATACTGGCTCTCCCCTTTTTAGAACAACAATGAGCATTTGACTTGGTTAAGCTATTTTTAACGTTAGGAATCTCATCCACAAACTATTTCACAATCAAGATTACTGATGTTCAAAATTACGGACAGATCATGGTCTTAATCATATTACACTAATCATAGCTAGTGGGGTACACTGGGTATAGCTGACCATTTACATACAGAGAAATGTCTTATACTCAAACGACTCAGGAGCTATCCTAGCAGATGCGAGACAGTTTGAGCAAAATACACATGAACAACTTAAATTTCACGGACCAGCACTGATCAGTTAATATTCAAACTAACCACTTTATGGACATGCTAATGAATAGATAAACTCCCTCAACCCACGTTTAACAGTTACTAACTAGATTTAAGACCATACTAACACATAGAACAAGTTGACAAATGAATAAATCTAACATGTATGATTCTTAAGCTAAATACATGATTAGTTGATGCTATGCCATATTAACAAAGACTAAACTCAACTAAACTAAACAAACACCAACACAGATGTTAACTAACACACAAACACAAATTAAACTAAAACACGCAAAATACTAAAAATAAATAAAATGAAGAGGGTTCACCGACCTTCTTTGGGTGCAGCGAAGTGGGGCGAAGGCTTCGATATACACTCGAACACTTCAAAACTCGATTCCCAGAAATAAAAAAGACTGATAAAACTGAAATTTTGATTAGGGAATTTTTTAGCGACAAAAACGAAAGCTTTCAATTTCTATGGAATTTTTCAGGCTAAACAACTCAATTTTTCAAGGGATTTTTGTGCGGCTGAGAACTTAGTTCTTGGGGAATTTCCTCAATCCCAAAAAAAATCTCCCTTCAAATGACTTGGAATTGATTATTTATAGGGCGAACTAGGGTTTCGTTTGAGAGGAGCGTGGACAGAGGAACGTGGGGATGGCAGAGGAGCGTGGGGGACAGAAAGAAGTGGGGAACAGGAGCATGGTTGTGGCAGAGGCGTGGGAGAGAGATGATGGAGGGAGAAGAGGGATGGGGCGGCGGCTTAGGGTTTAGGGGGTAAAGGGGAGGGGAGAGAGTATAGTGGTGGGTTTGGTGTGAGATGAAAACGTTAAAGGGGTATTACCCTTTAACTGAAAAGAACTTGGGCCGGGTCGCGTAAAAATGATTAATGGACTGGGTCGGACTCAGAGGGGTAATGGACTGGGTTGGCTGAAAATATGGGCTGGGTGAATTAAAATGTGGGCTAATTTTATGAACTGGTCCGAAAATAGTATGGGTTGATTGGGCTACTGCATTTAAATAACTCGATACTAGAGATTGTTAAAATATTACTTAATATAAAATATGCAATTATTAGTGCTCAGACAATAAAATTATATGTCGTCGTAATAGTCGTGCAACAATATTTCGAAAGTCCACAGTAAATAAACATTATTATTTAATTATGCGAAGATAAATGCGATGCGTGTGCGTAAGCTGGTAAAAAGTGCCGAAATGACAAAAATGTGAATTATAATAGTACTGGTAACATAATAATAATAATAATAATAATAATAATAATAATAATAATAATAATAATAATAATAGCTAGTAACTGTAATAGATTAATGAAACGCCAGTATTGATAAGAGCAAAATATAAATATATTTTTTAATTTGCCAAAAATATTGGAAGCGTAAATAGGTATTTCGGAGGAAAGGCGGGACAAAATTGGGTGTCAACAAGAGCCATTGAGCGTTGTTTTTGAAAGACTGCAATGTTGACACCCAATTTTGTCCCTCCTTTATTTAATTTTATTCACTCGGGCGTCTAAATTTACTGACAAGCTAAATATTTTATTTTCACTACTATTATTTGCGCTACTTTTATTTTCAACATTACGAGCATTACTTTATCATAAATTTTAAATGTTCGTCATCGTTTCATTTTTTCCGGTTTGGAATCGTTAAATTAATTACAAGACAACACTTTGTAAAATCTTTATTTTTCTACATATTAATTATTAATTGTCTTTACATAGTATATGTTGTACTAGTTATTAATTTAGAAGCCCAAGAATAATTAAAATAGAGGAGGAAAGATCAACAATCTTCATCCAAACTATTAGCCCATATTCTAATTAATTCAACCAGTCCATTACCCTTAAACTACCCAAACGACCAGCCCATTCGTTCTACCCGGTCCAGCCCATATCCTAAATTACCCGGCCCAATGTTATTTCCCTAAAACATAATCCCTATCTCTCCTCTCTTTCTTTTCTCTTCCACCTTCGGCCGCCTCCCTCACCTCTCTCTTTCATCCGCTCCCATACGCTCCTTCTCTCCCTCACGTTCCTCTGCACCTCCACTCTCCCGTGTCCCCCACGCCTCACGCTCCCTCCACTCACCTCTGTCACCCACTCATCTCTGCCCCCCCACGCTCCCTCTCTCCTCTCTAAAACCCTAATCACAACCCTATAAAGAAGAGGAATTGAGAGGAGATGACGGGATTTTTGGAGAGGAAACCTAATCAACTTTAGGCAAAGGAGACCGAAAATCCCATGAAAAATCACAAGGATCTGGAACCACAAAAATCCCCTATAAAACACAAGTTTTAATCAACAAAAATGGACAACAATTACTCTATTTTCCTTTCTTTTTCTGTTTAAAACTTTAGTTACTTTAATCGGGTTCGGGTTCGGATTCTTCGAGTTCGAGTATAGATCCGAGACCTCGACGCTCCCTAGTTCATTGCACCTCAAACAGGTGAAATCCGACGCTATTCCGATTTATTGTTCCGTTAGATTTTCGTTAGTATAAAAATCATGTTACGATGCCTTGTTGATTATCGTTTCACTTAAAATATGTGCTTACTGTTGCTCTTATATTGGTTTAGATATCAGCGTATGTGATGTTTGTTGTTGCCGTGTGATCTTATTACAACATGTGTTTGCATAATTTCTGATGTTTTGATTAAATTCCAAGTATGAAGTCACACGTTTGTCATTTTCGCTTCGTCTAAAATTAGTTTAGCATATTTGAATTTGTTGGTTTCAGTTAGTCAGGAAATATCAAGCACACTGTTTTAATCAATTGGGTCTGTTTAAGTCTGACTGTTAGTATGAGCGTCATATTTAAAGGTATAAAGCATAACACCATGTCTTCCTTCAAATGTTAGTGTCACTAGTCGAAATCACTCTTCTAAATTCAGAATGTGGTCTTCCAGTTGGGCATTATGCATACAAATTGGGGTTTAATCAAATATAGGGATATGATTTAAGAAATGCTGTGTTAAAATGCTACAGTTATTTAGTGTCATCACTAGTTCAATCTTACCATCTGTATTTTGTTTTATAAAGGGACTTATAGAGATCTGATTAGTTCAGCATTATACTAGTTCATCATTGAATGACTCTTGAATACTTTAAGTCCCAAAATAAATGGCAAAGTAAAAGTTTAAACATGGGTTATATGGATTCCTTATATGCACACTAAGCTTGAAATAGCACTGAAGGGCTTAAACATGACTATTTGAACCTGTTTCTGTTTAATTGGGTCTAGAAGCTGCCTGGAACTGCTTTGCATAAAGCTGACATGTTTCAGTCTCTCAATGAACACTCTTGTTTTTGCCTTCATGTTCAACCAGAGGTTTCTTTGTCTAATGTAGCTAAGGTTTTAATCTCAAAGGTCATAATTTTGCCAAATAAGTATTTGTATACTGTTTTGAGTTTCTCTATGTGATCATGAACAACAAATCTTATCTCTGTCCCGTTTTACCCTTTGAATCCTGCATTATTGATTATGGTTTACTACTCTCTCCGTTCTAAATGTGTCATCATGTACCACTGAATGAATTTTGCATAACCCCTCCCTTTCAAACATGCTGTAACTTGCCTGTCGTTCTTTCATCTTGGCTGTTGCACATCCATGCTGCCCTGTGCTACTGTTTCCTTCTGATTTTTTTTTTGCATAGCATTCCTGCCCCTTTGTGACTGGTTTTCTGGTGTTCTCTTTCCTTTCCTGCTTGTTGTCCTAGTTAAAGACACACTGTATGTTTGTTCTATGCAATCACATGGCCTCCATGGCATTTCATCTTGCTTAGTATTGTGACCTGCTTTTGATCATGCATCCTATGTTTAGAAATCTTCTCCAATTGTTTTCTTCTTTTTTGTTTCTCTGAACATAAACTACTGAACCTTCTACCCAATTCTCATGATTGTGGTTGTTTGACCTATATTCCAGTCCCTTCTCTTTGTTTTCTCTTTCATCCTCTTGAATGCTATATGTTAGTTAACCTATTGATGTGGCGTGATTTTACGCCACTATCGATGCTTTTTAACTATAAGTTTTACTTGTTTTTAAGCAAGTCTATGTCATTTTACGAAGTTTTTGTCATGTTTCAGGTAATACGAGGTCCCTAGAGCCTAAGTATGGAAAACAAGCAAAAAAGTTGCAAAAACTGGAAATAACTGGAGGTTAATTATTGGCGAAATATTGCTCTGCGCGATCGCGCAGTAAGTTCACGCGTTCGCGGTCACGCGCGTCCGTGACTCTGCGAACGCGCAGTAAGTTCACGCGTTCGCGGTCACGCGCGTTCGTGACTCTGCGCGATCGCGATACTTCTTCACGCGTTCGCGATACATAAACGAAGCAATTGCACGCGATCGCGCAGTGACGTGGCGCGATCGCACTGAAGGTTTTTCGGGAATTTTCAACCAGAACCTGGGATTTGACGATTTCTTCCATTCCAGTTCATATAAATAGAAAATTAGGGCAAAACATCAGAGATCTTTGGCAGCTCCCACAAGTTGGAAGCTAGGGTTCCTACAAAAATTGTTCTTTCTTCTTTTTAATCCTTGTTGATGGAAATCTCTTGGTGACAATTAAGATTGACACTCTTGTTGTGCTTATTTATTCATTTGCATTGTTCTTAATCAAGTAAGTTTTTGCTATTTTAATTATTCTTGTTCTTGAATGTTTTCAAGGGATTAGCTAACCTTTGAACTTGCCCATTTACTTTGTTTGAGACTCGGAAGAGGAAAAACGGAGTTGGGATAGGATAATTAACATGAATTTGGGGCGTTAACCCTCATCTAATGGAAATTGACCTAGGAATAGGCAATACCAATTGTAGCCATATTCGGGTGTTCTTAATGCTCCTAATTGCTTGAGGGATCTTCAATTGGGTAGTCTAGTTAATCTTCGGAAGAAGTTAATTTAGAGTCATTATCCGAGGCTAAATAACATAAACTTGCTATTATTTACAATTTGTGAAATAGATTGGATCGTTACTTGAGAAGTAGTTTCCCTCCTTCTATTCTTGTTGCCATTGATCAATTTACTTGCTTTCTAGATTAGAATTTATATTTTCATATTTTATAAAAACCTTATCAAAAACCACCATTGATGCGTTCGGGCATAGCTATTGTTAGTGATAATTCCTAATCTGCTTAAATCACCTACATATTGTTCTCTGTGGGATTCGACCCCAACCTTGTTGGGTTACTATATTTGACAACGTCCGTGTTATACCATTAATAGGTGTAATTTGAGCGTATCAAATTTTGGCGCCGTTGCCGGGGATCAATTGGTGTATTTTGGCTAATCTAGGAAATAAGCTAACTTGCTTTGATCCGAACCTGTGAATACTTGTGTAGTTGTTATCTGTGTTTTTAATTTTCTTTAAAAAAAAATAAAAAAATAAAAAAATGGCATCTTGGAATGAAAATGGGTTTGATGGTTGTAATCCATATTTTGATGACCCATGTCCATATTGTGGAGGACCCCACTTTTGGCAAGATTGTGAATATGCTCCCGGGAGAGAGATGTGTGCACCGTCTGAATCCTATGATGAGAGTATTTGTAATATATATGGTGGTCAAGGTGGACATTGGGGTGATTGTCCCAATTATTTCACTTCCCCTCCCCCTAGTTGTTCTAACGAAAATGCTAGGTATGCTTTTGAGTTTGACAGGGACAACAACATGACAAATGAAGGACAAAGTGCCGGATATGAAGGCATCATGGCAATGCTCCAAACATACTTAGATCGAGAAGCTAAGATGGAGGAAAAACGAAAGCTCCTCCAACAATCCGTTTTAGAAAATGGAGAAGCCATAAAAGGACTGAATGATTCATTTGAGGATGCAAATTCCTCAATTGTCATGGAAGTGTCGACTCCTCAAAATGAAATGGTTGAAGAAGAGATTTCAAGTTTACAAGATGAACCCGAAAATTCTTGTGACCATGACGAGAGTTGTGAAATTGAAGAAACGGTTCAACTTGAAGAAAATGAGCTAAATCATGAAGAAGAAATCTCCAATTCTCGAAAAGAGGAAATTGAGGAAATGTTGAATGGCATTATGGCGAGAAATGAAGAATATGGGAAGATTGTGGTCAATTGGTGGGAAGTAGTTCAACATGGAGATAATGAAACTATCCAAAACATGGATTTCACCATGTTAGGATTTTTACAAGCTTTGGACGATTCTCACCATGAAGAAAAACTTGACAAAGAGGAAATTTTGAGCCAAGATTGGCTAATGAATCAAGCTCAACAACTTGAAGCCTATGGAAATCACCGTGAAGGCTTTTCACGGATGATGGAAGAATATCTAAAAATGCATGTTGAGCAAAGTCAAGAAATGGAGTTACTTGAAATTGCTATCCAAAAATTGGAGGCCGAATTGAATGCAAAGATTGAGGAATGTAACACTCAATATCAAAAGGCCATGGATAGCAGTTTTAAGTTGATTTCCAATGAAGAAGTGGTCACTATTGATTTTCAAGAGCTAATCATAAATTACCAACCAACAAATCCTAGAATAGTGAATGATGCCGAGATTGAAGAAATGATACTAGAGTTGCATAAAAAAGTTCATGAAATCGTTTTTGAAGACTCTAGTTCATTTATGGGTAAGAATGTCAAAATTCATGCAAACTTGAAATTTGAGCGCGTTGGACCACATTCGAACCATTTTTCAACATCGTGCTTGGTTGATGATATGGAAGTTGAACCAAACAAGCCAATGGAGAATTTTGGATACGAAGAAGAAAGCGTTTTTATTTTGAAGTTTGCTATGCCAAGAAGGCAAAATGGCATTCCTCACTCAATGGCCAAAAAGTGCAAAATGCGACATCCGAGAGTTGGCCTCTTTATTTTTTCTCCACCGCCTCATGAGCATCACCGAAATCTTGATTCAAAGTTGGGGCGCAAATTCATAAGCTCCAAATGGCGAGAAAAGCGGTAAAGTTGGTATCCGTCGTGCCGCGACGTTAACTTAAGCGCTTGGTGGTAGGCAACCCATCGTTTTTAAATTTTTTAATCATTTTTGAAATTTGATTTTTTTTTAGAATTGTTTAGTTTATGATTTGTGACTAATCTGCAAAATTTCACAATTTTTGGAATTGTTTAGAATAGGTTGAGTTTTCAGAACAGCCACAAATCAGTAGCTGCTGGTTTCTGCTTATTTTTGGAATCTGGAAAAACAAGGCCGAAATTATCTCTACGCGATCGCGCAACATACCTACGCGATCGCGTACAAAAAAAAATAAAAAAAAAAAGAGTAAATTACTCTGCGCGATCGCGCCACATCACCACGCGATCGCGCAGAGGCGCGTTTTTAAAGAACTAAACAGACCTGGGGGTTAAAATCCCCCATTTTCCTCCCATATTCCTCCCATTTCCCTATTTCTCTCTCAAACACAATTTTAATTTTTTTGGAAAAATTCTTCAACTTGCAACCACAAGGTATGTGATTCCTTCATTGTCTTGTTCTAGGGTTGTTTTTATCATCATTCCATGTTAGAAATTGTGAAAGAATTTTTTTTTTCTTTTACTTGTTTACGCATGAATATATGATGAAATTGTTGAATTTGTTGTTATACAAATTGTTGTTTGTTGTTGAGTGTTGTGAGTTGAGTGTTGGGTGCTGATATAAGAAAACAATTGGGCAAAACACAAGCTTAAAATCGTTGAATTGAAGCCCCAAAAATGATGCGCATAACCTGTTTGTGAAAATGCTTGGGAGAATCTGAAATGATTCAGTGCGATCGCGCCAATACAAGCCGCGAACGCGTTGAATAATGGACAAAAATGGCGCGATCGCATACTGTTGAACCGCGATCGCGGTTAAGGAAATCAGAAGAATTACGCGATCGCGCCAGTTCCTTGCGTGATCGCGCTGAAGGAATACAGCAAAATGGCGCGATCGCGACTCCTTGTCACGCGATCGCGCTGAAGGAAAAATCCCAGTTCACAAACAGAATGCTCGTACAGAGCTGTTCAAAACTTGGGTGCCCAATGTCCTTAACTCAACTCCTTATTATACATCACTGTAGGTGTTCATATGCATTGTGTTTGTTTTGTAGGTACTTAAACTCAAAAAATGGCTTCATCATCCAGTGCTGCCCAAGTACCCTTGATTGAATATTATGACACCACCACCTTCCAGTTAGCAAAATGTTTGAAGCTATATGATAGACTGCTGGGAAAGAGCTTCATTGAAGAGAGGGGCTTTGTAACAGAAAGTTTGGAAGAAAAGATGCCCGAGTTCTATGGAAGGTTGGTAACAAGCGGCTGGATACGCTTTGCAGATGAACCAATCAGGGCAAATCATACCCTGGTGCGGGAATTCTAAGCAAATGCTGCAGAGGCAGACATTACATATAGGGCAATTGTCAAAGTCAGAGGTGTGGATGTCCTGTGCAATGCCTCAAGAATCAATGCCTATTATAATCTGCAGGATGGTGACAACAGCGAGATGGCACAGATGTACGAAAACCTGCGGCAACAATGGTTTGTGTCCCACCTTCACGGTGGGGAACAACCAAAGTGGCTAAACACAATGCAGAAAAGGATTGACTCTGCAGAGTTCACCGCTGAAGCCAAAACTTGGCTTGATATTGTCACATCCAGGGTGCTGCCTTCAAAACATGATTCAGAGGTGCCGCTTGAGAGGGCTAAAGTAATTTGTGCTGTGATGGAAGGATTGCCTGTTGACGTGGGGAGGCTCATTATGCAGGAAATCCGGGAGGTGGTGCTTAAACGGACCAAGAGCTTATTCTTCCCATCATTGATCACTTACTTGTGCTCCACTGATGGAGTGCCCACAAGACCAGGCGACAGAGAAAAAGGGTGCTGGACCGATTTATCCGTTGAAAAAGAGAGGGCCTGGTAATGTACAGAAGAAAAGGAAGATTGATATAGCAACATCATCATTTGAGCAGTTCACATCTACTGCATCAGATTCGATTGGTGGGGCATCTGCCCCCCCCCATGGCTATACCAATCTTGCCACCACTGCAAGAAGCCGCCAGGCCTTTCCAATATATCTCCACCCAGGTCCATGGGGTGGACAATCGTCTTCAGCAGCTAGTGGCTAGTCTCCCTGCGGGCCCATATGGAGAAGGCACATCTACAGCTCCCTCTGTTCCTATTGGTCCAACATTAGCAGGTGTGGTGGAGGACATGAAGCATATCAAAGAAAAGCAGGGAAAAATAGAGAGGAGGCAGAAAAAGGCAAAGGAGCATGCCAAGAAGCAAAGCAAATTTCTGAACAAAATGATGAGCATTCTGAGGAGTGTATGCGGAGCACAGCACGAAGAGGAGGAAAATGAGGATGATTTTGTCCTGCCAGAGCCCAGCAGCTCCAGTTCAGAGGGTGAGCAGAGATGACCATAGCACGCAGTGCTAGGAGGTATAAAAAAAAAAAGTTTTTCTGTGTTGATGTACTGCAGTGGGGACACTGCAAGTTTTTTTAGTTAGGGGTAGGAACCTCCTCGACTTTTCTTTGCCAGAGTTCTTTTCCTGAGGGGGGTTTTATTTTGTTGAAACTGGCATGTTTAGGATATTACTTAGGTTGAATAGAGTAATTTTGTTTTATTTGGTACTACTTGGCAACTAATGGCATGTATTGTGTTTTGTTGAAATTTTTGGACCCCTCGAAATTTTGAAAAATGCATACTTAGAACAGTTATTGTCTGACATGATTGATTCTTTATATGACATTGTGATTATTGGGGTGTTGTGTGTGATGAATTACTACTTAGGAGGTCACAAGTGTAAAAATTGTTGTCCTTATGCCGATGTGTGTGTGAAGTGTTAGTTTGATTCTGTTTATGCATGTATAATCTAGAACTTGCCCGGTTGGTCTTGTTTGAAATGCGAAAGTTAGTTTGGTTGTGAAATGATCTTAGGCTTTCTTTGTGTAAATAAGTCACTATGCCTAAATAAGCTTCTCCAAAAGCTGAAAATACCCCTAGTTTCCCCTTTTGAGCCTTTTTGACCTTTTTCTTGGCTAGCCAATTATGAAACCTTACCCTTTGTGAAATTAATCCATCTTCACACCCGTTCCCTCCTTGATGCTATTAATTAGATGAGGAAAAATGCCTAAGTTGGGGGTGAATTAAATGTGGAGTATATGTTCAAAACATAAGTTGGGGGTGGTGGAGTTTGCTAGTGAAGATTTGATGTGGTAGCTGCGTATATATATATACAAAAAAAAAAAAAAATCATAAAATTGTAACGCAAAAAGAATTGTAAGTTGGTTAGAAGTAAAACCACATCGAGGTCGAAAACTGAAAGAAAATAAAGGGGTGGAAAGAAAAGAGGCGAATTAAGGTGACAAGATGTTATAGTGTTCAAGGAGGGTGAGTCACTAATATCCAAAAAGTATCCGACCCGTCCCTAAACCTACATTACAAGCCGAAACAAGTCCTAATGAGATCATAACCGAACGATCCTAGGATGAGAACATAGAAAATAAGGGCAAGCCTATGGTATTTGCATGTGTAAATATGAATTGTCTTTGTGAGTGTGAGTGTTTTTCTCTTCTCTTTCGTCTTCGTCCCATTCTTGTCGTATATATGTGTGTTGGGACATTCTTTGGTCTATATGAGGGCATAAGGATGAAAATTGAACAAAATAAAGTGACAGCCTAAAGTAGCGTTTGTGTGCACCATAATATGTTCGATAATATGATGTCATTCATTGAAGCTTCATGGTTAGTCGTAGTGTTCTTGAGTTGTGTATGTTGCTTTAAAACAGAAATTGGGGTGGTCCTTGGAAGAAAAACATGCATGCCGGTAGTTCAGAGTCATAACCAATGTAGACATTGTTATTCTATAATATCTAGGTGTTAGATTGAGTCGTGGTTTGTATGGCTTGCTTGAGGACAAACAAATACTTTAAGTTGGGGGTGTTGATGTGGCGTGATTTTACGCCACTATCGATGCTTTTTAACTATAAGTTTTACTTATTTTTAAGCAAGTCTATGTCATTTTACGAAGTTTTTGTCATGTTTCAGGTAATACGAGGTCCCTAGAGCCTAAGTATGGAAAACAAGCAAAAAAGTTGCAAAAACTGGAAATAACTGGAGGTTCTGGAAATTATTGGCGAAATATTGCTCTGCGCGATCGCGCAGTAAGTTCACGCGTTCGCGGTCACGCGCGTCCGTGACTCTGCGCGAACGCGCAGTAAGTTCACGCGTTCGCGGTCACGCGCGTTCGTGACTCTGCGCGATCGCGATACTTCTTCACGCGTTCGCGATACATAAACGAAGCAATTGCACGCGATCGCGCAGTGACGTGGCGCGATCGCACTGAAGGTTTTTCGGGAATTTTCAACCAGAACCTGGGATTTGACGATTTCTTCCATTCCAGTTCATATAAATAGAAAATTAGGGCAAAACATCAGAGATCTTTGGCAGCTCCCACAAGTTGGAAGCTAGGGTTCCTACAAAAATTGTTCTTTCTTCTTTTTAATCCTTGTTGATGGAAATCTCTTGGTGACAATTAAGATTGACACTCTTGTTGTGCTTATTTATTCATTTGCATTGTTCTTAATCAAGTAAGTTTTTGCTATTTTAATTATTCTTGTTCTTGAATGTTTTCAAGGGATTAGCTAACCTTTGAACTTGCCCATTTACTTTGTTTGAAACTCGGAAGAGGAAAAACGGAGTTGGGATAGGATAATTAACATGAATTTGGGGCGTTAACCCTCATCTAATGGAAATTGACCTAGGAATAGGCAATACCAATTGTAGCCATATTCGGGTGTTCTTAATGCTCCTAATTGCTTGAGAGATCTTCAATTGGGTAGTCTAGTTAATCTTCGGAAGAAGTTAATTTAGAGTCATTATCCGAGGCTAAATAACATAAACTTGCTATTATTTACAATTCGTGAAATAGATTGGATCGTTACTTGAGAAGTAGTTTCCCTCCTTCTATTCTTGTTGCCATTGATCAATTTACTTGCTTTCTAGATTAGAATTTATATTTCCATATTTTATAAAAACCTTATCAAAAACCACCATTGATGCGTTCGGGCATAGCTATTGTTAGTGATAATTCCTAATCTGCTTAAATCACCTACATATTGTTCTCTGTGGGATTCGACCCCAACCTTGTTGGGTTACTATATTTGACAACGTCCGCGTTATACCATTAATAGGTGTAATTTGAGCGTATCACCTATCCTAATTATAGCAATCTATCATGTCTGTTTTGTTTACCTCCTGTTGCACCTACCTTTTCCTTTTGTTTTTCCCTTGCTGCATTCTGCTGTTACCAGATATTTGTGTGTGCCATGTTGAACGTGAAATCAGTGGGTATATTTGACTGATTGCTCGCTAAATGCTGTGCTTCTTTTGTGGAATGTCTTTGTATATTTAGAACAATCTCATTAAATATGTCTCTAGTATTCCCTATTTTGTTTTTGTACTGAAGCGTTCTGGACATGATAAACTTGGTGGATGTTTAACTTGGGATTAATTGTCGGTTGGCATTTATCACGCTTGGTTGAGAAATTAAATTTCCCGTTGCTAATCCTTTTCTTTTCTTCCACATGACCACACCGGAGCCGGAGAGTTTCTACTTTGAAACTCAACTACGTTGTTACCGCATATCCTCTCTCGCCTCTCAAGCATTCAACCACAAAGGATATTTTGTCTTTCCATGGAAGCCGAACACAACCATTGAATCCTCTCATTTATTTTTGCTTGTTTTATTTACTCATGTTGGTGTGACTAACAGTTTTACCTTTAATTGTGTGTTTATAACTTTCTCCTTCTTCTAGAACTCGAAATGGCCATGAGATTAATTACTAGGACATTATCCAGAATTTCTCGTCTTTAGACAATAACAGGGAATATTTCTTACAATATAGAACAGAGTATTTAAAAGGGGAGCTTTAATGTGGAAGATTTTGTTTTCAACATCTAAATGAAATCATCCAGGTTTTTTTTAAATATTTCATAAGTCTTTATGAGAAAACTTTGCACTTTCACATAGTCAAGAAGTGATTCAAATGTTTAGAGGGATTTAACAGTAGTTTGATTTGAAACGAAAGAAGGTATACCAGAGCTTAAAATTAGTTTTCAAGATCCAACAGTCGATTGTTTTTTTAGTTTCAGCTCATTCGTCGTTACCCCCCTCCCCACATTGTAGTTTTAGGTATATCCTTTAAAAAAATTTGAGTTTAAATGCTTGTGGTGTCTTAAGACCCAGCCAATTCACATCAATTTTCTTTTGTGTCAATTGAGTCAAGAATGTAAAATTTTCTTAAGTTTAAAGGGATTTCTCTGCTTTAAATATTTTTAATTTCGACGTGAAATCCTTTATTTTTCACTTCTCGGGTCCAAGCATTACTCTCGTATTTTATCTACTTTTAATCTCCATAAATAGTTTTCTACCAAACAGCTATCTTACTTTAAACATGAAATAAGTTACTTTAATTAATTTAAATAGTACAAAATTAACACCTCTTTTCCAAATCACTTTAGTTAAACACTTTCTTTCGATACTTGGTTTTAAACACATTCTTAGATTTTATTTATACTTAGCCTAATTAAATTTTAGTCCGGTCGGTTAACCATTGTTAATGGGTCTTAAAGGGTGCCTAATACCTTCCCTTTAGACTAATTGAACCCTTACCTAGAATCTTAAGTTTCGCAGACCTTAAACAGAGCTAACTTTAGAAAATAACTTTAATAAACTTTAGGTGTCCTAATTCACCATAAATAATTAGGTGGAGACTCCTTAAAATAAACAAAAACAGGAATCACCAATATGTTGTACTTCTAATTTAACCCGGTTAAAATGGGGTATGACATGCAAGCTTCAGGCTTATTATATCCTGTGGAAGGTAGAATTCCAGATCCACTTCCTAGAAGTTTTGATCCCACTAAAATGTGTGCATATCATTCGAGGGTAAAAGGCCATTCCACTAATCATTGTTACGCATTGAAACACAAGGTTGAAGATCTTATTGAAACAAAACAGATCATGGTCAAACAACCGGCACCAAACGTGGATAACAATCCACTCCCAACCCATGATGGAGCCTCGATAAATATGATTGGAGTAGATGAAAGTGATGACGATCCGACCAAATTTATAGTGTCTGTGGATAGCGTGAAAGATCATGGTCTTGTAGCCGTTGCTTCTCCAGCTATAGTGGTAAGAGGTTTTGTGCCTGTCAAGATATTATGAGCTTCATCAACACCTGTGGAGGTAGTTCAAGCGCCAAATCAGTTGCCGGTACTCGATACCAAAGCCGTACCATGGAATTATCAACAAGCTGTGATGGAGTGTCGAGGAAAGGAAATGATCACTGACAAGACTAAGACGTCAGGAATGACAAGGTCCGGGAGGTGCTATACCCCAGAAGAGCTAGCTAGATTGAGGCAAACTAAAGAAAGCAATGCGCCTCCCAAAAGGGTTGTGACAGAAGCCGAGGCAGAAGAATTTTTGAGAAAAATTAAGGCCAGAGAATACTCAGTTGTAGAGTAGTTGAAAAAGACCAATGCCCAGATTCCTATCCTATCTTTGCTTTTGAGTTCGGATGTACACAGAAATGCACTCTTGAAGATTTTGAGTGAAGCATATGTTCCAATTGAAACAACTAGTGAGACATTAGCTGGAATGGTTGGGCGCGTGCTTGACAGTCATCGAATAAACTTCGATAATGAAGAACTGCCACCAGAGGGATGTAGTCACAACAAAGCACTCCATATAACTGTCAAGTGTCGTAACATGTTTGTGTCTAAAGTGTTGATTGATGGAGGCTCTGGACTTAACATTTGTCCACTAACAAGTCTGAGGAAGATCGGATATAATATTAGCGAGCTTAAGACAAGTGATATGAATATTCGAGCATTTGATGGGGCTCAAAGGCGTCCTATTGGAGAAATAGAGTTAAACGTGCTGATTGGACTTGTTGAGTTCATTATGGATTTTCAAATACTTGATATCTCCACGACATACAACATGTTGTTAGGAAGACCATGGATCCATCTAGCTGGAGCTGTGCCATCTACTTTGCATCAGACTGTCAAATTTGAGTGGGATCAACAACAAATATGCATACAAGGAGAATGTGATGTGTCCATCTATCGAGAGCAATCTATCCTGTTCATTGAGGCAGCAGGAGGGTTTGATGGAACAACTTACCATGCCTGGGAGGTTGTGAATGTTACTAGAGTGGGTGAAGGGAGTCAAACTCAAGAATCAAAAATGTCATGCGCCGCAATCATGGTTGCAAAGGAAATGCTGAAAAATGGGTACCAACCTGGATTTGGGTTAGGGAAGACATTAAATGGGCGGGTTGAGCCTGTAGTCCTCCCTGCATAACAGTTTACATTTGGTTTGGGATATGAACCAACTGAGGAAGAAGTAAAAGAAGCACTAAAGAATAAAGGAAAGGAGATTTTCTTGCCAAAACACATTCCTACCATTGATCAAACTTTCTCAAAACCTGCCATCTCCAAAACTTCAGATTTGACTGTTGAAGTTGCCTATGATGATATTGTGGAAGGGATCAAGAACTTGTTCATGGAAGATGAAGATGATCATGCTGTGGTAATTGAGGACATTGCTGAAACACCGACCTTATGGGCTGCCGAACTAGGACCTGAGTTGAAGAATTGGATTTGCATCTCAGCCCTGGTTCGCCGGGAGTTTCAGCAATTTAAGTTTAAATTTCCTTTTTTTTTGTCATGTCGCCTTTATGTTTTGTTACGGCCTTTCTAAATTAGGACTTTGTCATTTGTTATAATGAACTACGTTTGACCTGAATTCCCTTTGGATACGTAGGCAGCCCATATCGGGTTCGGCCACTCTTTTCAAAACATTTCAGTGTCTTTGTTTTGTAGGTTTGAACTACGTGTGACCTGATTTCCTTTTGGATACGTAGGCAACCCACATCGGGTTCGACCCTCCTATTTCAGTGTCTTTGTTTTGTAGGTTTGAACTACGTCTGGCCTGATTCCTTTGGGATGCGTTGGCAACCCAAGGCGGGTTCGACCCTTTTATTAAAAAATTTCAACGTCTTTGGTTTTTTCCAACCATTTTAGTCCCTATAAGATACATAAGGATTTTGTGTAAAAGTTTTGGTCTTCCCATTGTTTCAATTCATGCGTCCTAGTATCTTGAAACCGGGACAAATTTTCAAAATCGATCAAATCGCTTCCAAAAAATTTTCATTATAACTTCTCACTTTTCAACTGTTTGGAACAAAGCGCCTCCAGGACTGGAAACCGGGGTAATTTTTTAGAAGTAGCACAAAAGTGGTCTTAAATGTTCAAATTTTTTAAATAAAGTCCGTTCATATCTTTCTAGAAATGTTGATAAGTTCGAATTCGAGTCTACAAAACCATTCTTTCTATTAGAGCCACTAAGTATTTCCCTTCGAAGTCATCCAAATCTCGTTACTCTTATTTTCAAAATACACTTTTTATTACTTATAACTGAAATTCCTTGGCAAAGCAAAATATCTGGTGGGGCCTCGAAGAACGTGGACACGACCGGGACAAGAATCAATTCAAGGACCAAGTTCCCCAACAAGCACAAGTTAACCAATTGTGAGAGTGGACGTAAACGTGGATATACCTTTCTACATTACAAATTGTGAGAGTGGACATGGATTTACATTTCAATATCGTGGATTGTGTGGACGTGGATTTATTTTCTGCATTATGAGCATTGTGGACGTGGGCACGCATTTATCTTTCTTGCAATATAAATTTTGTGAAAGTGGACGTGGATTTACATTTTCCGCACGAATGACTTCGTGGATGTGGACGTGGAAGTGAATTTATATTTCTACATTTGTAGAAGTGGACGTGGATTTATGTTTTGCACGATGAATTTTTGGCATAGACGTGGATTTATATTTTCACACTGTGGATTTTGTGGATGTGGACGTGGAAGTGGATTTATCTTTTTGCATTATGAACATTGTGGAAGTGGAAGTTGATTTATCTTTCTTGCATTATACAATTTTTTTAAGTGGGCGTGGATTTATATTTTCACACTCTAGATTTTGTGGATGTGGACGTGGAAGTGGATTTTTTTTTTTTTACATTATAGATCATGTGGATGTGGAAATGGATTTATCTTTTTTGCATTATGGACATTGTGGACGTGGACGTGGATTCATCTTTCTTGCAGTATACAATTTGTGAAAGTGGACGTGGATTTAAATTTTCATTCTATGAATCTTGTGGACGTGGACATGAATTTATTTTTTCTACATTATAGATTTTGTGGACGTGGATGTAGATTTATCTCTTTGCTCTTAAAGTTTGTGAAAGTGGATGTAGACTTATATTTTTGTACCGTGGAATGCGGACGTGGACGTGGATTTATGTTTTGCATTGTGGATTTTGGGCATAGACGTGGACTTAAATTTCAGCACAGTGAATTTCGTGGAAGTAGATTTATCTCTTTGCACTTAAAGTTGGAAGTGGATGTGGATTTATATTTTTGTATCGTGGAATGTGGACGTGGATGTGGATTTATATTTGTGCATAGTGGATTTTTGTGGATGTGAACATGAATTCATTTTTCTACATCATGAGTTTTATGATGTGGGCATGGATTTCGTGGATAAGGACGTGGATTACTATTTACGCACTATGGATTTTGTACATATGGACTTGAATGTGGTCATAAATTAGACTTCCTTAAAAGTGGACATCATCATGGTTTTAGCTTTCCTTAAAAACAGGCGTGGATGTGGATTTAACTTTCGTTAAAGTAAAGGTGGATATCGACTTAATTTCTTCTTCTAGTGGAAACTATAAATCCGATTCATCTCCGAAGTATGATGTGGATTCAACTTCTGAAACGCGGGTTACAAGTGTAAACTTCTTCAACCCTGTCATACTTACATATATTTCTTTATCACTAACAATTGTTTTTAGCTTGTGGCTTTTTGAAAATGACAAGATTAAAGTTGGCATCGCACATCAACTCGTGGATCATAATCTCAAGCAGTGAACTGGGGCAATTGCTGAAAGTTGAGTTAAGCTCGTCAGCAAGAGGTCAAAGATCTACTCCCTCACTACATTTCTACAAATCCGTGGATATTTAGGTATTTCAAATTCTTTCAAGTTCGGTCATGTCCTTTTCTCTGAAATCTTCATTGCCTAACCCAGTCTCTCCATAATTCGACACTGGGACAATTTTTGAAATCGATATCGCCTTATCTGTCTGATTTTTGTAGAACCCGAAAATGTAGGCGACTTGAAAACGAAGTTTGACCGTAACTTTATCGGCTTCCCTTTACACCCCATAATCCTTTTCAAGACCTTTACCACAAATCCTTTCGAGACAACACGTTTTGGTCGGGACAAAATTGGCTACTACGTCAACTTCTTTGTCCGAAAACTCTTTCATCATTTCCGGTCAAAGAGGGACAAGTTGTTGACACCCAACTTTGTCCCACTTTTCCTCTAAATAATTTCTTTACGCTTCCTAGTCATTAATAATCAATTTTTACTTATTAGTGTAATTATTTCCATTTCTAATACAACCACTATATTGGTAATACTATTATTATTACTTTTATTATTAAAATTAGTACTATTATAATCATATGTTGCTATCATCCTTACGTATTATTAGTAATAATAATAATAGTCACTACGCTAATTACTAAAATTATAATTCGTATCCATAGTATTATTATTTAGGTAATATGTTTATATGTATATTTTCTAGTTATAATGTTCATATTATATTTAGCTATGTATGTATATATATATATATAAATATATATATATATATAGTAAATAGTCTGTGTTATAATTATAATATATTTAAAATTATTAAGATAAGGAAGTTAAAGAAAATGTTGTTATAGGAAAATGCCACTAGTTCAGCCAATTCAATCCAACACCATTTTCAACCAACAATTAGCCTCTAGCCCAATTCCCTTAACTAAGCCCAAATCTGTCTAAGCCCTTTTATCAAAATTAACCTCAGCAGCTCATTTTTTTTTCCTCCCCACTGACCTAAATGAATCCCAAACCAGCCCAAATGAAAGCCCTCTTCAACCAAACAAAACCTAGAAACAAAATTAAGGTGCAAAACTTTTCATCTTTTCCAGCAAGAGCCGCCTACCTCTTTTCCCTTTTATGAACAAAAGCCAATCTCTCTCACTTCTAAACCAGAATTTGTAGGCCTATTTTGGTGAAAGTCTTTAAAAATCTTCATCTCTTTCACACGATTTGGTCAAACGAAAAAAAAACTTTTGGAAGAAATCCGCGTTTTCAGAGATTTGATTCTCTAGTCAAACGATCATTTTCGTTCTTCAAGGCCCGCCCCGTCTAACTCGGAAAAATTATTCTTTAAAAATGATGTACGAATTACGGCTCATTTTGACCGCATTTTTTATTTTTAAATATTGCTCGGAAGTATATCAATATTGGACTCATTTTGAAGCTCGTATCTTAAAACGACGTATCATAATTTTTATTTCATCAAAATATTATTTTACAAGGGGCAAATTCTTGATAATTCTATCTACCCCTTTTCCCTATTCAATAAAAAAAAAACAAAAAACAAAAAACAAAAAACAAAAAACAAAAAAAAAACAAAAAACAAAAAAAAACAAAAAAAGAAGAAGAGAGCATGTGTCTCTTTCTTTCCATCTCTGCTCCATTTTTTCTTTGGACAAAAGTTCAACTTTCCCTCATCTGATTTCTTTCTTCTTTTTCTTGGGCTCCACACGTTTCATATCACCTTTTCCCTAAATTTTCTCCTTCTCCTCCAATCTCAACGACACAATCTCTACTTTTTCTACTACCAAATCACCTCTCTCTCTCCTCATTATTTTTCCACCCCCAACGTTCAAAACAAACAGATTTCTTCAACTTTGAAATCCCGCCCAAAATCACAAATTCTAGTTTTTCTACATCTATAAATACTTTATTAATTGCTTCAAAAAAAAAAAAAAAGAGGAGAAAACAGGGAGTTTTGAGAAACAAAAAAAAAAGAATCTCTCAATTCTTGTCTATCTACTTTAGTTATTTATAAGTTTTAATTCTCATTTTATTGGGGGAGTAGTAGTGGATCTAAGACCTCAAAGCCTCGTTCACTGCTCCCGTGGAAGGTAATAATCCGACACCGTGCTTTTACTTTTCATGTTAGAATTGCTGTGTTTGTTCAGAAAAATCATGAAATAGATCTGTCCATTTTTTTGACAGTCTGAGTACAACATATGCTGCATTTGTTTGGGTATGTTCATGCGTTACAAAGCTATGTTTTAATATGTTTCGCTTTCATCTTCCGTACTAAAATCATCCCTCGAAATCTTAGGATATAATATCGTGTTTTTAATATGGTAGAGAATAATATGTTCGATTCCATTTCCTTTCACATGGAATAGGGACGCAAACTTTATTTTATTTTTCTATTTTGTTTGGAGATACCTTTTAGCATCATCTCCACAAAAACGTATTAGTAGCATGTTTAATTTCCAAATACTGTTAGCTTGAATATGTACTTGTGAGTTATATTCTGAATTGTTGTTTCTCTCAACTTTTAGATGTCATGGTATTAGGAGTTTATTTTAATGTATTTATTTAAATGAGGTCATGGTTTATTACTTATTTTATTTTATTGTATTATTATTATTATTATTATTATTATTATTATTATTATTATTTTACCTGAGGCGTCATTGTTGGGAAGTACATATGGCTTTAGTAGTTTTAATTAATTAATTAGTAAACATATGAACAACCATCCAAATATGTCCTACACTAGTAATCAACTTGAGATTTTAGATACGGATATAGAATAGTTCCATTTTTTTAGAGTAATTTGCTGAGTCCAGAAGTCTTGATTTCCAACCATTCGCTATTTTCTTGTTGTCTTTGTTGAGATTTAGTCTAGTTTTGCTTTCATTAAGTTGGATCTATGGATTCTCCATATTAATCTTTATTGTCTTGTTTTGTTTGCATGAACACTTTGGAGCAAACATGGATTCTTAATGCAAGACTCTTCCCGAGCATGGACCCGGAGTCACTTTCTTTGGACTATTATTTTCTCTTGTCTTAACTATGTAAAAGCCAAAAATAGTGGAAGTATTTCCCTACCCCCCTACTCTTTCGTGATGCTTGGGAGAATTAGTATGGGTTATATACTTTAATGTTATGTCACTCTTTGCCACTTGACACCTAGGATTCATGTCTAATTAATGAAGTAGTTTGAATCGGTAATGAAGTTCTATAAACCTGCTTAATCGATAAACCAAGCTTTAGTTCACAAAAAAGAGTTTTACTTATTTCATAAGTCAAAATTTAAGTTCAAATGACTTCTCAGAAAAACATCAAATCACATTTTTACAAATTTGCCCAGAAGTCAATTTACTACTTTTATCAATTTCGTTAAATCAAGTCACCATTTTTTCCTCATATGTTGCTCAATATTTTATTTTTAACAGTATGAAGCTTTCTACAAATTAGCTACATTTTATTTTCTTTGGAGGGCACAAATTATGCTCTTATACTTATATAATTTAAACTAATAGATGTTCTACTTTTTACTTTAGTGCTTTACGCATGCATGCATATTTTGTAAGATTTCAATAAATATACTTTAGTACAATATTTTCAAAATATTCATTTTAGCCATATATTAATTAACCTAAGTTTGGCCGGATAACCGTAGTTAACGGATTCTAAAGAATGCCTAACCCCTTCCTTTTAGGATAATATAGAACCCTTACCTAGAATCACACTGATTAAGCAGACTATTAACGGAGGTTTAGTTAGCTTTACCTTAGTTAATTATTAGGTGCCCTAATTCACCTTAAAATCAATTAGGTGGCGACTCCTTAAAATAAACAAATAGGGATCACCAATATGTCGTACTCTAATTTAACCCGGTTAAAATGGGGTATAACAATATGTATTTGGGGTATGAGGAAAGGGATAGGCGTTATATACGCATTACCACCTGATCAGCTGGTGCACAGTGATGATGATATATGGATCGGGCCGTACGTTCCTCGACACTATTATATATATGAATCGGGCTGTACGTTCCTCGACACTATTATATGATATATGGATCGGGCCGTACGTTCCTCGACACTATTATATATATGGATCGGGCCATACGTTCCTCGGCATTATTATATTATATATGGATCGGGCTGTATGTTCCACAACACTATTAGTTATATTATAACATATGCATATCATACGCCCTCAGAGGCATCATCAGTTAAGCAGAGTTATACAGATATATTCAGACAGTCAGTTTAGCTTATGAGTTCGGATCCTCTTCATGATTCTTTTGTATATGTTACTCTTATGCCTTACATACTCGGTACATTATCCGTACTGACTCCCCTATTGCTCGGGGGATACATTTCATGCGCGCAGGTCTGAAGATACAGGTTGTTGATTCATCTATTAGGATGTCAACTCAGCGGATGTATTTGATGCACTCCATTTGTTCTGGAGATGCCAGGATTCAGCATGGTCTTATGTGTATGTTTAGATATGTACATACATATGTTTATGGGTATGGCAGGGCCCTGTCCCGACCACGCTGTGTTATGTTTCCAGTAGAGGCTTGTAGACAGTTATGTACAGTTAGATGGTGTCCATACTTGAAATTGCATTTGTCATCACACTCGATTATGATAGCCTTATCAGCGCATATAGCATGTTCAGTATTTTCATACAGATGAGTCTTTCAAAGCAGTTGATATATGCATGTTCCCTATGAGATATTGTGAGTCACATGATGGCCCTATTGGCCCACCTATGTTCATATTCATATCAGATGTATGTCAGGTGGTACTTGACTAGTACGATTAAGTACCTGTCATGGCCCTCCAGTTTGGGTCGTGACACATAAGGGCAAATTGGGTCGCTTTTGTACCCTTCTTGCAATACGTACTCGCTAAGGTGATTATACCATATCTGCCCTGATTTTCTCAATCCTTATAAGGACTTACAAATTTTTACTGAACCAGTTCCCCGAGAACTATTTTATGCATTAGGCACTTTGAATTCCTTAGGGATTTTCATAATGATTTTGTTGTCTAGCTAGCAATATTAATAGTGACAACAATTCATTATATGCATATCAAGTTTTTATGTATTGTCAGACCAATAAAATCTATGAAAGTGATTGTATCCACCACAGGAGAATATGTCTCCATATAACCAATGCTAGGATTTTGCTAAAAGAAAACCTTAGTGTCATAAGTTGTGATTTATATCTAATGACTTTTTTTTATCATTTTTTTTCGCAGCATAAATAATGTACCCCATTGGCTTTTCACTTTCAGATAATTAGACTACAAATCCAAAACTTCACATTTCTTATGTGAAGTCACTATCAAGTATACCTAAACGTTTGGATCATCGTTTTAGGGGTTGTAAAGTGCCCCGAAGTAAGTTTTGTTTACTTGGAAACTTGTCATCTTTAGATCTAAGTGTCATATTTTATAGGGTTTTGATTTAAGTGTTTTGAAATAAAAATATTATATTAAAAAATAATTCATCCAATACGAGAGGTTCAACCAAGGTATAATATATCTCATTCAATGCTCCCACCAAGGTTTGATCCCATGTTGTTGGCATAATAAGGAAGTAAGTAAAAAAGAGAGACTAAACCACCAAGCTAAATTGGTGAATGCAACAAAATAGACACTTTTTATTTTTTATATTCTTCACTAATGCTATCTAATTCGTTTTCATAAATTGAATTTCGAACCTCGAAATTGACATTCAAAACATCATTACTACGAGATTTCCATCTTGAAATCTACTTTTTATCATTAGATTTTCACCAAGCAAGAATGAAAATTGTGCACTAATTTGGGGGAAAATTCAAATTGAATGGGATAATGGGCGTTTTTTGGAAACTGGCCTGGCCAAATCGCCTAGCGGCCTCTTGACCCACTAGATCTCGAAGAAATACCCTGGGTTAAAAAAAATCGCGTAAATCGGATATCCGAGCGCAAAGTTATGACCATTTAAAGTTTCAACAATTTACAACTAGTTTTCTACCTATGCTCCTGTACTTATTTTTTATTTACGTGAGTGAAGAGGCATATGTATACTTGATGTAATGAGCCGATATTATTGTACGCTAAAAAAATATTAAGTTCTATATAAAATATTTATATTCCAACGTTTTGAAACGTGACTAATCTTCGATTAAAGTACTAAAAAAAACTTAAAGATAACAAGTTTCCACACTTACTTCGAGGCACTTTACAACCCTCAAAACGACAATCCAAACATATATGTATACTTGATGTAATGACCGATATTATTGTATGCTAAAAAAAATATTAAGTTCTATATAAAATATTTATATTCCGACGTTTTAAAACGTGACTAATCTTCGGTCAAAGTACCAAGAAAACTTGAAGATAACAAGTTTCCAAACTTACTTCGAGGCACTTTACAACCCCTAAAACGACGATCCAAACATATATGTATACTTGATGTAATGATCCGACATTATTTTACGCTTAAAAAATATTAAGTTCTATATAAAATATTTATATTCTGGTGTTTCGAAACGTGACTAATCTTCGGTCAAAGTACGGAAAAAAGCTTAATTTTGATTTTGAGTTTGATTTCCAAAGAACAAAGGTTGGGCTAGGGGAAAAAAGGATTACCTTTCTGTGCGTGAAAGGATCAATCTGAAAAAGTTACAGTTTGGTCCTTCTGTGCGTGAAGCCTAGTTTGATTTTTTTTAAAGGGTTAGTTTGGTTCCAAAAGTTATTTTTTGGGTTAAAAAAATTTCAGATCCCAATTTTAAATAATCACATATAAAACCCCTATAGCCAAGTCCAAATATAACGGAGACAATGACAAATAATCCAGACCTTGAATGTGAGCAAAGGAGAATTACTTATTCAAACCTTTTCCTAGAATGATTTTATGCATAGTATTTTTACCTTTAATTTACGAACCTCATGCTGATAACATGTTATAAAATAAAAATAGTGTAATAAAAATAAAATTTCAAAACGAAGAGAGAGAGCATAAGAAGCAAGTCTATCAATACTGCTTTTCTTTCTATTCTGGATTGTGTATGTTCCATCAATGATACATGATTATATATAAAGCCTTAAAATATAATGACTTGCAAAGGCAAGCTTGCTACAGCAATGATGGCCCACGTGGTCATCCACTTAATTTATTCATAACATCATAACAAGAGCAAAATACTGCAGCCCATAGTTATTTGAAAGTACACGTCTTCTTCTATTTCAAGTTTTCCACCAAAAACCTCAATTTTGTTCTTGAAAAATCTCAACTTTCTTAAATAAAACATTAGCTCTAAAATCTAAATTAGCTCTAAAATCTAAGTTAACTGTTTTCTTGATTTTCTTCTTCTGGGGTTGTATAAATTTACAATAAGAATGAAATCTTTGATCTCATTTTAACTATTTTCAAAACCCCAGTGCTTATTTTCTTGATCTCAACCTTTGTTAATTCTTTATTTTAAAAGTTTTTTTTTTCGTTCTTCTTCTTGGTTTGTACTAATGTTATGGAAAAAAGGGTTTTCTCTTTTTGTTTGCACTAGTTAAATTCTATCAAGAACTGATAGATTCACCATTATAGTCTTAAAAGTTCAGTTTTTTTTTTTTTTTTTTAATATATATAAATTGATATAGGATGAGTAGGAATTTTCAGAGAGAGGCAGTCAAGCATAAAGTAGTGGTTGATCCAAAATATGCAGACAAGACTTGGAAAATACTGGAACATGCTATTCATGCGATTTACAATCACAATGCTAGTGAACTCAGTATGGAAGAGCTTTACAGGTCCAATTCATTTCCTTTTTAGTACTTTTTTCCCTATATGGATAGCTTTAATTTGAGTGCTAGCATATGAATAGTATTACTTATAACTTTGATGAATCCTCTAATTTTGAGTTGGGTTTGGCAAAACCTAGCAGCTTTGACCTATGTTGGTCAGATTCTCCAAAAATGTTGCCGCACTCATGTCGGATTATCCAAAAATGCACTACTTTTGGAGAATCCACAAGCACCCGTCGACATTTATGAAAAGTCCAAGCAGGCTGACTCAAATTTTGTATAGGTGTTAAGAAATCCGCTAAATATCAACAGCAACAACATATCCAGTGTAATCCCAAAAGTAAGGTCTGTTTTTTTGTGGGGTGGGTTTGGGGGTGGTTAGGATTTATGCAGACCTTATCCCTACCTTTGTGAGGTAGAGAGTCTATTCTCGATAGACCCTCTTCTCAAAAAAATGAAATCCACTAAGTGTCGACAAAAAATTAAATTTAGAACCTAGTTACTTGCACTTGAGGTCACTGTCCTACAATTCAGAACTCATAAAGTTTAAATACTGAACCCGCCTATCACTATACTGGCACCCCTATGTATTGTTAAATATATGGGAATGAAATATTCCTGACTCCTGAGTAGAGTGGCATGTTTAAAGGGAATTAAAAAGCTAACTCCAGCTAGCTTGGGATTGATGCAAAGTTGATTGATTTGGGTTGAATCACTAAGCACGAGTTAGTTATTCCAGCGAAGGACTAGTACCTAGTCTATATATTCAGGTTCCTTATTTGTGAGTAACTCAAGTTTCTTCAAGACCAAGAAAGTGGAGAAAATATATAAATTCATTTAATTCCCTATGTCTGCAACAGGCTAAATTATTAGGTAGTACCCTGCCTACGACAGCAGGGGATTTGCCTTCTGGGTCGAGCTCGTCTCACGGGGCTTGCCTAGTGCGGGTTACCTCTCCTATGTGGTTTGCGAGCTATTGCACAGGAGCTGAATTTACTCTGTGCGCACCCAAAGAGTAGCGGCTGCGAGTTCCCATGTCATAAAAAAAATATTATTAGGTGGTAATGAAACTGTGAACGGGAAGTGCTTACTTGCCTTATTGATTGGTATGTACTTACTTTTTGCCTGTTAATAAATTTGTTTGAGCTTTGTCCTTATCCTAAAAGAAAGGTTATTTGACATCTTGGCTGTGTTTAAGATACCGTAGGTTACATGAAATCTAGGATCTGTTATACCTTTCTGTATATTCTTCAGTATGATAAACCCGGACCTTGATTAAGTAATTACGTAACAGCCACTCTTGTATACAAGTCTATTACACTGACAGTATATATAAAGCAGAAATCCATTTCATGTGTGCATGTGTCATGTCATTATTCAACAAGTCAGTTTCCTAGGAAAAGGATATAGTATCTCCTAACACAATTGTTGTGTTTAGTATTTTTTCCTATACAGATATTCCAAATATTGTTTTTATAGGAAGATGTAATTTGAAGAATTTCTATATAATCCATTCTTCGTATTTAATACTTCAATATGCCTTATTTAATATTTGTAAGGATGGATATATACTATCGCTCATTAAATGATTCTTAAACTTGTACCCAGCCATTGATACTTGACCTAGTCAAGTTTTTCCATTTGTCTTTTTCATTCAAAAGATGTTTTGAGCCTATAGGAGCTTAAGTAATCTGTTCTGGGGTTACCTTGGTGATGATATTATCTGTAACTGTAACTAAGATGTGTAATTTTCTAAATGGAAAAGTAGCCCCTGAAATGTGAGGTTACAAGTGTTCGTTATACTAGAAAATTTGGTTGTTAAAAAAGAGTAATAAAATATTAATTTTAACAAAAAACGAAGAACTTTGATTTAGCGGTAGGAGTGCAGTGTATGATGTTTAGGTAGGCGCACATCACAAGCCTGAGACAATAGCCTGCTATTTGAGCGGAGAAGGATAGAGGGCCGGCCCATTATCAACCGAGTTCCAAACCATGTCGAACTTTGTAACCATGCTGTGGAGCCAGAATGGGTGATGTTCTTGAAGCTTTAGACCGTAATGATGCTAGAAATACCAGCATAGAGACAGTGGTGGAACTAGAGTCCGGCGCCTAAATGGCATGTTTTGGAAGCTTAAAGACAAAAACGGCTTGTCAAATCTTTTATATACCAAAATGGGTTGTTCGAGATTTGTTTTGCGACCTACAACTGTTTTTCACGGCCTCTGTTTACATCGTTTGCGGCATTTAAAAGAAATTAATTAAATACAGTTCGCCTGTGAAATAGCGAACTGTACATTTTTTTTACAGTTTGCAGGCCAATTTTCGAACTGCAACATTATTCTTTTTATTACCGAGTTACGAGATCTGTTTTTATTCAGGTGTCGTGACTTAAAAGAAATTTGTCTGATTTTGTGACTTAAAGAAAAAAGTTGCAGATTCAAATGTCAGACATCTGTGCAAAGTATTGTTTGGTCATATCAATATTAAAGACATCTGTGCAAAGCATTGTTTGGTCATATCAATATCAATATTTTTTAAAAATTATACTGTTGGGTTCACATATATCGAACTGCAACTCGTGACTTTTGTACAGTTCGTTGTTCGCTATAAATATATGGCACATCCCTTGTTTCGGAGCAATTTACTTCGCCATTTTTGTGTTCATCTCAAAAAATAAAAATAAAAAAAAATACATCCCTTGGTTCAGAGCAATTAACTTCGCCGTTTTTGTGTTCATCTCAAAAAGAAAATGACGGAAATTCATGTATGAGTTAATTTATTTTGGGTTGGTAAAGTTGTGCATGAAGTAGGTTCGGTTAGATACAACTGCCGTCTTGAAGTAGGGAAATATTTTCAATTTCTCTAAAATACGATCGTCTGCAATGCGTCTTAAGGGTAAAATGACCTAGGTGGTCCCGAAATTTCGGTGGTTGTAACCGGACGATATCCAATGTCATTGAAGGAGTCCGGTTATTTATAGATGGGGGTGGAATTCTTCATTAAGAAAATATTGATTTGACTTGTCCATGGTAAAAAAAGATAAACCGGCATTGAAAATAGTGTGTGGCCTTCAAAAAGAAGAATCAGATACTTCTATTTTCATTTACTGAATGGTCACTCTTAACAAGTAATGAAAAGACTTCGACGTGATTTGAAATCCCAAGTATTATTAAATACATCATCATATATTTGAAAAAGCCTGTAATAAGGACATTATTTGATATGCCTAGGCACATCAATTTTTTAAAAATTAAATAAGGTGACACATTTAAAATTCTATTTTGATTTGATTTGTCCATGGAAAAAAGAGAGATGAGTCTGATTTGATTTCACATCTGTCCATTTAGTGAAAATATACCTCGATTCCTTCAAAAAAGGATCAGATTCTTCAATTTTCGAGAAAACAAAAACACATTACATTGTTGGACTAAGGGCCTTCGTTAGGCATGCCATCCTTTGATTTGTAGAGTTCGTGTGCTAAAACACTTGCCCTTTTAGATGCCGGTAGTGTGCGATTTGTTGCTGCAACTTGTTCTCCAGTGAGTTTAAGGATGTAGTACCTATGTCTCACTAGCATCCTAATATTCTCCTTTCGAATTTGTTTGACAGCTACCTCGTAGTCTTCATTCTCTTGGTGCTCAAACCGCAGAAAGAATCGACGTGGTATAGGTGCCCCCAATTCCTCAAGCTCCCGAACGAGGCGATATGACTCATCGTACCTTTAATCCCTTTCACGTCTGAGTCCACAGTAGTACTCACGTGGATCTGATTTTTGCACTATTGGAAAATCTTATTCTGGTTCGTCAAGCATGTGAGGGTTGTACATGTCCATCTGAAAATCATATGGATCCCATGATCCAACGTCCCTGTTGGTAGGGGTGGGTGTTTGGTATTCTGTTCGGTATGTACAAAGTTCAGGATCGGTAACTCGGTAATCGATAGTTGAAAGTAGATACCAAATATTGATGTTACCTTTATTAAAAAAAAAAAAAAAAAGTAGATACCAAATACCAAATCGAAAAAAGTTCGGTTTGGTAATTGGTAAATCGAACTTCGGTTTGGTACAGTATTCGGTAATACCGTATTGAAGTTGGAGTCTACAGTATTATAAATTTAATACCATTCCTTCGATTATTCCCGTTTTTCGATGTGGAGGCACGATATACCAATAACCAAAAATTTCTTGGATAATATATATGCTCGACAATAAATACTCCATAATGCAAAGGTGAAAGCAGAGAAGGGAACATAACAAAAACAATCTCAAACTAGGCAAAGTAAGACTAAGCAATAGATGTATGAACCTAGCTAGCTAAAAATCAGAATCAACTCCAACGGGATTCTTTGGCCTAAGTTGACAGATGATTCTTTGCCCTAAGTTGATACTCAGAGAGGTGACTTCGTGGGGGACTATTTTGGACTGCGTGAGGGGCTGTACTCAGATAAGATCGGTTTATTGTCTTTGGGCTGACTATTGTCTATTGATGGGCCTGTTAGATATTGGGTTATAACTAGGGGTGGATCTTTATTCAATAAATAATTTGATATTCGTATTTCGATAAATACCGAATATCAAACGGTATTAATATCTCATACCAAACCCGAATACCGTAATTTTGAAATTTTACTCCTGAATACCGTATTGGATACCGAATTACCAAAATTTCCGATTTAGTTCGGTAATTTGGTTTTCGGTATTTTATGTCCAGCCCTAGTAGTTGGGTGACTCTGAATCTGGGATGTCATTCCTGTTTTCCGGGAATGCCAAAGTAAAGGGTGATGAATTTTGTGTTACGCGTGAGGAAGAGCTTCCAGCAGTGTTCTCATTATTGTTTGACATTGTTTTTAGTAAATAGGTTGTAAAACGCTTATTCAACTGAAGATAACAATGGCCGACTAGAATGCTTTATAGTCTTGAATTTTGGTGTCCCACCCCGAAAATTTGACATCACATCTTGAAATTGCGAATTGGCAAGGTATTTTTTTTTTACAGTGCGCTGCATATTTTGCTAACTGCCAAGGGTGTCTCTCAAAAAAAAAAAAAAAAAAATCTCGAAAGTTGTAGAATCTGATTCTTTCTTGAAGGAATCGATGAATATTTTCAATAAATGGACACATGTGAAATCAAATCAGACTTATCTCTCTCTTTTTTCCATGGACATGTCAAATCAAAGCAGAATTTTAAATATGTCACCTTATTTATTTTTTCACAAAATTAACGTACTTAGGCACATCAAATAATGTTCTTAGTACAAGCTCTTTTAAATATATGATGATGTATTTAATAGTACTTGGGATTTGACATCACGTCGAAGGATTTTCATTATTTTTTAGAGTGACCATTTAGTAAATGAAAATAGAAGTCTCTGATTCTTTTTCAGTGCCGGTCTACCTTTTATCATGGACAACTCTGAGACTCTTTCTTGAAAAGCTAAACGACATTAGAATTCAAAATCTGTCAGAATCCAATGCTTAGAAGAAGTCAGTTGTCAGAGGGAATGGATCGAATTCCATTGTCTGTATTGTTTTTCTGAAGTTTGAATGGATAATTAAACTGGAAAGGTTGTTTGGTTATGGAATGTTTTAGTTTATTACTGAGGGTAAAGAAAGAGGAAGATGTCTGTTGGTTCTTTTCATGGAGATATCATCAGGCTCTTCTTGCTGTTCGCTTCATTCTTCCTTCTGAATTAAAGTTATTAGATGTCTTAGGGTGATGTAGACTTTCCTAAAGCCTAATTTTTAACACTCATCTTATCCTGAGAATCATTGACTCTTCTGTTTAGAAGTCTTATAATGACACCTTTACAATCTTAATAATCTGTTGCTTTGTGGAATCCTTCTACTTGGAAACGAAAATCCAACACTCTTTTTGTTTTCGTATACTGAATAGACAATTTACTGATATTTGGTTATCTTCTGTCAATGCAGAAATGCTTATAGTATGGTGTTACACAAATTTGGTGAGAAGCTATATTCTGGACTTGTATCTACAATTACTTTCCATCTACAACAGATCTCTAAATCCATAGAGTCCGCTCAAGGTGATCTATTCTTGGAAGAGCTGAATTGGCAATGGGCAGATCATAATAAGGCAATGCAAATGATTCGGGACATTCTGATGTACATGGACAGGACCTTCGTTCCAAGTACCCACAAAACCTCTGTTCATGAGCTTGGGCTGAATCTTTGGCGGGATAACATAGTACGTTCGAGTAAGATTCAGCCGAGACTCTTGAGTATGCTTCTTGGACTTATACTCAAAGAACGGGATGGTGAAGTAATTAACCGGGGACTGGTGAGAAATATAATTAAGATGCTAGTGGATTTAGGATCATCTGTGTACCAGGAAGACTTTGAAAAACCCCTCCTTCAAGTACCAGCTGATTTTTACAGGGTCGAGTCTCAGAGGTTCATTGAATGTTGCGACTGCGGAGACTACCTCAAGAAAGCTGAAAAATGTTTAAACGAAGAATCTGAGAGGGTGTCACACTGCTTGGATCCAAAGACTGAAGCGAAGATCACTAATTTGGTGGAGAAAGAGATGATTGAGAACCATATGCCTAGGCTTGTCCATATGGAAAATTCAGGTTTGGTGAATATGCTTCTTGATGATAAATATGAAGATTTGAGAAGAATGTACAACTTATTCCGTAGAGTTCCGAATGGTCTTGCCACTATAAGGGATGTAATGACTTCTCACATCAGGGAGATTGGTAAACAGCTCGTTACTGATCCTGAGAAGCTGAAAGACCCTGTCGAATTTGTCCAGTGTCTCTTGAATGAGAAGGGTAAATATGATAACGTAATAATCTTGGCATTCAACAATGACAAGACTTTCCAAAATGCCTTAAACTCGTCTTTTGAATTCTTCATTAACCTAAATCCCCGTTCTCCCGAGTTTATTTCATTGTTTGTGGATGAAAAATTGCGAAAAGGCCTTAAAGGAGTCAGTGAGGAGGATGATGAAATTATTCTTGACAAGGTAATGATGCTCTTCCGTTACTTGCAAGAAAAAGATGTGTTTGAGAAGTACTATAAACAACACTTGGCAAAGCGACTGCTTTCAGGAAAAACAGTTTCCGATGATGCTGAGAGAAGTCTGATCGTTAAGCTGAAGACAGAATGTGGTTATCAGTTCACTTCCAAATTCGAGCGCTTGTTTACCGACATGAAAACATCTCAGGACACGATGCAAGGATTCCATACAGCATATGGTGCTGAATTGGGTGATGGCCCGGGCCCCACATTGGTTGTCCAGGTTCTCACGTGGGGATTGTGGCCTACTCAACCTAGTGTCACCTGCAATTTGCCAGGTGAACTGTCAGCTCTGTGTGAGAAGTTCCGGTCGTATTACATTGGGACCCACACGGGTCGAAGGTTATCCTGGCAGACAAACATGGGCACAGCTGATTTAAAAGCGACATTAGGAAAGGGCCAGAAGCATGAGCTCAATGTCTCTACTTACCAAATGTGTGTCCTCATGCTCTTTAATAATGCTGATCGGCTAATGTACAAGGAGATTGAACAGGCCACGGAGATCCCTTCATCTGATTTGAAACGGTGCTTGCAGTCCCTGTCATGCGTAAAGGGAAAGAACGTTATCCGGAAAGAATCGATGAGTAAGGATATCAGGGAGGATGATGCATTTTTTGTCAACGACAAATTTACAAGCAAATTTTACAAGGTGAAGATAGGAACTGTAGTTGCGCAGAAGGAATCCGAGCCTGAAAAGCAGGAGACACGTCAGAGGGTTGAAGAGGATAGAAAGCCCCAGATTGAAGCTGCTATAGTGAGGATCATGAAATCCAGGAAGGTATTAGATCACAACAATATCATTGCTGAAGTTACAAAGCAATTGCAATCTCGTTTCCTGGCAAATCCCGGGGAGATCAAGAAACGGATTGAGTCACTTATCGAGAGAGATTTCTTGGAAAGGGATGATGCAGATAGACGATTGTATCGCTACCTTGCATAAGAAATGCGAGCAAGTCATAATTAGTGACTTTCTTAAGCTTCTTAATATGATTATTGGAATTTTCTCTACCCCCTTTTAGCTTCTGTAGTTGTAATTAAGCTTCAATGAATGCAGCTGTTTCTGCAGACTACATGCATATGCATTTGCTCTGGGAGAAAGATAACAAGTACCATAACGCTCACTAAAAAACTTCATGGAATGAGCTATAACCTGCCATTTTAGTCTCATGCATTTACTTGTTTCATCCTTCATTTCTGATTTGATATCTGGTTTTTGGATTTCACCGACCATGTAAATATTTTCAAACTATCAGGTCATGTAAAAGGTAATTAGATAATTAGAATAACGAATCAGTTGAATTATAAACTTAGGGGCTGTTTGGCTAAAGGGAAGGTAAGTTATCCTGGTATAAATTTTGCAATTAAATTTATCCCATGTTTGGTTGGAGGTATCAACTAAAATCAGTATTAGAATTACTCCCTCCATCCCATATTAGTTGTCCACATTACTATAAATATTCTTTCCAAAATATTTGTCCATTTACAAAATCAAGATAAAATTTTAACATTAATTGTTTTTAAAGTAACCAATATTGATTAGAGTGCAATTAATTGGAGAGAGATAAGAGTAATGTAGTAAAAATATACTTTTATTTATGATTTTTTAAAAGGCGTGTAAAAGGGAAAGTGGACAAGTAATATGGCACGGAGGGAGTAAGACTTTTAAGACTAAAAATCTAAATAACTTATCCCATATAAAAGGCGAGATACGTTATTCAGGTTATAGTCCTGATTTTAATACTAATGTTAGAATATCTCGATTTTAAATCAAACGACCACTTAGAAAATAAGGGAAGTGCGTTAATTGTGCAATGATTCTTATACCGCCAATTGATATAAGATAAATCCTCTGCATAGATACATCATACAAACATAGCAATGGTGAATTGTATAGTTCCCTGTGGAGTAAAAATTGTAAGGGCTATAGATAGGCTCATTGCTCCATATTTGTAACTTTTTTTTTTTGGTAAATAATCATTTTATTTATTACCAAGTATAGCATTACAATTCAAGAACTGAAAAAACAGGGGGAAATAAAAGCAGGTCATCTGCAAAGCTGAGTTGTATTACCTTGAGTTTAGCACATCTGGGATGAAAATGAAAGCTTTCATCACTATGAAGAGTCTTGAGTAACCTATTTAGGTATTCCATTGCTATAACAAAGAGGCAAGGAGACATGGGGTCTCCTTGCCTCAATCCTCTTTTTGCAGCAAATGGTGGTGTGGGATTACCATTCAGGTTGATAGAGTAGGACACAGATGTTAAGCAGGTCATTATCCATTTGATGAAGAGATCAGGGAATTGAAGTTGCACCAGTACCTACTCTAAATAAACCCACTCAATTGAGTCATAAGCTTTGTGTAGATCTACCTTCAACATGCATCTAGCTGATATTCCCTTTCTAGCGTACCCTTTAACCAACTCATGGCTCAGTATTATGTTATCGGATATCAGCCTTCCAGGTACAAAGGCTGATTGACTCCCATCAATCAGATTCTCAAGTACACCACTCATCCTCTTGGTAATGATCTTAGCTATTATCTTATACAGCACATTACAACAAGATATAGGCCTATACTCTTTGATAGATGTTGGGTGTTTGACTTTAGGAATTAGGGTTACAGATGTGCAGTTTACTGGTCTGTAGAGAGTATTAGAGTTAAAGAAATCCAATATTGCAGCCCTCACATCCTCTCCAATAATGTCCCAATTTTTTTTTGTAGAAGAAAGCATTGTAACCATCACTCCCTGGTGCTTTGTTATCCTCAATGTCCATCACTGCCTCAACTATCTCAGGTATGGTCACATTTTCTACTAATTTTAGTTGTTGATCCCTTGATAACACCCTTCCCTGTTGCATAACTTCAGTTCTGACAATGGGAAGGTGCGAAGCAGCTGTGCCCAATAATTGTTTGTAAAACCCCACAACCTCCTCTTGCACTTCTGCATCAGTTTGTAACAGTCTCCCATCATTTGTTGTTAAGCTTCGGATGTGATTTTGTGCCATTCTATTCCTTAAGCAAGCATGGAAATAGGTTATGTTGGAGTCTCCCAATTTCAGCCAATTTACTCTTGCCTTCTGTTTCATTGCACTCTCTTGTATCTGGTACCATTTTTCAAGTTCTATTTTCACCCTTTGTTGCTCCTCAAAATATAACTGATGGTCATTAGGGCCTATCATTTGGGCTTGAATATCCTGAAATTTCTGCTTAGTTAATGCTATCCTTTCATCCACCCCCTTAAACTCTGTATTGTTTAGTTTTTTGAGGACATGTTTCAGCCTATGCATTTTCTTCCACACCTTCTCCATAGGGCGACCATTGCATATTTGTTGCCAATTCCTTTGAACACTACTTCTGAAGTCTGGATGTGTAGCTAAGCAATTGAAGAACTTGAAGGGCTTAGCTCTCATGGTCTGTCTCTCCTCCACAGTCAGACTCAAAGGAGAGTGGTCAGAGAACTCAGGTGCCATTACTATAATCTCCAAAGCATCCCACATCTGAACCCAGCTAGCATTTACCAATCCCCTATCAATTCTACTAAATACATGATTATTAGTCCATGTATATTCCCTGCCAACAGCCTTCAGGTCCAGCATACTTGCACTCTGGACAAAGTTAGAGAAATCCACCATTTCATTTGCTTGTACAGGAGATCCCACAAGTCTATCCTCAATCTCGAGAACAACATTGAAATCACCCATTATAAGCCAAGGAATAGTAATTTGTTGTGCAAGAGTGAGTAGATCATCCCATAAAGGCTTCCTATCCACTATAGTGTGCAACCCATAGACTGTTGTGAATAAGAAATTTTTATTGGTAGCATAGATTCGCACCTGTCCATGTACGTATTGTTCTTTCATTTGCAGCACTGAGAACTCACAGTATCTTGGATCCCTCATTAGCCATATTCTTCCTTTCCCATTAGGTGAATAATAATAAACTGAATCCCATCCCTTTGCCACTTTTTTTTTATTATAGGAGTAGCTTTTTGTTGTGCTACTCTATGTTCTAACACTGCTATAATATCTACTTTATTATCTACGATGAACTTCTTGAGGTCATTTTGCTTCTGGCCATTATTCAAACCTCTTACATTCCATGTCACCACCCTCATCTAAATAGCACAGGGATTTTAAGAGTTTGTGGTACCCCCTTTGGTCCTTTGATCATGTATAGTAGTCAGCCCCATGTCCAGTATTTCTCTATTAATCTTATCCATCAAAGGACTGAAAATACTGGCCTGGCTTATAGTATTAGGCTTCAACTGCTGTGGCACTCTTGCTAAATTGGTGTGTTTGGCATTCTTCCGAATAGGCTCAGTTGCATCCTTTCTTTGCATTACATTTTCAGGTGAAGCAGGAGGAGTAGATAGCACCTGATCATAGTTGCTAACTGCTTGTGTCACACCTCTTTCAATAGGTTGACTCTGCATTGCCTCATTTGCCTCTTGTGCAGGAGGCACTTGGTTGTTAGTTTGCGAAGCATCCTTTATTACATTCATTGTGTCCCCTGCTACTGTAGCTACTTGAATGATCTGGTCACCCGCCTTATTTGGCACCCACATTTTGTTTGCTCTTGGTCTCGGCCCTCTAGGTCGCTCATTTGCAGGCTCCTTCCTTTCTGGTGCAGGCTTGCATACGTGCCCTATCTTTAAGCATTTAGGACAAAAACTAGGTTTCCAATCATATTCCACTTCCTGTATAAAGATATTCCCCTCTGGATCTTGTAGTTTAACAGTATAGGGTAATGCCCTTGTAACATCCATTTCCACCAGGATTCTAGCATAGGACACTCTCTCAATGCTAGTCGTACATTCATCCGCGTAGACAGGGCACCCCAGCACACTACCAATCCTGCTCAGAGTATGACCACCCCAGCAGTTCATAGGCAAGTTTGGAAATCTTATCCAGAGTGGGATAGTCCTGAGTACTTCATCCCCAAAGTTAAAGTATGGATTCCAAGCTCTCAGAATCAGTGGTTTATTGTTGATAGTATGGGGTCCTGAAAATAACACTTCCTCTTTATCGGCATTACTATTAAACAGCACAACAAAATATCCATCATTGTGATAGTAAATTCTAGGTTTGTATGAGAATTTCCAATTGGCCCCTATAAATCTAGTAATAGTTCCAATAGATGGGGAATCACCGACCACATACAAAATTAGTGCCATTCTCCATTTTGCAGTTTCCTGCTCAATTTCATTCTCCTGGATTTGGGATATTTTTCCCCATCAATGAGTACAAGCTCAATGAATTTAAGATTCATACCTTTTGCCCCTAATCTAGGTGCATGAAATAGCTTGACCCATGGTTCTGTGGCACCTTGTACTGGCTGATTATCCTTGCTAGTCGATGGTCCAAATAGTTGTCCTCGTATGTATTCCATTTTTGCTGCCGAACCTACTCCACTTTCAGATAATTTCGGCCAACTCTTAGGATCTGTGTTTTCCGTTATCTCTTTGCCCTTCGCGCATTGCATATTTGCTAGTTCCACCTATGGAACCACCGGCGTAGTGACCGCTTCTCCTACTGGTGGGTTTCCAGTAGTGGTTGTGTTACTCTGTTGCTTGGTGGTTTCTCCCGTGTTCGACGCAGCCGTATTTTGTCTTGGTTGTCCAATAGGAGTCGTGGTGGCCATCTGCACCACCGTCGCCTGGATCTGTTCTTTCCGACGCCTTCCTCGTGCCATCTCCGTCAATGGCGCACTTTAGCTTTAGTCACCCTACCGTGCACCAGGAGAGAGAACTTTTTCAACAACTTAATTTATCAAAACTTCAATTCTTCTTTATATATTTGTAACTTTATAGCAGTAGAGATGGTAAAATGATTAATTTGCGGTTAGCTCATAAAAGTTTAGGGGTGGGATAGTGATTTTTCTGGATTTGACATTGGGTGTGCTTGTGGTACCAGTGTTTTAAGAGGCGGGGGCCTGAGGCGGGGAGAGGCGTTTTATGCAGCACGAGGCGATTGCGTAAGCCCCGAGACACTAGGCGTATGTCTCATGTATCTCAATTTTATAATTCTATTACAAAAAAATAATCAAAAGTAAAATTTTCATTAAAATTCTGCAAATAAATTCAAATAAATCACCAATAATATATATAAAAAAATTATTATTTGAGAAAAGGTAAAAACACAAAAAATGATAATAACCTAGATAATCTTTAAAAAATGAAGTCTTCATCCACTTCATCATCAATCTCCACATTTGTTAGTCCTTCCCACCCTGAGCGAATATTTGCACTGGTTTTTGTTTATATATTTCAAAGAAGGAGAAGGGTAAAAAGTGTAAGAGCAATGACAAAAAATGGATGAAGTTGCTTCAGGAAGATAGTGCTGTGAAATCTCTATCCTATCAATTTCGGATATAATCTTCTAAAAAACTATTTATGACAGTTATTTTCTATGAGAGTTGCTTTATTTATTTATTTATATATTTTAGGAAAAATCACTACCACATGAAAACATGTATAAATATCATTACACCAATAATAAAAATCACAATCTATATTTTTAAAATTAAAAAAATCAAATCTAACGCTTGAGGCGTATGCTTTTACGCTCGGGGCTTACGCTTTTGCGCCCGGGACTTACGCCCCAGATTCTAAGGCGTATGTCCTATGGATCTATGCCTTTCATTTGCGCCCCGGAGCGTTTTTGGTACGTCCCGCCTCGGGACTCGCCTCGAAAACGCTGCTTGGTACGAAGGAATATGTTTTCGGGAAAATTATTTCTCATAAAAATAAGTGGGTTACTTATTTTCTTGTGTTGGGTATGTAAGTAAATTTTTTAATCTAAAAAAATTTGTATATAATCTAAATAAATATTATAGGAGGTGGGGTTGGGGTTGGGGGTAGGAGTGTAGGGTGATGGGGATGGAGGCTACAAGTAATTTAAAGTTCTTTAATTTCACTACAAATGTAAGTATTTATTTTTAAACCGATTTTTCAGTAAAAATAAGATTTGTGTATTTTAATTTAGCCGAAGGGCTCCATCGGTTCTAACTGATGGAGTCCGTCCCTTTTGTGTTCCAAAGCACTATTTTCCGATATTATCAAGTTCGTCGTTTTTTCTCTATAACCGCCGGACATCCGCCGGTTTTTTCCCTAGGTATTTGGCTTTTTTTTAGTATTGTGTATCTCTAAATATGAGTTCTCACTAGTTTTATGATTTTCCACAGTTCCAATCAAATCTAACAGATAGAGTTGGGTGAATATTTGACGGCAACTAAAAGTGTTTAACTTTTGGCAAACTTAAAGGACCAAAATTATTAAGTGCATACTTAAGGAACTATTTTGAACCTACTCTCGAATATAACTTAATATAAGAGACTAATTTTGTCATATAAGTGACTTTAGTGAATAATTTGTTATAGGTATTTCTTAAGAATCTCCTATAAAAATAGTCAACGATCTTCGAATTGGTTTGAGTTGATATTTGTCAAACTGATCTTCACAAAATATCCAAGCACAAAATATGGAAGAACCATGATGCTTATAGTATGACTTACCACAACAGTTGTCTTTATCCCCTTCTTTTTCTTTTCGATTATTTTTCTTATTTTTATGCAGCAAGGCGGGCTTGAGCGTCTCAACGTCTATCTTTCTTCTTGGTAGGTAATTTCTTCTTATCTGTTGTATCAAACCCTTTCTCTTTAATTTTTCTTTTTTCATGAAAAAGAAACATAGCTATATCGAATCTAGAGATCAAAATTATCCTATGAGTAATAACATTGTCGGTTTGAATGTCTGTATATATCTAAAACATCAAGCGGTTATAGATGACAATAACAAGCAACAACATACCCTGTGTAATCCCACAAATGGAGTCTGGAATGGGAGGGTATACGCAGACCTTACCCCTACTTCGTCGAGGCAGAAAAGTTGTTTCCAAAAGGCCCTCGGTTCAAGTGCAGCAAATCAAAGTAGTTATGAAAAAGAAAATACGGCAGTGAAGCAAACATGACAACTAATAAGGAAAGCAACACAAATCATTCAGAAAAATAACGGTAACAACAATGAAATAGTGCGATAATCGAAACACACTAAACAACAAATGGTAACAGATATTAAAAGCAAGAAACTGCATGAATAGGCTAATACTATGATAGACACGGTGCTCCAGACTTCCACTGCAGCAAATCAAAGTAGTTATGAAAAAGAAAATATGGCAGTGAAGCAAACATGACAACTAATAAGGAAAGCAAAACAAATCATTCAGAAAAATAACGGTAACAACAACGAAATAGTGCGATAACCGAAACACACTAAACAACAACTGGTAATAGATATTAAAAGCAAGAAACTGCATGAATAGGCTAATACTATGATAGACACGGTGCTCCAGACTTCCACTACCTAATCCGGCAGATATGGTGCAAAATAAATATTAAAAAACCATAAAAAGGTCACACGCCCAGTGGGACTCGAACCCACAAATGGAGTCTGGAATGGGAGGGTATACGCAGACCTTACCCCTACTTCGTCGAGGCAGAAAAGTTGTTTCCAAAAGGCCCTCGGTTCAAGTGCAGCAAATCAAAGTAGTTATGAAAAAGAAAATACGGCAGTGAAGCAAACATGACAACTAATAAGGAAAGCAACACAAATCATTCAGAAAAATAACGGTAACAACAATGAAATAGTGCGATAATCGAAACACACTAAACAACAAATGGTAACAGATATTAAAAGCAAGAAACTGCATGAATAGGCTAATACTATGATAGACACGGTGCTCCAGACTTCCACTGCAGCAAATCAAAGTAGTTATGAAAAAGAAAATACGGCAGTGAAGCAAACATGACAACTAATAAGGAAAGCAAAACAAATCATTCAGAAAAATAACGGTAACAACAACGAAATAGTGCGATAACCGAAACACACTAAACAACAACTGGTAATAGATATTAAAAGCAAGAAACTGCATGAATAGGCTAATACTATGATAGACACGGTGCTCCAGACTTCCACTACCTAATCCGGCAGATATTGTGCAAAATAAATATTAAAAAACCATAAAAAGGTCACACGCCCAGTGGGACTCGAACCCACAATCGCTTGATTAGAAGTCAAGCGCCTTATCCATTAGGCCATGGGCGCTGTTGTACTTTCATATGACAGAGAGCTCTATATACCAACTACTAAGAATTATTGGAAGAGCTATAATTGACCAAACTAATGAAACCCAAAAAATAAACTAGCAAGAATAAATTGACAACACTACTATAACACCATTACAAGAATAAAAATTAAATCTACGAAACAATAAACATACATACAAATATCTTCTTCTTGTTAAAAAAAAAAAAAAAAAAACTATCATGCTTCACTCTACGATGTAGGAACTAATTTATTAGATTGATAAAATTTACCTTGACTATTTTTGAAACATAATTTACTAGTCTTGAGCACTCATATATTCGTATCATCTTCCCGGTACCTTATAATCCTATTATAAATTACGTTATTACCATATCATCACTAATCACTATACCTAAAAATCTCACTTAAAAAAGTGCATGATAAACAATTTTCGATTGTATTGATAATTTGATATATGGTAATAAATTATCCCATGAAGTGGATCCGTTAGTTTTTTTCAACAGAGATTGAAAAAAGGATGAAGCTTTGCTAAATACAGTTAGTTCGCAATTATAGTTTAAGGACGTGCATTAAGTTTTGGGCGTAGTTGAGGGATATTCTTAGCCAAAAACCCATTCCTCCGTACTGTTGGGTTTTGATATTAGTGAATGGGAAATGATGGGATGGAAAGTGAAGGGAATGTAAAAGGTCTCTTTTACTTTTGTTAAAGCATTTGTCCCACATAGGAAAGAGAGAGGAAAAGAGAGATGTATATATTACATTACACCTACTCTAGGTGCTAAAAGGGTTGAGGGGGAAAGGACCCCTCGCGCCGTCGTCGTTGCTCGCTCGGTTTCGGCTTCGGCTTCGGACGGTCAAATGATTTGATTGATGGATAATCTTTTTGGACCAAAATTCTTTTAACCTTTTCGGATTCGCAATCACCTTAATTTACTGTACCGCTAATTTCCTTAAGGACACACTGTGCATTCAGTGGGCTTGATTTTTGTTCTTACAGAATTTTCAGACACTGTTCTTATTTTCCAGTTTCTGTTATTTGTTTCCAGAAATTATTTGTTACTGTTTCAACGTTTTTTGGTAATACAGATTGATAACACATACATGTATTAGAACGTTCATTGATTAAAAAGTGGAAAATTATGTGTTAAGTGAAATAAATAATTACTTCTCAAAGGGTTACGTCTATCTATATTGAACTGACTCTCTAAGTCATGCCTCTTGTACAAGATGAACGGCAAGATATTCCATAACATCAAAGAAAAACTTGTAAAGGATTATACGAATGTTCTGTTCACCTAGCTAAGTCTTCTTCCCCCAGTATGTTTGAGCACAAGTCCTGGAGGAACTGACTAATCTTTGTGACGGGTTTTCAGATTCTTTCTGACAAGTAGTAAAGTAAAAGGAACTAAAGACTGCACGAGAATATGACAATCATGACTTTGCATACCAACATCAACACATCCTTATTACATGCACTGATACGACGCGAGATACAAATGACAATGGAATATCAAATGATATTAACCGAAGATAGTCTCTAAGAGTTTAGCCAGGCGAATCTATAATTCTAGACTTTCTAGACTCCAATATGATGATATTAGGAGATTTGGGATAAGGGGTATTGTTTACCCCGAATTTGGATAATCAATTAAATTTGTGGGTGGGTATAAGATATGTGGTTAAGTCTCAATCTTCTTGATAAGAGAAAGATATATATATAGATATGATATGAAGAGAGCAATGATAATCGGTGGTTTGCTATATACTTGTATGTTTACTAATGTATGAGTGTTACTTGATTGAAGAAATGTAAGAAATAAACACAACAAATGTGACCGAAATCGGATATTTGAGAGAGAGATTTTTTATATTTTGGCTATTACGAGAGTTCTTGATGTGAGGAAGCCAACCCTTTAAGAGGGGGACAATGCCCCTTATAGTAGTGCCCTATGGGCTTCATACAACATGAACAATAAAATAATGATGAACAAGCTCTGAGTTGGATTAGGTTGGGTTAGGTTGGCCGTACGGTCTGACACCCGTACGATTGGCAGTTGAGCATGGCAGGACGCTATCGACGCGTGGCAACCGCGTAACGGATCTCCCGGATCAACGGCCATGACCAAAACAGACTAACGGCCACGATCTCCCGGACTAACGGCCACGATCAAACGGACTAACGGCTATGATCAAACAGACTAACGGCCACGATCAGTTCGGACCAACGGCCCCGGTCAAACGGACCAACGGCTACGATCAATTCGGCTATGGAGAAATCGGACCAGATGATGATCTTCCCTCTTTTCCTTCGATCTCTGGTCTTACCGGTTCTAACATATGTCCGATTTTTACCGTATACAGGTATCGTATAGGTAAGGTGACGAGCACCTATGCGAGGTGGCACTGGCATGTATGGGTAATAAATTGATTCTATGGCTGATTTCGTGATTATTTGGCTTTGTCTGGGAATACTTGTGGAATTGTACACATGAGTTGGCTTGATTAATTGTGGTTAGCTGAGCCTTGCTAGATTGGTCGATTGACGATACTAGACTCTGATTATCTCGCACACTAAAGAATAATTGAGGCTGTTAAATTGTAAATTTTATAGTGTACATGTTTTCTTACATATTCGTACCACTCATATTGATGCACGATAATTATCGGCCAGCGGGGAAGTTGACTTGATGATCTATTGAAATTCATACTTAAATTGAGAAGTTTTCATATTCGTGTATGCCGAGGGAAAATAGTTCCGATGAAGTAAAATCATGCATGCCGAGGGAAAATGGTTCCGCCGAAGTGGTATGCAGACGGGTCTCGCATGAGTCATGACTCTGAGATAGTCGGAGCGTGTGTATACCGGTTGCATTTGACCATTGCTTTGCATTGTTTTACAACATATTCACTTCTATTTGCTTGATTTGATTGCATTATTTGTCCCCTAGCTGAAATTCTTGGAATATATCTATGACACTTGATTTACTTGTCTTGTTATTGATACTGGTTGATGATCATGTTAAAGTTGTCTTGTGCTAACATAAGTGTTTTCAGCGATCAAACCTTGTTACTTACTTTGAGAAAAGTCAGTCTATAATACTTACTGATATGCTTTGTTTATGTACTCATACTACGCTTCGTGCTCCCTTTTGGGAGAAGGTTTAGATTCGAGTACGAGTGGAGCTCGATGAGCTGCCTGAGTCTGTTGCTAGCTTGAGGGGATATTGAGGTGAGCTGCCTGGCTGATCCGCGGCGCTAGTTTCCTTCTTTCTATGTTATTTCTCACTCTTCTTTCTTTCCAGAAAATGTATTTGATGATTTCAGACTTGTATAAAAAATCTTAGAAGCTCTCATACTGCGCTTTCCAGTTTTTGGGAGATTTTGGTTGTATATCCGTAATATGACTACTGGATGGTATTATGGAGTTCTTGTGTCTTTTTTTCCTTTTAAATTTATGCTTAATTGTTAAAACTGGAACAATAAATCGCCTACGTACCGAGCTTAGGTGTAGCTTCCCTCGCATCCCATATAAGTTCGGTCGCGACATTCTATGGCTGCACTAGTGAGGGTGTCATCTAATTCATCTTCTTCCTCCCCATTTATATCACCAAAATCCCCAAGTTATCGTTCAAAGGTTTCGTTATCTATTGGCTCCAAATTTATATCATTTTCTACAACTATAGCGCCAACTTCTTCATTCCTAAATCTCTACAAGTCCAAAAGGTTCAAACATGATAAATATTTGAAGAGTTGTAACAAGTATTTTTTTGTGTTACTCGTTTGTTTTTCTATATTAGGCCACGTAAATTAATAATTTTTATAAGGTAATCTCATATAAGTCCTCAGAAAACATTAATGCATTTGGCTTTTGTGGGGCACGAAGTCTGCAATTCCTCCTTTATTGGACTGACTAAATGGGATTAACATTCGTGATCATTTTCAATGAATTACATATTTTTCTTCAATTTTTATTTTATGACTCCATTCCAATGCATTATTTAATAATAATGACTTACAAATTTTCTTCAATTTTATCTTATGACTCCAATGCATTATTTAATCATGCTAATTTTAGCGTATGTACACGTATATATTTATAAGATGAAAGAAAAGAAATGATGAAATAGGGCGAAGACTTCAGAAAAAGTTGAAGTTGGAGAAAATTATGTATCTTGACTTTTGGTTACTTAACGCGAATCAATTTTTTAGTCAATTCAAATATATCTTCTATTAGAAACCCGAATCCTATTATATTTGAAAGTAAAATCTTTTAACAAAGTCATCCTATTACGATACATCCAAAGTACTAAATGTGATCAAGAACCAAATGAAGGATATATTAAAATAACACAATTTGTTATTAAGAATAGAAAATTCATCATAATGCTATTTTCGAGTATCCCGAATTGAACAGTCTGTGGAGATCTATCAAAACGAAAAAACATATGAGATAATCAGAAAAGACCGACAAATACTACAAAAGCTAATATCGGATTTGAAAATTTCATACGATGTAGTGCATAACTTATAATAATTTACCAGTGAAAGGCAAAGAAAACACTAATAGAAGTATAAGTATTACGGAGTTCTTGAGTATGTAAAACATGAATGATAAAAGAAAAGTAGATGATCGTATTTTGATCGGGACTCAAGATAACAACAAACCTTTGGATGAGCTCAAGAGGAAAATATCATCTTTGAAATAGCTTACGATAGTTTACCATTTAAGGTTTAAACTTTTGAAAAGAAGTTACTCGCCTAGTTGATAATTGGAGAATCCTACAATTATGAAGGCAAAATTAAGGTGAGTATTCATTGGAGTATCTAGTTTGCCAATTTTGGCCCAACTATCCACTTATTAGACCAAGCACTACGATTTTTATTTTTTTTCACAACACAGGCTTTCTTTTTAATTATGTTTCAACTTGAAAATAGATTCCTCTGGGTTTTTTTCTTTTTTCTTTTGGACTTTTTCAGCAAAAGAAAAAAGGAATAAACAACATAACATATAACTTTTTCAACTTAAAAAAACTTCTAGGGTTTTCTCTTCTCCAAAGACTCTATTTTTTATATTCATAAACCCCAAATAGAAATATTTATCGCTGTTTTTCGACTTCTCTTACAAAAACCCAACTGGGTTTTGTTAACTATTAGATTAATCTGTGTTGCTTTGATTTTGGGCGATCTTGGTGTATATAATTGAACATCGAATGGTAAATGAAAATAAGGATTTATTTAGTACTTTTAACAAACATTTGGTGTGCATTGCGTGGAATTTTCTAGGTTGAATTTTAAGGTGGATTTTTTTTTACCTCTCCCGCTTTTGATAGGCAATTCGATCTTTATCACCATTTGATGTGATGACTATTTTTACTAGTCAATGGCTTTGTCTCTATCTTTCTTCTCCGCACTTCATTTATTAGTAAGGTAATCCTTGTACAAAATTTTGCAAAAGTCATAATACGTTAATATAATAAAAATTGTCTCACACTATTATTTATACATTATATATAGTGTATAAGAATATATGTGTAATGTATATTAGTGTATAAAGATGTATATATAATGTATAATGGTGTATATACGTTTTTATACCTATTTAAATGACAAAGAGGAAAATGAAGAGGGTTCTATGGTATACATTATATATATAAAGTGTGTAATGTTTATATATAATTATACAGAACAATACGTTATTTATATACCGATGATACAGTGTGTTATATCAGCTGTAAACTAGATGCGTGGACCGTATATATACATTATTTATATATTGATGATACAATGGACTATATTTGCTGCAAACTAGATGCGTGAGCCGTATGTATGGATTATTTCCCCTTATTAAATTAGAACAATAGGGATAACATGAGTCATAGTGAAAGTAAAATTGAGTTGCAACTTAAATACTTCTATTATTATCATTACTTGGACTCCAAAATCTTATATATTGAATAGTCCTAAATATCTGAGTATTATATAAGGAAAAGTTGTTAAAATTTACTGTCATTTCGCTTCATCATTAAATTAGTGGTAGAAATATTTACTTACCTTTTTGCTAGGAATATCCTAGAATATTTAGTTTCATTCCAAGTCTAGTTACTACATTAATTATAGAATATTTAGTTTCCTTTTAGTTTAGTATCTATAAGGAAAATAATATATTTTCTTTTTATTTTATTCTCTTTATTTCTCTATAAATAAATATCTAGTCTTTTATTTTTTCTATGCAAGAAACAATTCAAGAATCAATACAAAGAGTTATAATTTATTCACAATTCAATTTTCTCTCTCATTTTTTCCATTCCATAACAAAAGTAACATGGAAATAATTATAATTATGTTACATAATTCAAATAAGTAAATTTTTTATAAGGTAAAAATTGTTACATCCCGTATTTTTGAACGTCGGATTAATTATAAGTTGAGGTGGGGCCCACACGTCAAGATTTTTTTTGGGACATGTGACAAATTATATGAATCACATATGTGAAGTTAAACACAACTCAAGAAGGACCCTTGGGCCAAATCAAAGTGGAAGTCCTCCAAACGAATATTTTTAAGAAAACGTTTTCGGGTGACCTGACTTTGGGGGGCAAAAACGGTATTATAAGTTTGGAATTTGGAAAAATACCAAGAAATAGAAGTTGTAGATAATTGAATTATCTTTCCAACCATAGGTCGTGGGTTCCCAGGTGACGTCGGGACAAGGAGATATGGACGTTTTAATGCAGAAAGGTTAGTGGGCTAGGCCCAATCCGAGCCCAACCGGGTTAGGCCCATTACCCAAGTTTTTATAAGTGAAAATTTCGGCCTTCCTCCTCATTTTAAGACCTGTAACAACCAGAAAATTCTGGAAAGAGAGAGAGAGGAGCTTTGGAGAGAAGAAAAACTAATTTTGACCAAAATCCGAGCCCCGAATCCCGAAGCCCATGAAGGGAAAAGTGTTGTACGCTGCGTTGTCTTCAATTTGAGCTAAAAATCAACCAAGGAGGAGGGTGATAACGTGGTGGCTGAATTCTTAAGGTATGAATAAGGTTCCTTTTCATTGCTAACAAGTTTATTTAAAGTTTTAACGGATTAGAACGGGAAAATAGCGATATAAATTCGTCCGTTGGCATTGTGAATTATGGAATGAGATTTGAAGAGAATTTTGGATGAAAATAAATGTAGTTCACTTGTATAATGTGGAGGAAAAATGGTTTAAGATGGCATGAAAAATTGTTGGAAAATGATTATAGGAACTTATGTGATTTTAATGTAATTTTATGTAAATATGGAAATGAAGTTTTAAATGTGAATGGCTATGTTGGTTGGTGGATTTGGAGGGATGTAAGTCCATATTAGCATGAAAGGTTGGTTGTTAAGTTGTTATGGGAAGTTTTGTGATTTTATGGTAGATTTATGTAATTATGAAAATGGAATTGTTAAGGTGTAAATTATGATTATGGTTGATGAAATTGGAAGATGGAAATATGTTATGAATATGTAGGTTGAAGATTTGAAGTTTTGGGTGAATTATGTTTTGGTGGAAAGTTTGTATATTTTGTATATCTTGTGAATATTTCGTAGAAATGATATGAAATATTTCCAAATTATATTGTGATGATCTAGATGATGAATGTGAAACCATTGAGGTTAGTTTGGAAATTGAAGTTGAAATGAAGGTTATGACATTATGTTGGGAAGATAGCTAGTTAAGTTATATTGTGTTTACAGTGATTGCTGTTGTTGTTTATGTTGTTGTTGGGTTGTTGTTGATTGTTTTGGCCGAGTTAAATTCTCGGGGATGCTATATGTATAGGGGAGATGCTGCCCAAATTTCTGTAGGCAATTATGAATAAAGATTGAATACTTAAAGATTGGAAATTGAGAATTGGTAAATGTGACCAATTGCAGATTTTGGGCGAAACGGGAATTGAATTTGGAAAGGCGTAAAGAGCATACAAGGTATGTAAAGCTATCCCGATTATTCTTTTGGCATGTCCTAGGTGTACTAGGATCGGATTCGAGCCTCGGAAAGTATTCTGCTCATCGGAATCCGCATTTGAAAATACCCCTTTTTCATTCAATGGAATTGAACCCTATAAGTATGCTTTATTGAAAGAATTGTGCAAACTTCCGCAAATTGTTTAGAAAATTATGGAATGTCCCCAGAATCTCCGTAGGTGACTTTATAAGCTTAAAATACGTAATTTGAGCCCACCGCTTCGTTTGTCCCGAGGTGGGCCCACTATTTCCGATTTTACCCTTTTAGTGGTTATGACTTGTCTTCGAGCGTTTTTTTTTTAAAGAAATGTTTTTAACTACGCTTGTAATTACTAAATAAAACTTGTTTTAAATATTCCATTAAGTCTTGTAAAACTGTTTCGGAACTTGGAAACGAACTTAGAAAGATTATGCTTCTGTAATCCATTATGACATCCGAAATACACTCACTATGATTCTGTCCGATTTCATTATTTCGATTTGTCATCCGATAGGTCTTATTGAGTCTCTGGAAATATATGACATTCGTTTGAATTATTTTGATAAGCCCCATAATGTATTTTGAAACATGAAAATGATTACAAAAAGCTTATTTTGACATATGCTATTGGGATATCCGAAATGCATACACTATGATTACTGCTCCGCTTCTGTCATATGGTTTGTCATCTGAATTATGCTACTGAGTCTCCGTAAATGTGCTATATTTTAATTTGCATTAGTTTCTCACTACTCCATTCGTGGATGCCCCAATGTTTCCCACACTGAGCCCGGGCCAGGATATGTTGTCAAGCGTATTCCTCTGCATTGTTCGCCGTGCCTCGATGTGAGGGGGCAGGTATACATGTACATGGGTTGTGGAGTATGTTGTGCCATGTACACACTCTGATATGATATGATATGATCTGATATGGCCATCTGATATGATATGTTATGTTACGGGGTTATCCCCTATTCTGCTCCTTATGTGTGGTGGCACCAGCGTCGGGGGGTGGCCACGTTCTGTTTGCCGAGTCCCTTGGAAGGGGTCGGATATGATATGGTATATGTTTCTGTACACACTCCTCATGTTTCGAAAATATGCATTTGATACTTCGGATGTTACACTCACTTCTCTGTAAGCTCTGTTTCGGTTATGATCTTGTTCCATAATGGGACCAGGTACGACATATGTTTCCAGCGAATATTATTTATGCTATATGATCAGCATTTTGCTAATCTGGATATTCAGTTCATTTTCTGTATCTTCTGCTTCGATTATGACTTTGTTTACTACGTTCCGTGCTTTACATACTCAGTACATATTTCGTACTGACCCCCTTCCTTCGGGGGCTGCGTTTTCATGCCGCGCAGGTACAAACGACAGGTTTGCTGATCCGCCCGCTTAGGACTTTATTCTGCTATTTTGGAGCGCTCCTTTATCCGGAGCCCATATTTTGGTACAGTCTTCTGCTATCGTATATATGTACATTATTCAGGGGTACGACGGGGCCCTGTCCCGTCTTATGATTCTGTTATGTTCTGTAGAGGTCTGTAGACATACTTGTGTGGGTTCTGTATATGTTTTGGATGATATGATCTGTGACAGCCTTATCGGCTTCCATGTACTATGTCGGTTCATTTATGATAATTACTAACGCCAATTGATTTTTTTTCATTTAAAAATATTCTGCTGATATGCTAGTTTGGGTTATTGGGTACGTTTGGGTGTCCAGCACGGACACTAGTCGCGGCCTACGGAGTTGGGTCGTGACAAAAATCTTATTTGATTTTAAGTCTTAAATTTTAGGATTTCCTTCAAATAAGGAAAGACTTAATAGCCAAAAGTTTAATTGATTTCGAAGTCCTAAATAGTAGAAAAATAATTAAATTATGATTTTAACCCTATACGGAAATTATTTTAAAGAGTAAAAAAGCCGAACGATACGCGTTTGGTGCGTGATCAAAGAGTGTGCTTCATTTGGCAATAAAAACTACAGAAAAATTAGACTTAGCTACGAACTTCGCCGTTAATTGCTCGTAGCCAACAAACTATTTTTATAATCTCTGATAAACCGTCGGTATAGGATTAACGACCAATTTTACTGTCTAACTTTCGGTTGCCAATTCATGTTTATTTAGTAGTGAAATAACTTAATATATAAACAAAATTGATAGTTTTCATTTGTTAAAAAGTGTGTAACAAAAAAATGGCAATTCATATAGAATATATTTAACAATTATTGTTGGGATCGACATAATCAGGGCGTCATGCGGAAGCTTACAATTGCAAACCTTAATGGCGATAAATCGGACAACAAAGAAAATATACTAAAAAGCATAAAATTATAATATAATTTGATCAATTGAACTACATATCAAAAACTAATATAAAGAAAGACATAAAACTGTGGAGAGAATAATCTCTCCATAAACAAGACTCTCTAAACGAGTACATTGTGGATGCTATTGTGTTCTAGTTGTGGGAAGGATGTCTTCAATTTATAGATGTACAAAACTTTTCCTCCAAGACAAGAATTAGCCAAATATGAAAGAGAATTATATTTTCTTTTCAAGAAAAGTAAAACCAATTATGGTAATACTTTGACTTTCCTTCAAGGGAAAAGTAAAACTCAAATTTAGTAAGAAAATTAGGGCAAAACCCCTAACAAATCTCCCCTTTTGGCCTGGATTTTCTTAACAAAACTTCATCCAGCTTCTTCACATAATCTTCATCACTACTGCTTGCCATGGTTAAAAATAAGGTTAATAATATTATGGTTTAAAAATTGGTTTAAAAATATTTTGCTTTATTTTTAAAGATGCAGCAGCAGGGATGTTGATATTATGGTTGAAATTCATCTCCACATGTAGTACTCCTAGATAAAATCTTCATTATCGCGAAATCAATTGCAGCTTGATCAGAACACGCCATGAACCTGTCTTCAACCCGCTAAACCATTGGTTGAACCATCGGCTCTAATACCACTTGTTGGGATCGAAATAATCAGAGCGTCATGCGGAAGCTTACAATTGCAAACCTTAACAGCGATAAATCAGACAACAAAGAAAATATACTAAAAAGCATAATATTATAATATGATTTGGTCAATTGACCTACATATCGAAAACTAATATAAAGAAAGATATAAAACTGTGGAGAGAATAATCTCCCCATAAATAAGACTGTCTAAACGAGTACATTGTGGATGCTATTGTGTTCTAGTTGTAGGAAAGATGTCTTCAATTTATAGATGTACAAAACTTTTCCTCCAAGACAAGAATTAGCCAAATATGGAAGAGAAATATATTTTCATTTCAAGAAAAGTAAAAGCAATTATGGTAATACTTTGACTTTCCTTCAAGAGAAAAGTAAAACTCAAATTTGGTAAGAAAATCAAGGCAAAACCCCTAACAACTATTGGGTAAGAAATTATAGTCATATACAAAACAAAAAAAATGTGTTTTAAGAAAAAAGGATAAATTTAATCTGTATTAGGGCTAGACAAAGAAAATTCCCCTCCATATTATTATAAATGAGTAACCACAACATAAGCAAAGAATTCTCAGAATTTTGAATGATCATATAGGCATACCTGACCGACTGACCTTTTAGATTGCCAATAAAATCAAGGTGACCATAAGCAAGAAATTTACCGAAGGTATTCTGCGGAGTTAATTTAAAATTAAAGTTATTGTTGGATATTAATTCATACAAAGAAATAAGGAAAGAAATAATTAGCAAGTATAATAATAAAGCGTTAGTACTAACTTCATCTCAGAATCAAGCACTGAAGTAAAAGGAAATCTGATTTTAAAACAACATAAGAAAAGGAACTGACTTGAGAACAACACATACTATGAAACTTCGAGAATAATAAATAACAAGGTTCTATAAAGTGAAAACTACTTTAACACCATTGGAAGAATTACTTATTTTAACTAGTGCCGCCTTGAAATTATTGAACTCAATCAGATCAGTTTTTTAAAAGTTCAGATTTCGCAAAGTAAATTTCATGTAACAAAAGGAGTCTTAAGTAAAACAGACAATCATAATCGAGTAAGGCTCCAATTACTACCCGGTTTCCATAAATAAAAAAAAAAAAGAACATGAGGAGAAGGAAGAGATGAATTTTCCTTGAGAAGAACTAAAATACAGCCATGCCTTAATTGTTAGAACACACAAACAACTAATCTTTACCAATATGACCAACTTTGACAACAAAGCTTCCTTAGATGCAGGCCTTTGCTAGTTTGACAGACACTTAACAAACAGGCTTTTCATCAAAAGATTTGAACGAAAAATCATTCCAGTTAATAACAAAGATGGACACCCCTGCAATTTCACTTCCTTGCTTCTACTCAAGAACTTGGTTTTTTTTTAGTCATCTCTTTAAAGTAACAGAACTGCTAAAACTTAATTAACTAAAATGTTGTTGGATTACTAGAGGATTTGGAGGGAACACGAGAGACAAGAGATTGCAACTATATAGGATTTTAAACATCTATGTTTGGACCTAAACATAACATCTTCTCTCCTTTTTTTTTTTTTTTTTTTTTTGACAAAAGGGGTAACAGTTGGACCTAAGGGTAATCTATAAACAGAGAAAATCTTAATACGGGATCGTCATCTTATTCAAACTTATCAAGACAAGGAAAATAGGAAGAGGATTCATAACAAATTTTCTTTTCGAATTTTAAAGAAAAGTTGGTTGGAACAAGTATAGGAGTATTAATTTTATCCTTCATATAGATATGGTTTAGGAAAGAGAACTAATCCAGCTTAAACAAACAGAACTAAATTAGTCTACAAGAGGATAGAAACATACAGAACTGAAAGAATAAGAAAAAAGAAAAATAAGACGAGGAAGGAAATCGCAAACAACATTTTGGAAACTTATCTCTATAACAAGACAGTTTTTTAAACCAACAAAATAATCAATATTATAATGTGTTGACCATGAAACGTGAGCTTAGATTCTCAAGTTTAACTCATTTCTATGGAAACGAAATGCAGATGTTCACTTAAACTCCAAGATCAAACTTGTCTGGTTATGACCAGTTCTAAATCACAATAGCCAGCATTACTAATTCATTATGCAAATGTGGAAGTCCTAAGCTTAATCAGAGGAGGTTGCATCAACTTATTTCACTTGAACAAATTCTCAAGATCAAAACTTTAGTCTAAGTATTGAAGCATAAACCTGAAATTGATTAGCTAAGATTATTATGAATCACTTTGAATCATACTCGAACACTTCTGCTAATGGAGATCAAGGGGATATAGCAGCAAACAGTTTCTAAACTTAAACCACACAGAAACGATTAGTCAATACTCACTTTCAGGTACAATTAAAGAATCCTTCTGCACTTGTTTTCATGTAAAAGTTAGAAGTAAGCACAACTTACTATTGAAATCAAAATGACTTAAATTTTTCAGCGATGAAACAACCACGACTTAACACTCGTGTTTAAACACACCCACGTTTAGGTTAAAGAAATTGAAGTAAAAAAAAAACCAATAAAAGAAATGACACAACCAGTGGGGGAAGGAATATGTTCCTATCATGGAAGTAAACTGAAAGCGAACTAATATTCTCACATATCAACACTCGTCGTTTATTCAGCATCCAAAAACGAGCAAAAAAATAAATGAAAGGGAAAGGAGCAGTTACACTCATTGTTTTAAAACACATAAAGCTATGGATTAACTTGAACTAAAACTCAACAGAGACCTTGTTTTAGAAATGGGGAAGGGGAAATGTCTTGTTCAATACTTCACCCCTAGATTTTAAGGACTAAGGGGTCATTTGGTTGGAAACAAGTTATCCCAGGATAACTCATCCTGGGATTAGTTATCCCGGGATTAAGTATTCCACCCTCCCACAGGATAAAATAACACTACAATCCCGGGATTAGTTATACCAACATTTTATCCCCACCAAACGTGGGATAAATTCATCTCAAATATAATTCCGGGATTGTTTATCCTTATCCCTTGTACCAAACGAGCCGTAACAGTTTCAACACACCTTATTAAACAAAGTTTTTTTTTTAATCATACCAATGGCGTAGGAAACAGATTTAAGTCCTTAAACACTTCAGCTTCAGATTCATTATGCATTCTAAAGCTTTCACACAGTGGAAATTTCTTTTAACATGACAATCACAGCAACTGACCTCAAACTAAACGTTTCAAACAAAAACAGAACCAATCACATTAACACGACGCAGATTCAAAACTTCAGGAATATTCATACTTTACCTTTTTTATTTTTTCCATGTTTTAAAAGGATATAACTATATATTAGGTACTGAGTTTGAACAAATGATTTCAAAATTTATAGCAACTAACAAGCACAACCTGACATTCATGATTCGATCTTTATACAAATAATAACCATACTTCAGATCAACTTTAAAAATCACATTAAACTAATAACTTGAGAAATTATCTACCATTCAATGCAACTAGAAAGCAAAGAGGCAAAAAAAAAAAAAAAAAAGATTTTTATAAATTGAAAAAGGCGCGTACACATTGAAAAATCACATAGGCTCGTACAAATTAATCAAATTACTAGGACCATAACAGAATCAAAAGAGTTAATATTAAAGAGTGTTACTTCGATGACGAATCCTTACTTTCACTGCAACAGTCGAAATTCAGTATTCGAATAGAAGCAAGGCACGAGAGTGAATAAAGATGAGAAAAACAAGTTAAGCATTAATTGTTCTGTACATGAGCAGTAACATGAAACAAAAAATTTCAACGAGTTAGGGGGCATTACCATCAAGAGTTAGATACATCTTCTGACAAGAAGATTTGAGTAGCCTTTGAAAATTGACTTTGGCAAGCAAATGGTACAAGTTTGGGAGGACGAATTTTCCAGGAATTCTATCTTTGCACAAATAATTTTCTCTATGAGGGAGACCGTTTGGATTAACTGAAAAAAAAAAAAAAAGTGGCTTTTAAGTATAAGTACAAATGGTTACAGTACTTTTGACCGCTGAAAGTTATTTTATAGGGAAAGGGTAAGAAATATTTCTCTACTTTGGAAAAAGGATTAAAAATGTTCTCCGAACTTATTTTGGATAAAAAATAACCCTCTCATTCTTAAAGTTTTTAAATATATCCATGTCTTGATGGAAATTGTCCCCCCAAATAACCCGAAATCCTTTTATAAACCTGTTCTATCATTTAAACCCGATTCAACTAAATAATATCCCATAAGATCCCCTAATCCCCAATATATAGGTATGAAGTTTGAGGGAATTGGGAGAATAGAGGATATTATAGGTTATTATTTTGTTGGGTTGGGTTTAAATGATGGAACGAGATTAAAAAATGATTTCGGATTATTTTGGGGGATAATTTCAGTCAAGACAGGGGTATATTTGAAAACTTTAAGGACGGGAGGGATATTTTTGACCCAAAATAAGTTTGGAGAATATTTTTAGCCATTTTTCCAAAATAAAGGGGTATTTTTGACCCTTTTCTCTATTTTATAAATAAGCAATTACCTGTTTGAATAAAAGTGCTTAAATGATTTTTAGAAATAAAAGTAATATTGGAATTAACAGAAAATATAAGAGATAAAAGGGTAAAGTTGTTGGTCAACCCAAAATGACTTTTAAGCCCAAAAAATAAGTTGGGGTTGAACAATATCTTAGCTTTTGCTTATTTTAAGCACTTTTTACTTTATTTTAAGCTGTTTTCTATTTTTGTCAAACACTCAAATAAATTAAAAATGATTTATAAGCTGATTTGACTAACTTATAAGCAAATTCAAACGGTCAATTTGCAGGATTGTCCTTCGCTGGGTGTGGCCTTTAATGTTTGCCCCTCAAATTGGTGGTCTTTAACTTTTGTCCTTAAGGCGCAAATTCTGCCTTATGCAGACGCTTTAAAGCAGAATTTGTATGGCTAGATTTGTAAAATTCTGTCTTGTGAATTTATTTTTTACTGAGCCGGGATTCAAACCCACAATCTCAGGGTATTAGCCGAAAGGCTTTCTTAAAGACCACCAATTTGAAGGGAAAAAAAAATTAAAGACCACCCAAATGAAGGGAAATCCGCGCAGAAAAAAGCATGCATAGTTGAGCATAAATTCTTTAAGGGCGCAGACATAACTTGCAGGATATTACAATGCTAAAATATAAACTTATGTCCCACGAAAAAATTATTTATTATGAGGGACAAAAATTAAAAACCAGCATAAGAATGACCCCGGAGGGAAGTGGGAGGTCCATAGAAGTCATCCCGAAGCCATTTAGTCATTTTAAGTCCCAGATCTGATGGCCCCGTTTAAAAAATAGCCGGTTTTCAAAACAAACTTAAAGTTTAGCCAGTGTTGTCAAACTTTATCTTTGCATTGTTATTGCACTTCGTGCATAAGCTTGTATGGTTTACATATATAGATTCGTTGATGTGTTTCTGAATTATCTGTGCATCGACTATAATAATTTTAAAGGAGTTTTAATTTCAGTTATCTTCTTTGTCATAAAATAAGAGAGCCTTTCTAAACTGAGGACAATTTGAACTTCAAACCGAACTCATTTGAATTGCATTCACAGTTTAAACTTTAGAACTGAAGTTTAAACTTTATACCTGCAATTACAACTTCAAATCTGTACGTCTGAAGTTGATTCTAAAAGCGGCTAAACTTTAGAAAATTTATAAATAACGGCTATTTAAAAAGAAAAGGAGTTCTGATTGAAACTCCCAGGCCATTTTCCGGTGCTAGATTGGAGTTTAGTACTTATTAGTAGTAAGTTTTGGAACCTAAGAACTAATGATATTTGTTAGCAATTCTTTTACTTCTCTTTTTCTCTTTTATTTTTTATTTTTACACTTTACTTCTACAAAGTGGACAAAATGAGGTGTTGGCGCTGTCAAAGATCGTTATAGGACATAGCTAAGGGACATTATTAGATAGGAAAAAGGTCATATTTTCCCTCATTAATTAAAAAAAAAAAAAGGGGAAATTTCAATAATGTATCCAGCATAAGAAATTATATTCACGTAGCCATATTTTTAATTTACATCAGCCTAGCCACTTTTTCACGGTATATAACATTATACTGTAATATACAACTTTATACACCTACAGTAGACAATGCATCAACCTTGTATAACAGTGTATAATAATGTATAAGAAGTGTGTATACATACTTTTACACTAGTATACAATATTATATAAACTTATACAAGAGTTGTTTATACATAAGAGGGGTTTATACATAATGTATAAGAGGTGTTTATACGCACTTTTACACCGTATAAAAACGTATAAAAAGAAGAGAAAACTGAAAACATAAAGAAGCAACGCCAAAGAAAAATACATTACCTGTATTAATTACTATACAACCACATACTAGCAACCGAATAGGTTAGAAAATCCATATCATATAAAGATGCAAAGTTGGAAGGAGAACTTCCTTGACAGGATTAGATTAAAGCTCGTCGGTCATAATGAGAATTGGACACAGAAACACATAGTAGGTTTATGACAGAAATCGAGAGGCTTTCATCATTCCACGTCGTTATAGAGTAAAATGGACTAGAAAAATATCACAAGAAAAAGTATTACAAGTGACCATTTCAGTAAGATAGGCGCATCTGGTAGTTTGATAGGGGGCTAGCTCGGGTAAAAAAGATAAATATGGGCTAAACGGGTAATTATTTTACCCTAATTGGTATAGAGTGTAAAAATCCCTAAAAAAAAGGTTATATTTACCCTCTGTTATCCTTTTTCAACATTAAGCCCCTTGTAGCCTATTTATCAGCCCTATTTACCTCCCATCAGTTAAAACTCCATGGCCTCACTTAAAATTACATACGTGACATCTTTTTTTTCCAATTAAATCAGCCGACTCATTTTACCCCTTTTAACTCGCCGAGCCACAAACAAAATAAACCCCTAAAAGAAGTTCATTTTTTTTTTCAAAATAGCTTCACTTCTCCATTCCTTGTTATTTGAATTGATAGGGAAATCAACTCCAATTGTGTTTTGAGTTGAAGGATCGAAATACATATTGATTCGGGAGAATCTGACTTGAAATCTCAGTCGCGAAACAAATCTAAAAATTCATAGTTGTTGTGTTAGGGTGTACGAGGTTACAGCTTAAAGAAAAAGAAGAAAACAAAAAGAACTACCCCCCCCCCCCCCCCCCCTCGAGGAAATTAGTTAAAAGTGGTCTTTACAAAAGGAATAGAGGTATATGACCCTCTGTATACATGGGCGATTCTGAAACAACACAGAACGATCTGTTATAATTAGTAGAGGATCATTTAATATATTAACCCCCTCCCTCCCCCTTGTGCTAAGGCTCCACTAAAAGATGTTTTTTTTTTTCAAGAGAGGTTTAAGGCAAGAACTCCCCCCTTTTTGTTTTGTTGGCAATCTTTGGGTTGGACTTGGATGGTGCTTACCATATGATCAAACCCCTCTTGTCAATTGCTAAGGCTCCACTAAAAATATGCTCTTTTCAAGAGAGAGGTTTAAGGCAAAAACTCCCCCCTTTTTGTTCTGTTGGTGACTCGAACACACAATTTTCGGGTTGGAGTTAAAAGGTGCTTACTATATGATCAAACCCCTCTTGTCAATTGGCTGAGCTCAGTTTGGGGGAATATTAGTGTTAGTTAAAAGAGGTTATTGTTGTTTAGTTATTTACAGAAGGACCCACTATTGTTTTAATTATTACTTTGTTTTATTGCATTTCAACCCTGCTAAGTCTATATATTGTGAGGATGGGCCTTTTTTTTTAAGAGAACTAAAACAACAAGAAACTAGCCCCTATGCGAGGGAATGAGACCCTAACAACATCTCCTGCAACACACGAAGAAATTCTAGAAGGCACATATGAATGTCATTTAAAGCGAGACTCCTGACTAAATGCCAGATTGGCTAAATCATCAACAACCGAATTAGCCTCCCTGTTAATATGGGAAACAGAGATTACCCAATTCCTAGCCAAAAGGTGACGAATGCAGTTGACAATATCACAATTTCGATGAGGCACAATTCTTCTCTCCCGCATCATCTGAACTACACTAGCATTATCAATTTACAAGGTAACTCGGCACCACCCCCTATCCCAGGCATTCTGAGGCCAGTGAGGACTCCCCGTAGCTTTGCTCTAAATGATGTACAAACTTCAATTTTGACTGAAACACCTCCAAGCCACCTGCTATCAGAATCACAAAATACACCATCTACAGTCCCCATCAAAATACTCCTTCGAAGAGCCCCATCTGTGTTCAAAGCTACCCACCCAACGCTAGGAGGTGACCAGCCGAATGAAACTATATGCTTTTTGTTAGACACTTCCCAAATATTCTTCAACGAATGTCAAGAAGTAGCTCAAGCTCTAACCATGCTAACTGTTACGGGCTGCCTTCGTTGTACCTTGGCACCCGTAACCCTAAGCGCCCCGAGCGGGCCAAGCGAGTGTTAGCTGCGCTGACAATGAGCTCCAGAAGTAGCATCTGGGAAAGGGACTATGCGGGAGTCAACAACCATCTAGAGATGTTGCATTGCATATCCTAAGAATGCCAAGAGAGTTTAGCAAGGATCTGGGAAGAGCCCAAGGGCCTTGTCGGGGACGACCGACCACGTACGAGCCTAAGTGTCAGTCCCGTGCGTTTCCGAGCTATGGTTGGTGTCACGACCCAACCCCGTGGGCCATGACTAGTGCCCGACCTGGACACCCGTATACATACCTGTCAGATATAGTCAAACTGAAACTACGAATAATATGGAACTTTACAAAAGAACTCCGAAAGTTCATAGCGTCATCATATATGTATATTCAAATAAATTGTCTCCTGAGGAGTCACAACTGATCAAATCATCAAATGATACGCAAGCCGACAAGGCTGTCACTACACATCAATATCATGTCATATGCAAGCCAGCAAGACTGCCACTACAGACGGACATCATATCATAGCACATCGTATAGACGCAACTGAACAGAACTTATACACAACCCACGCATATGTCTACAGACCTCTAAGAGTATCGATAGCGAAATATGACGGGACAGGGCCCCGCCGTACCCCTGGATAAACATATACATATACGTCGTAAGATCTGAACCAAAGGTCTAGACTCCGGAACAACGGAGCTATCCAAAACAGCTGAGTAGAAGTCCTATGCTGAAGGGTCGCCAAATCGACTATCTGTACCTGCGGGCATGAAACGCAGCCCCCCGAAGAAAGGGGGATCAGTACGGAATATGTACTGAGTATATAAAGCATGAAATATAATAAGGAAGATCATAACTGAAGTAGAGATTCCACGAGACAAGTATGATAATCAAGAAATTACTGTACCTGTGCCTTACGAAACAAAATCATGCATATCATTATCATATACCGTACCCGGCCCTCTAGTGAGGGACTCGGTGAATAAAGTCGTGTACACGTATACCGTACCCGACCCATCATGGGACTCGGTGCCATAATCATATCATCATATCATCACATCATCATATCATCATATAACGTACCCGGCCCTCTAGTGAGGGACTCGGTGAACAATGCAGTGAAACTGTGCACGAATACATACCCGGTCCGGGACTCGGTGAATGATACAATAACAGTAAGCACGAGTAGAATATCATGAGCAACTATATGCAACTACATCCAGAATAAGTAGACTGACTAACACTCGAATATCAAGGCAATAGTCATGTTAAGTACTCTTTGAATGTCAATATGAACTATATCAAATAGAGCCTCAGGAATCACATGTCATGTATCAAGATAATGCGAACCAGCTATTGAAAGTCAAGGACATTAATCATCATAGAGTCTTTAGGAATAGGAACTTTTACATCCCAACTACTATCCAACGTATAGCGGACTCGAGGGGCAATAGCTCAATCACTTAAGAGTCCTAATATTAAGAAGTGAATAAGAATCATGAATTACACTTAAGACTTATGAATAGGATTACCCAAAGCTCATATCATTCATCACTTAAATCTAAGACATGCCAAAAGAAAGAAGGGACAGCTTTACATACCTGTTAGCGACTATTCGCAAATCCGTTCGCCTTGTCGCTCTTTTAGCCTATTTAATATAAGAGTAACGTTATCGTTAGTAACTATACTTTCTAGTCCATAAATACGTAGCCCATCGCTAATAGAATTTATTCTTTGGCTTATACTTTCTCGTTAAGGGTTTTTCCTTATTTAAGGACTTAACGAAAATCGGGCAGCATTTCCCCTATATATTCGCCTAACCCGAATTTCCAATTATTCTCGTGTTAACACAGAAATACCAACAACAGAGATATACATATAAAATTCTCACAATTCATCTCATAACAATTCTAACAACCCAACAACTTTTCTGAATCCATTTCAACCCACAATTTCCTATAACATCGATTTCATGCATTTTCTTAATTCCAATTTCGTCCTATCCAATTTTAATAATTCCATTACAATACTATTAACACAATTACACCACAAAATAAGAAAATCTTACCAAATTTTTCTCGGAGGAATTTGTACGCCCAATTGCTCCAATTTTACAATTTCTTCTTCTCCAACTTAATATCCAATGTTGCTATCACCTCCTTGAACTTGAAATTCACTTGAAACTTGATCAAACATTCAATAATCCAAATTTTCCTTCAACACCATGGCTGGACGAGAGCAACCACGGTGGTTTTGTGATTTGTTCTTGAACTTTAATTTCTTGAAAATGAAATCCAAGTTGATTCCTTCACTAGCCACCAATTTATATATGGTTTCCCCTATGTTGACACGTCCACCCCCTATAGTGACTCACCAAAAATGTTTTCTTGACTTGTTATTATTTTTTTTATTATTATTTATTATTTAAATCGGGTGGGGCCCACTTTCAATAATTAAATTAATTATTTTTAATAAATCATTAATCCTCATTTAATAATCTAATCACAATTAATTAATTCCTAATCTCCAATAATATTTCTACACTAAATAAAATTTATAAACAATTTATGTTCTAATTAAAATTAAAAATTAAAGGTTCCTATTTCATGTCCGAAAATAATCCCGTCTTTTAACTTGAATCGATTTACTTGCGAATAATTCGACGTATAAATATACGGGGTATAACAGTTGGAATCTTGGGATTTAGGTGAAAGCACCCTTCCTAAGATGTTAAGGAATGTGATCACCAATTTTGGTGTCATTTGAAGATCGTTTACCTATGGGCTTGACTTAGCCAAGAAGCAGTGGCATTGTCATAATTAGCATAAGCTTTCGAAGGCTATAACTCGTGCCACGAGTATGGGAATGGGATGAACTTCATGGAGGTATGAAGGAAGTCAAGAAGAAGAATTAGGAACAAGCGGAGCCTCATTTCTGGCAAAAGAATGTCCAGTGAAGGAATCTGAGTTTATTTCTTAATAGCATATATAAGGGGGCAGAGGTGTTGAGAGGTCAGCCAGCCTCCCCCGTGTGTGTAGCCAGCCAATCGCACCAATTGAGAAACCTTGAGGGTGGACCTCAAGGGCCTGCCTAGGCATCTCAGAGGAGTGTCTTAGGTATCCATACGAGTTAGGCAACTCCATGGATAGCGCAACTCCTGCGGGCCAGCGTTAGGCACACAACGAGTGCCGGAGGCTTGACGTATGAACTAATTATGCCTCGGGGGCTATCCTTATGGATGTTAAAGACATCCGTGCCGATTAAATACTCGAGGCACCACACTTAAGAGCCTCGTGTATTGACTTGTGAGCTTGGCTTGGGTTCAACCTTGCAAGCAAGGGCCCGTTGGCCTAGACGTGCAGTCGTGGGGTGACGCTGCACTATGAGGAATGGAAGTAAGTTGCGAGTTCTATCTTTGCCAATGCCATGAGACAACCATGGGCATATAAAAGAGGACCGCATATGACAAAGGTCAAGGATTGGAAGTTGTCCTACTCGGGCAAGGCACAAGGTATGTGTCAAGCTTGAGGATTGGACTGTGTGCGCTAGAGCGACGCTCAGTGCCAGGCGAGGGACAGGAAGGTCCGTAGCCAACTTAAGGTGTGCGGATAGACGAGACCTTGTAGTGCCAAGAAGCCTAGAATAAAGGAAGATAGCAAGACAAGGCTAAAGCCTTGACATCAAATGGGCGGCACTAGGGAAGCAAAGCCTCTGAGGCAAGCTTCATCATAGGCACCGGGTAGTGCCAAGAAACCTAGGATAAATGAAGGCTGGCTTGTAGTCGGGTGGGACTACAAGCGTTGCACGGGCTATTTGTGTGCCGCTGCCGCTTAGGAGGAGTCAGCCGGTGACATAACAAGGGTTGTTATCTTTTTGTCCACCGAAAGATACTCATTTTGAAAAAAAGTATTATTACGCCAAATCTAAATTTTCTAGCAGGTGTATCCAAAGAGGATTCTCTAATCATCATCTGTAACTCCCTTAAATTTAGACAAGAAATTCTCAGTAAGCTAATCATGGATATCAAGAGCAAAGAACCTAGACATTACATCTGGATCAAGAATGCGAACCCAGATAGCCCGAGCACGAACACAATCCCGCAAAACATGCATCACAGACTCCTCTTCTGCTCTACAGGCCATGAAAGTACCCTCTGAAGTAAGATGTCTGTGATATCTGTCCAAATTTGTAAGGATTCTACCTTTGCCACACAACCAAAGGAACACTCAAATTTTTTCAGGCCCAGATCAGCCCCAAATAAATTTTCAACTTTTATCAGATTGAAAATGCTCAGAATTGCTAAGAACCTCATACGTAGAAGCAATTGTGAAGGAACCACTAGTACTTTTCTCCGGAAAATTCATCATCTCCAAGCTGTTCATTAGGAGGCAAAAAATTGTCAAGTAATTCCACTATTTGTTGTGGAACATATCGAGAAATGAACTGCAAATTCCAGTTTCATTATGCCCGACAACATCCACTAACCTCCAATGCAAAAAATGACCAAGAATAAAATATCAACAACCACAATTAAAGGTTTATCCATCAACGAAATGTCATACCAAAAGGAACAATTCTTACCATTAGCAATTGACCAACAAAGATTATTTGGGGGGGGGGGGGGGGGGGGGCATTAAGTGTCGTTATGCCAGCTCAGCCAATTATTGGCCTAAAGCTTGGCACCTCGCCTATATCACTTGCAGTGCAGCTATAGGAGCATTTTCATCTGATAAACATTGAAGAACTCCATTGTCAGCCATTAAGGGTGTGTTTGGTACGACGGAAAATGTTTGCCAAGAAAATATTTTCCTAAGAAATAAGTGATATTCCAATTCATTTTCTTGTGTTTGGTACGGAAGTTGGAAAATGTCATTTTAAGAGCATTTGCATATATTCAAAGCAAACAATATGAGGTTTTTGAATTCAGAGTGCAACTTCTAGTGGTCAGGGTAGGGGGAAGGTTGGGTTGTAGGGGGTAGAGGTGGGGGGTAAGAATTTGGTAGGAAAACTTTTTCCAAGATATTTAATGCAATCAAATAATAAAAAATAGGAAAATATTTTCCGTCATACCCTAAAAGGAGCTTGAAAGCTTCAAGTTCAAGTTTTGGGTTTCGCAAACGAACTTCGTTCGAGTGGATAATATTTCAAAAGATCGGGAATGTCTTGAGGAGTTCAAATTTGAAATTTGTGATTATTTTGGTGAAGGTTTTGTGTGATTTGGTCGAGATTTACAGCTGGATTTTCAAGGTTGAAGAAGAACAAGAACATTGCTGAAGTTTCATATTCTTACAGAAATAATAAAAGATTGACCATTATTTCGAAATTGACCACTTTCAAAATGAGGGGTTTATTTTCTTTGTGGGTCAGGTGGGTTTAAAGGGGTAAAATGGGTCAGTTGATTCAATTGGGGGAAAAAGGTGCCACGTAAGTAATTTTAAGTGGAGGTCATGGGGTTTTAACGGATGGAGGATAAATATGGCTGATAATTAGACCTCAAGGGGTTCAATTTTGAAAAAGTATAAAGGAGGGTAAATATATTTTATTTTTATAGTACAAGGGCAAATATGACCCTTTTTAGTTATTTAATTGACACTTTCTCTCTCTTTTTTCTCCCATGAGTGGTGAGTTTCCCTTTTCTTTTTCTAGGTAGGTACTTATTGGAGGAGTCGAACTACAACTGATGATACATGAGAAAATTAAAGTGATATTTGGAGCATGAAAACGCACGTATGGATGATCTATGTAAGTGCATTTCTATTTCTAATTAGTTAATAGTGTGTACCTGTGTTTCTATAATACTAGTTTATATTCCCTAGCGAACCGGAGGGTGTTTGGCTAAACTTATAAGCTGACCAAATTGCCTCACAAGTACTTTTTGGCTTACGTACGCGTTTGTTGAACACTAACTGCTTATAAGTATTTTTTTTTTGTTTGACCACATTTTTACTATTTTATCCTCGATATCTTTTTTAATTCTCAAAATACCTTTCCCAAAATGGAACCCCTAGCTTTATCTTCACTCTGTATTCCATGTTCGCGTTTCCTTTACGAGAATACTTTTACATTTTTTTTTTAAGTATTTTAAGGTTATGTTAGTCCATTTAACAAAAGAACATCTTGTCAACACTTTTTTTTCAAACTATCAACTGCTTATTATTAGTTTTAACACTTATATCCAAACACACAACTGCTTAGTTATAAAGTCGATTTTAGCACCTAAAATTGCGTTTGCGCTTATAACTTATCAGTTATTTACAATTAGCTAGTCCAAACGGGCTCACCATTGTCATTCTTTTAATGCATCTGGAATGGTGCAGAAGCCACAAATGTATATTTCATCAACTTTCTTTCCACCTGAATAATTACTACACGATCCTCGCTCAAAAGAACCATTAACCATACACAAAACTATGTGAAATAGTGAATCTAACAAAGTTATCTTGGACAGGTCTTTGAAAGTTGAATCTTTTAGGGTTATATCCTTAAAAGTTTGAATTCAGATTCACATAAAAGATGCGTTTAACGCGTCATTTTCCATACATTTTGACTGTAGTCTGGAGTGATAACATTTTTCATACAATTAGACATCAACAACAACACAAAATCATTGTTCAGGTGATTGGTACAGCAGTTGGTTGACAAACCTTTACTGATTGCTATTGTTCAATATCCAGGATACAAGCTTAACCAAAAGGAATGAACTTAACAAATCATGACCTGTTTTCTACTAATGAAAGAAAGATCCGATTACAATAACTCAAAGCTTAGATACACCACCTTTTAAGCAAAGAGCAAGTCGTGCAAGCAAGGGAAGTGAAATCTATTAGAATAGAAAATAGTCCAATTCGATCAGTATAAGAATAAAGCGAGGTGACTTTTCCTCTTCGATTTCTTCCATTAGAGCTTCCGGTAAAGTAGAAGGGTCAGGCTTTGGCACCAGCAAAGTTAGGTTAATAACTACATAGACATACCTAACACAGGTAAAACAATTTCCTCAGCTGATGAGTCTCTCTCGTTTTAACATCATTTTACGCCAAACTCCTTATTTTGACTATAGAATTAAGCATGTGTACGTCTCAACTGAAGCTAGGACTTCTCTTCATCTGATTGAGGGCATGCTGCAGGCCCTGGGGCGGCGTCGACATCAACAAAGAATTCCTCAACTAACACAAAGCCAAAGCAAAAGCATGAGAGAGATTAGTTCATACTAAAAACAAAGCATACAAATTTAGCTAGTGTCATGTCATCACTCTAAAAAAAAAAAAAGGAATTAGCTAAGAACCTCGTTGCTAATCCGTTGCTAAATTGCTCATAGCTAACATAATTTTTTGATAATACGTTGCTAATAGGATTAGCGACGGATTTTGCTGTTTAGATACAATATTTGTCCATTGCTAACTCCTGTTTTTCAATAGTGCTATAAACTAAGGGAAGTTATTCCTGCCCAAGAAATTTATTTATGATCCTAAGACAGGTACAATTTTCTAACTTGCTTCCGAACAATAACATTATTTTCTTGTAATAAACATGTATAAGTATTTAAATCTGGCTTATCAGAAATTTGCAATTGAATGGTAATGTGGGAGTAAATGTTCAAGAGTAAATCACGTCACACACGGCATGAAAGCCAGACTGCACTGATTTCAAAGTAAAGAAAACGGATATCGACTATAACACGACTTCAGCCGTTAATATACATCTAAATAACTTTCAGAAAGAGCACATAGATGTAGAGATCTTAAAGCTAATGCTTTTTCTAACTTCTCAATCAGTTCTGATTCATAGCATAAGACTACACGGGCAAGAAAGTAGTAGTTCTCACCTATATCTTCTTGTTCTGGAGAATCAAGCAGAATATCTGAATCGGAAGGCAAAAATGGGGAACCAGGATAGTTTCCTAGAGATCCTAGATCTGCAATTAGTATTGGAGCAAAAATTACCATGAATTAGACCAAAGAGGATAAAATGATAGAAGAAAAAGATGGGACAAACTGGTATATATGAGAAAGTGGGGCTAGAACCAGCAAATAACAGCAATATTCCTTAGATAAAATGATTTCTCAACATTGAATTAAGCCCCGGTGGGGCCAACCTCTTTTAACATATGTCGAATTTTGCTTTCCAGGAGTCGTGCTATTAGGGGTCGTCTGGTTGTTGGTAAGAGTTATGCATGGTTTAGTTATTCATGTATTAGTTATTCCGTCTTCTATCCTGTATAAAATAATACCTAGATTCCCTCATAACTTGTACATGTATTAGTTATGCGGGATGGTAAACGGGTAACCAAACACCGCACTTGATGTGCTGAATCTTATACATGGGAACTAAAATGCTACCAAAGTGTTATTAGGTATGTTGGTTTTAATACATGAATAACTTACTTCTTAACCAACAACCAAATGACCCCTTAATGAATTTTTTGATTTATGTAGGAGGAAAGTTACCTCCCAAGTTTGACAAGTCAGCTGTTAGATCCGCAAGACTGAAATCCCAAGGAATCTGATCCAAGGATCTCAGCAAATCTCTAGAATTACCAACCCCGTTATCTGACGGAAGTTGCAATCCTACTGAACTAGCTACATCAGATGGGAATGAAGTGTCAAGGGCTGATGTGTCAATTCCCATCCCTGAAATCTCCGAAGCGGTGAAGGGGAAGTGGCCACTGGAAGCTACTGATGCAGGGCTTACAGGCATATCGGACATAGATGACATGGCATTGCTCGGTGGAATAACTGGTGTTACATCCGATGCACTCGTTTCTACCACCATACTGTCAAGAGATAGACAAAAATATGAAGTGCAATTTCTCATACCATTTTTTTTTTTAAGAAACTAATAGAAATAGCTTTTCATCAATTGAAGCCCAAAAACATTTTATTCAACCAGATTGATTATCTATTCATCTTTGAAAAGAAAAAAATGGACCTCATTTCCTTGATAGAGGAAATCAACAAACCAGACATGGGCAACAACAAAAAATAAGTACAAGGGATTGTACAGAAAAAAGTAGGGATTTTTCATTGTTGTCCCCTCGGCTGAAATTAATTACAACATATACACTGGTTACGTATATCATATGTATATTATATGTATATTTTTACTTAATATACAAAAAATATACATTTACATTCTACTACTTTTTAGGGCGGCGCAAAAAATTCCAGTTGAATCTTCAGTTATACTTAAACAATGAGAAGCGGCTGGAGTCCTCACCAAAGCATGAAATATATGCACTTGTAACGGGGTAGAGTCAAATTCAAGATCTTTGGGAACATGCAAGTATAATATGGTGAGTAAATAAGAAAAACATGAAGCCTAATAGGCAACACAAGTCGACTGGGGAAGTGTGTATAAATTTTGAGTTTTAGTCTCACATTTCAAAGTTTAAAAGGGAATTTAGAGCCTATAAAAAATGGATTCTCACTCGTTTCCAGAATTCATCCGCATTGGATGATGATAGTTGCTTGGTGCAGGAACACCATTAACCACATGACAATTGGACATGCCCATCGGATCAAAATGAGGTTGCACTGCACCTGGATGTGGAGGTTGTTGTAGGACGGGGTACCCCATGGGTAAGTTGTTGACTGCACTGAAAACAAGAGGCAATGAATAATAATGATAATAAAGGCTAGTAAATTGAAATGACAGTAATGATAAATAAAACTACCTGGCATGGTATTTATCCCGTTCTGCATCGGAGTCAATGGAACCTTCGGATGCACAGGATATTTCATTAGATGATATTGGTGCTCAAGCAAATGATTGAATAAGATGATTTGTTTCTTCAGTTTAAGCCTAATATAGTAGGCCCGAAAGAAATCTGCATTTTCCTCTTCCAATTTTTGCCAAACTGTATTCAGTATGAAAAGGTTTAAAGACTGAGAACTGACACCAAACAAACAACTTTATTCTTGATATACCTACCAAGGGTTGTAAATCCAGGATCTATCCTTGCACGATTAAGAAGTGTTTTAACCACTTCATCCTTATTCATATACAATTGTAAGCAACGTTCAATCAAGTTTTGTACCTACATGACCAAATGTGTCATAATAAAGTTAAAGAACAAAGTGCTACAGGGAACGGAAGGGCTTTTTTCATTTTTGTCCCGTAGGCCGAAATTAATTACGGTCGCTAGCCAAAATATACAAACTTGATTATGTATATCATATGTATATTTTGTGTACAGTGAATACTATATGTATATTTTCTGTATATGATAGGTATATTTATACCTAATATACAAAAATTATACATCACTAGCTATTATTCTTTTGAGCGGTCCAAAAATGTAATTATCTCACAAAACTATGTATCTGAAAAAAGAACAATCTTACTAGCTCAATATCTTCACGTGAAACTTTCCGGTTGTCATTGCCTGATGCGGAAACTGAACCTGAATCTGCTACAGGGGTATCCGTCGTATTGTTCTGCTGGTCACTTTGGGCCTCGTGAGAAACCTGGGTTGAAGATTGTTTCTCAGTTGTATTTTGTAGATCCTGTAGTTATTACAATAAACAATTTCAGGAAAGATGTTCCATATCTGAACAGCAACTTCTTAAAAGAACTCCATAGCAATATGAATATCTAAATTCATCAGGTTTCACAAATTTAGTCATGTGAATATATTATTTGCTGGCTCTAGAAGAAGAGAACATTGATAAATAGTTAACTACAACATAGTGAGGCAGTGAGTTAATTGAGTTATAAATTGAGCTTTGAAACTTTTCAAAAATAAAATAAAATAATAGATAGCCTTGCCAAAAAAGCGAAAAAATGCATAAAGCAAACCAGAGAAAGACATGAAGGATCTGAACACATCAAAAGGAAATCTATTAAGATATAAACACAAGAACCTGTGTGGTCTTCATTTTAGCTAACTGCAAGCACAATAAATATCTCCTTGAAGCTCCAATATGCCATGGCTATGATTTGCATTACCCCTTTCAAGATCTATCAATAAAGGAGAACAAATCACCTGAGAATAAACCTGGAAGTGAAAAGATTGCTAGTCGACTAACTGCGCAAATTAAACGATCAAACTTCAGCACAAAATTTCAGGATAAATAAAGCAAACATCACTTATCTGTGCAAAGGTGAAACTGAAACAATATCTTTCCACTTCCCAGGAGCATAACTCATCTACTCTAATTAATGAACTTCATTTTTTGATAGACTTGAGATTTTTGCACTGAATATCACACCAAGATAGTGTCATTATGTTTCCAGAGATCCCCCCCACCCATCTACACAAAAAATAATGTTCCTTTTTTCCCAACAAAAGATCCGCTATGACTTCCCATCCTGTTTTTCTACGACTTCAAGAGTTCTATTTTACCTTTACACCCAAGTTGGCCAAAACACGCAAGAGGAGCTGTCTGTCTTCCATATCTCCCTCTTCCAAGCATCCATATTTTCCATGCACCAACTTGTCACAAAATTCGTCATTGGTTGAAAAGACCATATTTAACGAGGAATTTATTAAGACATAATTCTGTTACAAGGTTGTAATGTAGTAACAAATGGTTCACATCCTTCCAGTATTGTATACCTCCTCTTCCTCAGATTATCCGACATTAGGTTAGGATCCCACATAGTATATTATGTGAAGGACACACCTTTAGGTGTTTTAGTATCCCACATTGACTTCCACATGGTCCTTGTATCACCTCCATTGAACAGGTTAGTTATTGTATGACTTCATCAAAAAACATTTGCTGCTTACCAATTTCCATAATATTGTCCTTTTGCATATAAAAAATGGTAATTTGTCATTTTTCCGAACTACATATAGCAATATACATTTTTCTGAAGGAAACCCTCCACTTCATCCTACTTCAATCTTGAGTAGATCTCCAAAAAAGATGCTTCTCCATATGCTTGTCCTTCATCGCTCCTGAGCATTTAAGGTATTGTAGCACACTTAACAACAGTTACAAAAAAGTTGAGGAATTCTTCCTTCAAGGTTACCACACCTTCGACTGTGATTCTTAACTTTGAACCAAATGAATCTTGAGGACTCCTTCACTCCCCTCCACATGCATATGCAGCTATAACATTATCAAAGAAACCATTCATGCTCATTAAGTCTTCTATCTTTATTAATGACAAAGTCGTAACACCATAAAGTAATTGTCTTGGTCTCTTCTATAATTGTATACCCATATGTGCCTCTTTTGTACAATTTTGATTTACAACTCGCTGACTACATATGTAATTAGGATTTGGGACAAAGGAAGAAAAGTGGATTTGAATTTAATAATCCACTATCATGTCCCACATTGGTTATAATTTTTATAATCAAGCTAAGGATATCTCTCCCGTTAGTCCTCACTCTTCTTTCCATCAGCTTTGGATGGAAATATGGTCATGTCATCTTTTTTCCCTTTGATATTCTCTTTTCCCTTTTGATTTTCTCTACATCCTATTCTTTCACATTTCAAATGATCTTTACCCTTATTTTCACTGGGAGAAAAAACAAACTTACTGTACAGCATAGTTAGGACAGTCATACTAAATCTTCTACTGTCAAGATCATATAATGCAACATATTCTAACTATTAATCACTTGCATTATTCTTTTATCCAAATGGAAAATTCCCTTCTCTTCCATCAACTCTGTCTTATCGCCTAGGAGTCCAATTCTATCCTATCTCTTTGCTATGATGAGAAGAAGTCATGAACAATTAATATAATGGAATATTGTGAAAAAGGAGATGTGGACTATTTTATGGTCACTCGAATCATTAGCGGTCCAAGCGTGCTAGACTAGAGAAATAGTTTGTTTGCACTAAAATATTGTTGCTCTTGCAAACAAGAGTTAAAGCATTTTTTTCAAAAGATGCCACAACTCAACAAGGAGGAATTTTCATGAAGATGAAGTTAAACAAATAGCTTTCCATCAGGGGAAACGATAAGGAAATCAATAATCTATAAAAGAAGGCGCATGTGAATCAGGCACAATTTAAAGAGTGCATGATAATTTCTCCAATCTGTTATTCAATATAGTAGAGTTTGATGAGTATAAGTTGATAACTCTGCAGCCTATCTAGATGGTCTATGTGATTTATGAGTAATTTGCCTCGTTTTAATGAAGTCCTAAGTTATTTCTCGACATGAGATGAGATTAGCATGGATTACCAAATGCCAAACCAAAGATAATTTTCAGCTTGAATCTGGGAGCTGAAAGTGCATTTCTCTAAATTATTGTCCCTATTGTCAAATCTAAAAGAATAAGCGGCAGCCATTGGATACAGATATGTGACCTCTCGGCCCTATAAGGTGATCAATTGCTGCATATTTAACTAACACCACAACTAGGATTACTCGAGGAACTATACTGCTGAAAAATGAAAAGGATCTAATTGAAAGAAGACAAGAGATTGGCTAATTTGAATGAGCAAGAATACTTACCAACTACAGACCCCAAATGTTAGAATTCAAAATAAAAACAAACTGCGTCAGCAATACCATTATATAGTACTCCCTCTGTCCCAATTTATGTCGGACACTTTTCTTTAAAATTCTCATTTTACCTTAATGAGATGATTTACATCCACACAAATGTTTAAGGCTTGTTTAAGATCACATGAAGTTTCAAAAGTCTTCCTTTCTTTCGTAAACTCTACACGCAGTCAAACAATGCCATATAAATTGGGACGAAGGGAGTAACAAAGAATTCTTTTTTGATTTTTATAAGTATACCATAGCAAAGAAGTCTTGCAAATCTACAACAAAACTTGCAAAAATAATCAAACTAACCACAAAGATTAAGTCTTTTCTACAAAAAACATCACTTCAAAAGAAAAATCACAAAATTCTGTACTATGCTGAACTGCAAACAATAATCTTACTGCAATATCCACATAAAGAAATCAAGACAACAACAACAACATACCACAAGTGGGGTCTGGGGAGGGTACGATGTACGTAGATCTTACCTCTACCTTTACGGGGTCGAGAGGCTGTTTTTGATAGACCCTCAGCTCAAAAAAAAAAAAAAAAAATCAAGACAACCAATCCACATTAGGAAAGATCAGTTATCCACATTGCAAGAGCCTAATGTATCACAATACATACACGCAGAAACTCTACAAGATCTCCAACTAATTGTACACAGAATTACTATGATTATATGTCATAAAAAAAAATTAGTATGATTATAACTAAGTAAATATAATCAAAATTTCCAAACATAACAACAACCCCATCAGACAAATTTCCACACTAAGCTCTAACTAGTGGAAAATAAATACTAAAGCTTGCATTTTTAACTAAAATATACCCAATTCTTGAAATAAAAAACAAAAAATGCAAATAAAAAAATACCTACAACAAAATTAGTTAGAGAAAAAAAAAAAAAAAAAAAAAAAGACAAACCTGAAATTCTCAGTGGCAAACAAGATGCAAAATTTGAGCTTGCCAACCAACTAAAATGACAAGAAGGTTAATAAAAAAAGAAACTTTTTTGAAGCGGTAACAAAGTATTTAACTAGGAAAATTAAATGAAATTAAAGTTGATAATTCTGCAGCAAAACCTTGAAGGCATGGTGTAAAGGCCATAATAAGAAGAAGGAGAAAAAAATGTTTTTCTTTTTCTTTTGTTCTATTTGTTGGGTGATTATTGGTCCTTTTCTGTTCAGTAAGGTGTTGCTGTTACTGTAGCTGGCAAACTAAATAATGAGAAACTGCAATATTACCGCCAAACTATAGATTAAAAACTAATTATTTGAAAAAAGATATAGTCTAGTGGATAAACATCATCCTCCTTAACTAGCGAGTCTTGTTTTATTTTGGTGCTTGATATTCGTACCGGAGTCTGATTAAATTCGAATCACGATCGTAGGACACATTTTTGAGGACGGTACTCCCAACAAAAATTTTATATTTCATAACTCTAACCTGAAATATCTGATTAAGGACGAAGGGATCTCAACCATAGCACCACAATAGGAAATGCTTCACCTTTCCCAGTGAGTTTAGCCGGCAAATATCCAATTAGTTAAATCAGTAAGTTTTACATATCAAATAATTAAACGGAAAAATTTATTTTATTCTGATATGAAAAGTCACAATCCTTACAATAATGTTGGAGATAAAATTTCCGGTGAGTATATTGTTGTTGTTGTACAAGATTTTCATCAAAGAATTCAATATCTACTATATATTTATACAAAAAAAAAAAATTAAATATTCATATACAAAGTAATTTTTCGACGAATCTCCCCACTCAAATCATAATGTCATGATTCATGAGTTGACTGACTAAATAGATAAGATGGAAGTAAACTTTCTATATTAAGTCAAGTAATTTATTTTTATTTTCTTGGAAAAGAATTCTAAAAGGTGTCACATTGAAATCAATAGCAACAAATAGCGTCTTTGTAACCTGCATATTCGTGGAACTCAATCTCATTTAGAAAGTCTGATCTCTATTTGTCAACAACTGAGCGGGAAGCAATGCCACACTCGTCATGAGTAGAAAGATATCTTAATTGACAATCATAATGCTCAACGCACATCGTTATGGTGTTTTGGAACACTGCAGATCTCCACCTCTTGCAAGCAAGATTAATTTTTCAACCTCCCAACTCGAACCATAATGTCATGATTCAGGAGTTGACTTACTAAATAGATAAAGTGGAAGTAAATTTCTTATATTATGTCAAGTACTTTATTATTATTTTCTCGAAAAGCAACTCTAAAAGGTGTTACATTGAAATCAATTGATGCTATTATACATATAAGAATTAGAAAATTATAATTTGAGAAAGAATCAGATAAACGCAGAGGAGTCAGGACTTGAAATTTATGAATTTGGGATTTTAGTCCTTTTGAATTACTGAGTTCTAAATTAATAATTTATGCATATTAAATAAATTTTAAGACAAATACAAAATTTGAATCAATTCTACTGAGATTTAAATAACGTACATTTCTAACATCTTGGTGGAACATAACCAAAAAAAAAAAAAAAAAAAAGGTATAATGACCATAAAAAGTTCTTGAAATAGCATGCGCAGTGTGGTGTTGATGAACATGATGAAGGTATCACTTTTATGTATTTGCATATTTTATGAAAATTGTAGAAAGAGAGCCGGGGGTGGGGGAAGAAAATCATACTGATAAAAATTTTGTACCTTCTGTATGAGAAATAAAAAGATATCAATGATATTGAAATGGAAATACCAAACTTAGAAAGAGTGAAATACATATTATTTCCTCCGTCCCAATTTAGATGAAGGTAGACCTATTTGGAGGTGACAAAAAGCTCTTTCTCTACCTACGATTTTCTTTAACTCTTTTTAAATATTGTGAATTATTAATTATGCAGTCTTATAGTACTTTTTATGTAGTTTTCAAATATGTAAATCTTATTATAAAATACTCGAAGAATCTACTTTTAAAATTGAGTCAAAAAAAGAATTGTTTGAATCCAAAATTGTTCAACCTTCATATATATTGAGACCGAGGGATTAGACACTTAGTACCTTGTTGTATAATATCTTAATATTTAAATTTAATATAGAAAAATGCATTAATCTGGTACAATTTAACTACCAAAAATTGTCAAATTGACCTTCAATAATTGAAGATTTTCCGACAAAATTAGACAATGAAAGTAGTAAGATTTTGAGGTAGTGTAAGTACTAAGTTTTTCTGTTAATGTTTTGGCCCCACAATCAAACTGGTCCAACCTGAGATATCTACTTGTCCATCTAGCTGATCCTTTGATTAAGAAATTAACGATGAGTAGAGGACCACAAATAATTACGTAAAGCAAGTAGAATGTAAAATTAGAAATTTATGAGTTTCTATAATAATTTTAAATTAATATATAAGTTTTTATTTTTATTTTTATAAAGACACCAATAAATTCAGTAACATTTTATAGTGGAGTCTGGGGAGATAATGTGTACGCAAACCTTATGCCTACCTTGTATAAAGTTTGAACAATAAATACTGAGTTCACGTGAATTGATAAATTGCATTGTAGATCCGTCTCCGGGTGTCAATATGTTATGATTAGCCTGCAACATAATCAAACATATATCTCCATCCTTCTGGTTTCTGTCTTTTAGTTTATAGTTAGATAGGGATAGGGGCGGATGTAGCCTTTTGGCTATATGTGAGTTTATATATATATATATATATAAAAAGTTATTAATCTGAATTTATAATTTTCAAAACTAAGTATAAATATATATGTAAAAAAAAATTAAAATATAATAAAATATTAAGTCCGAACTCATAATTTAATTGTACAATGAGTATGTAGAATGCTAAAATTCTTAAAATTTAAATTCATTAAATATAAATTCTTAATCTGACTCTCATGCGACAAAATTATATTGTGGTAAGAGATTTGCATCAAGCCATTTCTTTGATGTCAAATCATATTATGAAAACAAACACACACACACACATATATATATATAAATGTCGTAAATGTAAATAAAAAATCCCTTTATCATCTCTGAATATTAAGATGTGTATTAAGATTCAGATGTCTGGATCTGAATGCACATCTGAAAATTAAGATGTGGTCTTTAGATCTGAATACTAAATGATTAAGACTGTTTGTTTTCAATATCTGAATGTGCATGTGAAATTATACTATATCAAAAAAAAAAATAGAAAAATCTCATTTCAACATAATAACTTTATATTGTTGATAGAAAATAATATTCGAATATTATATTTGATAAAAAATTTAAATTATCTCAAATGCAAACTAAAATTTATATATCAACATAAAAAAATACTACTGTGACAAGGTAACATGATTTTTTTTCTTCCAGAATTCAACGTTAATTTGTTAGCAAAAAAAATCATTCAGCTAAACATAATCTCGTTCTATTTCAAACGCTCAAGTATAAGATAATTCAAATAATTAACTACATCAGATCAAATTCTAAGGTTCAAACATTAGAAGTATTTCAAATAATGAAAATATAAAACTCTCAAGTATTTCCTCTTCTTTGCATTAGTTGAAGTGCAAGTTGTTCACGCATATTGTGCATTATCTGCGAATCTTCAGCTGTCCAATTGGGTCCACTTGTTTCATCCAACACTTCTTTCCTGTTCTCCTTCTTCCTCGTCAAATATTAACTGAGGTGAATCATATTGATTAAACAGTTCATCATTTATACGCTCCTTCCTGATAAAATTATGAACTGCAAAACATGCAACAACAACATCTCTCTGGACATCAATAGAATATGGAGGCATCTTGTCCAATATCAGAAATCTTGCTTTTAGAACTCCATAAGCATGTTCAATAACATTTCTGAGTTGTGCATGAGCATGATTAAACTTTTCCTCCTTATTTATGGCCCTCCTACGCTGATAATCTCCTAACCAATATCGAACATTACGGTACGGTGCTAGAAATCCTCGAGTGTTTGGATATGCTGCATCACATAGATAGTACTTATCTGCCATTAAAATAAAATGTTAAATGGTCATAATAAAGAGAAAGTATTGTTTCATAATATTTGAAGTTGCATCGCTTACTAGAAGAAGGAAATGGAAAGCCATTTTCTGGATTAGATATAATCTCTGTAAGAACTCGTGCATCATGTGCTACTCCTTCCCATCCAGCGTAAACATAAGTGAACACCATGTTAAAATCACATATACCTAATACATTCTGATAACATTTACCCTTTCCTCTTCCTCTGTAAACAATTTGTTGATTAGCGGGAACAATGGCATGTACTAATGTCCCGTCAAGTGCACCGATTGCTCCCTACAAATAAATATATAGATATATATATTAACAATTATGAGAAATGTTTTTATAAAATTATACAATAGTAGTATAACAAAAGTACCTTAAAAATTTTACGTAGCCTTTTATAAGCACCGGGAATATCTAGATTTGGATCGGATGTTGTAGATGATATCATCTCTTTTGCAAACTTCATCATTGCTTCAAGAACCTCGTGAAAATATTTGTGAATCGTTTGCGAAGAATGTTGGAATCTCCTCTTGATAACCACAAAACGATCATTATGCCCTATAATGGATAAAAATATTGCTATCTTTTCTTCTACAGATACATATTTACTATCTGTGAGCCATCCATTATGTCTAAAATTTTGACACAACTCGCACATATGCATCACGAGACATGCACATCAACTCTAAACATTGTCGACTAGAGCCAGACAATAATTCCAATGTGTAACTCTATCCAGATAAAGATGATGTTAAATCTTTATTTCTTTGAACATTCTTGAGTCTAAGACGTTTTCTACACCAATATAAGCTCATCAACCATAATATCTGATCTTCAGTGTCCATGTCTAAACTATTTTAACCTGGAAAATGTACAATACACGATAATAAGCATAACATGTTATATATTTGGTCAACATAAAAGTTACATAACGATAAATTATCCATAATTCTCAAGCATAACCCAAAAAAGACATTTAAAAAATATATCACTAACCAAAATGGTTCCAACATAATATAATACCGAAAAGGTTCAATAAGCATAATAGATACTAGTAGAAAAATAATAAAGAAGGTTTCACATTATCAACGCCTAATGCATATTTTAGCTAATTAGCAAAGTTAAAGCAGTCCCTTTTGTTTCCCCAAGAGCTTAACCCAATTCTCTAACTTGTCCTCCTCTAGTTTCATCCATGCTTTCCTGTAGCTCTCACTCTCACAAATTATAGCAAGAGTTGTACTGTATAATGGATCTTTCCAACCAAATCCTTGTAATTTGTCCATACATTCTTCGACGTCAGGTCCACTACTTTTTTTAATCAATAACTCCAATGCAGTACTCATCTTCTCATCAATTTCCAAATGAGATGATGAGAGTTTTCTCTTCTTTCCCGAAGCTTTCTTTTCAACAGAAAATGAAGATTGGGATGGAGAATCTTTAGGAGCTTCATCATTTTTGTCACCAAATAGATCTTCAGCTCCACCAATCGTATCAATATCTATAGGAGTAGACGCAGAAGAGACACCAGGTCGAGGATAGGTACAACTTGGACTCCAACCATGAATTCCTGTTGCAGTAGAACCCTCAAAAAGTTTTATGCACAGGTCTGGAAAGGGTAGAGGTGAATTCCTCAATGTCTTTGCTTTTGGATGAGCCTATATTCAAATATAAGATATCATACTCTTAATTAAACCTTCTTCTTTAAAGCAAAATAAATAAAAAATTATCAAATAATGGACTAACCTTTATGTACTCATCCCACTCACTATTAGACATCTGAAAGGTATTGGTTGTTGGATCATAAATATTGCCAGTCTTTTTAGTTAGTGGCAACCAAGCTTGATATTTTTCTTTCAGATAATCATAATAATTCTTCATTTTCTTTTGGGGAACGCAAAAGCGATGACAAGTCTCCAGAGCTAGTTTAACCTTGTTCCATGAGTCTGGCTTCAAACTACTTCCAAGTCTCCCATTTAAGGATACTTCTTGAATACAATTTTCTAAAAATGTCTTTACTACATCCATATTTTTCCAACTCACTCTTGAATTTTCACTAGATTGTTCCATAGCTGAAATATTGAAAAATAATAAATATAACAAATGAACTAACGCAACCATAATTTACTATCATATATTTTCCAAAAGATCTTCAATAATAATTAACAATATAATAGAGTCTTATAAAGGAGAAGATAGCATGCACCAGTTGTCTCATGTATTGCCCAGTTCATAAGATCAACTTTTCCATCCAATAGCCAAACATCAAGTTTTTGACAAGGAGTAACCAAACATCAACTATGACTAAACAAATTGATCTAATAAAAAATTATAATTCAACACGGTACTAATCTCAACTATGACTAAAAATTATAATTTCTATCATGGTACTAATCTCAAATTATAATTTCTATGACGAAAAATTAAAATTTCTATCATGGTACTAATCTCAATTATGACTAAAAATTATAATTCAAACACGGTACTAATCTCCTGAAAAAACTAAAATATCCCAGGAAGGAAACCACCCTTCCACGAGCAATAGGAATGGTTTTGCTAGAGAAAGAGAGTTAGATGGGCCTACCTCAGAGAAAGACCTTGTTAGAGTAGATTTAAACACAACAAAATTCAATAAAGCTGACCACACAAAGATGAAAAGTGGGGAAGCCTCACAGTCTAGTAAAGCTGACTATGTAAATACGAAAAACAAGGAAAGAGAATCAATTATGTCAAAGGAGAAATTTGGGGATTCTGTAAATAATAATTGCAGCATTGGGAGAAAGAAGGGAAGGCTTAATGAGTATTGCCCCAGTTCATCAAATAAATTTTTCCATCCAGTAGCAGGTTGAAAAACATCAATACATCCGAAAATATTGTGAATATAAAAGATATTAGAAAAAATACTTGTAAAGATTATGAAAACTTACCAGTTTAAGAGGGGAAAAAAATAGTATTTTGGTTGAAGAAACAGAGAGGGAGGCATGGAAATTTTGCTAGAGAAAGAAGCCGTATTTTGTTAATAGCGTGTATTATTTAATGAGTTTGAATGGAATAAGACTCTTTTATGGATCTGATTTGTTCAGACCTATTCAGATCCATTAAGAGGTTTTATAAGGAAACAAAACAAATGCACTTAATGGGCTGAATCTGAATAATTAAAATTCAGACCTTAAAAACAAATGCACTTAATGGGCTGAATCTGAATGATTAAGATTCAGACCTCCATTAAGTGCAAACAAATGAGGCCTTTTGGCTATGTATGAGTTTATATATATATATATATATATATATATATATATATATATATATATATATATATATATATATATATATATATATATATATATATATATATAAAGTTATTAATCTGAATTTATAATTTTCAAAACTAAGTATAAATATATATGTAAAAATTTATTAAAATATAAGAAAATATTAAGTCCGAATTCATAATTTAATTGTACAATGAGTATGTAGAATGCTAAAATTCTTAAAATTTAAATTCATTAAATATAAATTCTTAATCTGACCCTGATGGGACAAAATTATATTGTGGTAAGAGATTTGCATCAAGCCATTTCTTTGATGTCAAATCATATTATGAAAACACACACACACACACATATATACATATATATATATATATATATATATGTCGTAAATGTAAATAAAAAATCCCTTTATCAGATTAATCAAATAATATTAATAGGTAAGTCTCCTTAAATATTAGATTTGTAATCTTAAAAATAACATAAGTACATGCTATAACAAATAAAGATGACATGATATAAAAATTCGGGAGCGGAACTTGAAGCGCTGACATATAGTTTCTGCTGGACTCAATAACTTTAGTTGATCAAACCATGTATTTGTATTGAGAAAATTTACTATATATTGACAAAATAATAAATTCAGAACCCAATAACTAACACCTGATATAGTTGTTCTTGAATTTAAAACCTACAAATTTCAATTCTACCTCCACTGATAAAAAAATCTCTTATGTTAATGATATACATAACTTAAACTCTTCTCAAATACGTGAAATCGTTTATTTAATTCAGTAGCACATCCTCTCACTCAAATTTCGAGTTGAGGAAGATGGCTCATCGTTTTAAAAACTAAATAGATGATAATTGTAAATCTTTCAACTTAGTAATATTCTTATTTGTTAACTTCAATGACTAACGAAATTTATTAGGATAGACGATAATAATTCATGTGTTTGCATGCACGTTAACCGGGTTCCCCCATGCACAAAAAGTTCGTGAATTAATAATATAGTGTAGAAATAAGAAACGCAACGAGGTTTTCATACACTTTATAAGCTTGGTCCTTTTTTTAAAAAACTTAAATTGACTTGTCAAGCAGAAATATTATATTTTCCAAAATCACTGAGATTTGTGATTGGACAAATAGAATTCCTCCATCGAGGTATCAACTTTGAGCCTTGGGCGTGGTCTTTTTTCTGACAAGGAGTTTTTTCCCTTTAATAAGTTTTACACAGTGCAAATCCGAGTTAATCGGAATCCCAAAACGGAAAGAAAAAAAAAATGAAAGGAGGGGCGGCTAATTAATATTTTGCTTGGAAAATCACGGTAATACAATGAAAATTTCACGAGCAAAACTTGCATTGATTTATTACCCAAAAAAAAAAAGAAGGAACAATACTGAATTGGCAAAAGATTATCTTAGGCTTCCTTTGGCATATTGCTTGCGGAAAATTTTAAGTTTCATGAGTATAACACTAAAGTAAAAAAGGTAAGGAAATAAAGAAAAAGAAAAATGGAAAAAGGCTAATTAGAAAATAAAGGCAACGAAAAAGAATCACGGATAAAATAGTCTAAGAAATAATATGATTTGACTTCGTTATTTTCAACCATTAATAGCATGATGTAAGGATAGGGATGATCTCTACAATGATAGGTTCAATTAGAAAAAGGTTCTTAATTATATAAAAGAGATTCTTGATTTTGTCAATTTAGAACAGTTAAACGACTGACCCAAAAACTGTTTTAGAGGATATTCGAGCTTTTGAGGAAAAAAGTTTTTTTTTTTTTTTAAAAAAAAGACAAAGAAAAAATAATTTGGTTGGTGAAGCATCTCATATTCACATAGAATCCTGAAAAGGATCGTACCTTAAGGAGTATAATGTAAACAGTTCATTCTGGCTCAGTTCTTAAATTTGACAACCTTTAACAACAATGAGAGCACTATTTAAATATCAATGATGTTTGGAATACACAACAATCTTTGTTACTGAATTTCTAATCTAAGAAGAGATATGAGTTCGGCAGGACAATTAAATCACTGCTAGAATTAGTTGCAACAAAAGAGGAAGAAACGTAAATTTTAGTTTGATTCGAATGTGGCAGTAAAATCTATGTCTCCAGAGAGAAGGCATGTGGATTTTCAAAGTCTCCTCTCATTATGACTAATCAAAATGGGTACAACGAACTTTGATATTCCTACTTTTGAATAAAGATAAGCAATAAATACACGAAAAAGTTTTACAAAAGATCCTTCACTTCTCTAAGTTATATCCAACATCAATTTTGCTTTCAAGTTTCAACTACCGTAAGAGAAGATTCGATTGTTTCCATTTAAAAACTTAGCTACTTCACGTATTTTTTAGAAAGTAATAGTAAAGACGAATGATACTACATTCTACTATATAACTTAATATTTCATTAATATTCATAATCTAAATAGTAAAACTACCTCAATTATTTTTGTTTTTAAGACATACATTAAAATGAAAAGGATCCACTTTATGAAACTCTCTCAATAGAAATGTGACTTAGCACTTCAAATTTATGGTCTAATCTTCTTCATCCATCAACTAATGCGTTTAATTTGTTGAGAATTGAACATTGAAAAATAAGAGATTGATTTGTATAAAGAAAAGGAGAAATCCCTTAATCTTTTTAATTATTGATGTACGTATAAAAAGAAGGAAAGAAGAAAACATAAAGAGATGCTCAAATCTAGGACATTTTCTTAAAGATAATTGCAGTTTTAATCCCTCAATTATTGATGAATTCTGATTTTGATCCTTAAAATATTTGGCTAAGCACATTTATCCTTTAACTAATTAAAATATGTATTTTTGTCTCTTTATAGGAAATATGTGATATTAGGAGTATCTTTAGAAACATATCACCCTTAAGGGTGGAGTAATAACACAAATTTAACATCATACATCGATAACTGAATGGTTTAGCACTTAATAATTCGTTATATTTGTGAAGACTCACAGTTTGAGAGATCAAAAGTGCACATATCAATTAATTGAATGTTAAAAGTGCTTAACCAAAAATCACAAGGACCAAAACTAAAATTTAATCATGTTTGAGGGAGAAGGGAAGCCTTAGAACTATAGTAAAGTTGTCTCCGTGTGACCTATAGGTCATGAATTCAAGTCGTAAAATCAGTCATTGATGCTTGCATGAGGGTTGATTGACTACATTATTACCCCCTATTGGGGCGCGGCCTTTCCCTAAATTCCACATAAATGGAAATATTTTGTGTACCAAATTACCCCTTTTTATTGATGCTTGAGGGACTAAAAGTGCTAATGTCCCTTTTCTTAAACCCTAACTTATGCCTTATTGATTGGCTATGTGGGTTTTTTTATATTGTTCGTTAATGTATAAGGTCCACGCCTCATGCAATTTGTTTAAAAAGAAATTAAAAGTTGTTACTATAGTGTTGTTCGTTAGTTGGAATTTTGTGAATGAGGAGTCACGGGTGACTAGGTGACACTTGTGACATGTTTGTTTTCTTATGCAGAGTACAGAGCAATCACTTGATGAATTATATAGAGGAAGAGAATCAAGTCATATATACTCTCTAACTCTTAGCCAAATATATATGATTGGCTGTTTGTGCACACGTCTCAAGAATAGAGTGGTAGATCGTGGCACTTATTTCCGCCATCGATTGTGATCAATAATGAAAGAGATTAACATTCCTTACAACTTGGCTAAATACATTAACAATCCTTAAATTTGCTATTAATATATTGTATTTAGAAACTCAAATTATTAATTGTTCTAGTTGACCACCTTAACACATGATAAAGTGTTTTTATCATATGATTTCCACACAAATTTTGAAAAACATCTACACGTATTGTAAAACGTCCATTATATAGATAAGTTAACCACATAAAATATACCACCTCCTTTATTTATAAACATCAACCTCAATTGGTAACATGTTCTAATCTTTGATTTAAATAAATCCTTAAGGAAATTTAAATAATCTTCCCAATCTCGCTTTTCCTCTCTCTAACATTATCTTTCTTTTTATCCCTTTCCTGGTGACGTAACTACATAGAGTGAAGGTGGTCAGTTGAACACTCTTCATCAAAAAATCATTCAATATATATAGAAAAATACATTGTGTCATCTATAAGTTACATATATTAAATCTTGAAAATCCTTAATGAAATTTCTGATTTCGGCACTCCCCTCGCAAGACCGCTCTACCTCCTTCTCCCTTTTTTCTCCTTTTCTCTTATATCAATCAAATCCACCACCATTTTCACTTCTCACTTTTTCAATCTTTCCCTTTTCATTCTTTTGTCCCTTACCCTTTTACTTTGCCTTTTTTGTTTTCCTCATACTTTCTTTTCTCTTGTATTACTCATTAATCACCTTTATTAATGATTGAAGAAACTAACATGTTGTAGTCTTTGGTTTTTGAATTGCAGGGTGTAAATTCAAGCCAAATCAACATGATGATATTGCAGGACTCATTTGAAAATATAAATTTGAATTTGAAAATCGAACTTCTTTATAGTGATTGAGCTCAAAAATTTATTCTAAAGTGTGATGTTAATATTCATCTAATGTTATCTTTAGACTTGATGAGTTAGAACTTGAAGAACTAATTACCTGCTTGAAGTTATGAGCTTTAAATTTGAACTAAATTGAATTTGAAGTGTTGTTAAGCTGAAAATTTGACATTAGTCACTGTTTTAGAATGAATCTGAGCTGAAACATTTCGCATCGCAATAAGTTTGGTGACTATTGTTGCAAAAGTTTGTTTGGAGTTATGTTACTTGTTCAGATTGTGAATTAAAAGGCTGAAATTCATAAGTTGGATTAAGAAGATTTGAAGAAGAAATTAGAAAACAACATCGAATAATTGAAGCTAAGCTTGAAAAGGTCTTGCAACCTCAAATGAAGGAAAAAATACTATAGATTTCTGATTTCTTAGTTCTTCTATAATTTTTTTAGCGGGAGGGGGGGGGGGGGGGGGGGTGGAGGGGCGTTCGATTGAACCCCCTTCGTTGAAAAATTACACGATATCGATAGGGCAAAAATGATGGTCCATGATGAACCGGATACTTTGGCCCTTTAGGAGTACGGTTGCCTGATGTTTATTTATCAGATCCAGGACCAAATTCTTGGATGTTGGGAGGTTCTTCAATCTTTGGTCCATCTGACATTAATTGGCAGGTGATTGACTATCGTCTTCTCTGTGCTTGCGACGTGTATGGTCAAATAATCTTTGCTTCGGTATGTTTTTACCAATAGTCTTATACTATAGAGGCACAAATTTGTGTCATTTGTCAAGTGATGTTGCGCCGCAAGTCAAATGAAGCTGTCAATAGGATTATGTCACATACCAAATGACTTAATATGCCAAACTAAATTAAAGTCGGTGAGAATGCACCACTTGTATATATGCTATGATCTGACCTATCAAATGTGATTTTATTACTATTTCAATTTGTTTGGTTGGTGACTCAAGTGCACCACTTAAATTAAAGTGAGAGAGTTTGTTCTCATCATAACTCGCTCGCCTCTTCTTCTCAACTATCAAAAAGTGAACATCGAAAAGAGGACTACAAATATTTCCAAGCTACAAGAGAGATCTCTAAAGAGTAACACTGCAAAAAATTCTCTACAAACATTCAGGTATTCAGAATAAAGATTAAAATGATATAAATCAAAATTTAAAACCGGATCGAGCTAAATAATTTAGGGAATTAGTGTATGAATTGAAATTGAGATGGGGTGGAATTCGAAAGGAATAACTCTTGAATCAAACTTCAAAGGAAAAATAAGGATTTAATTAATTTTACCATAAGCAAGTGACAACAACTCCTAATCTATATGCTTATGTGGCCTTCGAATATACTTCTTCTCGTTTTTTCTATCTTTGTGGTGGACCGAATTATCCGATACCTCTACTAATAGAAGATAGCAGTGACCTATAAAATTAGTAGAGATACATGCAAAGCGAAGCGATCAACGCTTTGAAATAGCAATGCAGCCTTTCCAAAAGAGACCTCGACCAACTCTCATGTTTTCAGCTAAAAAACGTGAGCACTTCGAGCACCAACTCAAGTGATCATACCAACAAGTCCCAAAACATAATACTAACCCTTGAGAAGTCTCAAAACATGAAAAATGAATGTAATTGCTCGAAATGAACTCTTGAGTTACACCACGATTATAAATATAAAATAAGAGTACTCCCTCCGGTCCAACATAATTGATGTTTCTAATTGTGTGATAGAAGGGATAAGTTATCCCATATAGATGTGATTGGGTGGGATAGAATGAGATAACTTATCACACCTTTTATCTCATATAAATGGGACTGGGTGGGATACCAAAAGAGTAATCCCACGAACCAAACATGGGATAATTCCAATCCCATGGGACTAATAATCCCTCCTACCAAACGACGGGTAAAAGTTGGTCCAAGATAATTGACTTGTCACAAAATTAAGAAGGTATTTAATTATTTTTATGAAATTTACCCTTGAAACATTTCTAATTCAATATACAAATTTAATGATAATTGTGTCAACCCCCCCCCCCCCCCCCCCCCCACCCCCTCCCAAAAAAAAAATCACTATTAAGTATTCCATTCGTCCCAAAAAAGATTGATATCTTTCTATATTTAGAGACAATTTAACCTTATGATATGATTTACAGCCATACAAATATCTAAGGTTTATTTTGGACCGCACATTTTAAAAGTCTTACTTTATTTCTTAAATTCTGTGCCAAGTCAAACTAAGACAAAAATTTTTTGGGAAGGAGGTACAATTTAGTGCAAATCCCTCTTAATTTGGGATCTTTTTCAAAGTTTGTTATAAAAAAAAAAAAAAAAAAAAAAAAACAATTAATCTTGAGTATACCCTTTGCCGCGAAATCTAGCTTTACAATTGGTCTCATGAACATAGCTTTTAATAATTCCTCCTTTTCATATCTAACACAAAACTTCAAAAATTTATCATCAATACTTTTAACAAGACATTATTCTATGTTTTCTTCAAACCATCAAAACCTGATTTCTCAGTTACAATTATGCAAACAAATATCTGAAATAACTCAATTTCATGCCTTAATTATCAAAACTGGTCATGACCAAATTCCTTTCACATTAAGTAAACTTCTTGCATGTTCAATCCAATATACAAACTATACATTTTCTATTTTCAAATACATAAAAACCCCAAATCCTTATATGTATAATACTATGTTACGTAGTTGTTCAATTAGTAATGACCCAAAAAAAGGTCTTGTTTTTTTCAACTATATGAGGGGTAAAAATGTAATTCTTGATCAATTTTCTTTTATTTCTGAACTTAGGTCTTGTATACGTTTATTTGAAAAATGTGCTGGTCAAGCTATTCATTCAGTTGTTTTGAAATGTGGGTTTGATTTTTTTCTTGATTTAAAGAATACCCTTTTGAATTTTTATTGTGTTTGTGGTGAAATCCGTTATGCGCGCCAACTGTTCGATGAAATGCCTAAGAGGGATTTGGTTTCTTGGAACACTTTGATGGGTGGTTATCTTGGTGTACATAGTTATTGTGCTGTTTTGGATTTGTTTGTTAAGTTGCATAGTGATGGTAACAACGATAACATACTCAGTGTAGTCCCACGAGTGGGGTCTGAGCAGGGTAGGTTGTGCGCAGACATTTCTGCTAATGCCACGACGATGCTTTGTGTTTTGTCTGCAATTGGTGAGTTAAAGATTGATTTGTTAGGGGAGTCCCTGCATGGTTATTGTATAAAGATTGGATTTTGTTATAGTTTGAAGGTGTTAACTGCATTGATATCTATGTATGGAAAGATTGGTTGCATTAGTTCGAGTCGTAGTTTATTTGATGAAGCTTACCCCAAAGATGTTGTCTTGTGGAACTGTTTGATAGATGGATATGCTAAAAATGGCTTGCTAGAAGAGGCATTGTCTCTGTTGAGGCAAATGAAGGTGCAAAAATTGACGCCGAATTCGTCAACCTTGGCTGGTTTGCTTTCTTCTTGTGCTTCCTCTGGAGCTCTCAGTATGGGTCAATATATTCTGAACTTTGTAGAAGAGGAGCAGTTAGCTTTGGATCCGGTTCATGGCACGGTATTGATCGATATGTATGCGAAATGTGGGTTGCTTGTGAAGGCAGTTAATGTTTTCAATAATATGGAGACGAAAGACGTGAAGTGTTGGACAGCAATGATAATGGGGTACGGGGTAAACGGGGAGGCAAAGGATGCTATTGCACTCTTCCATCGAATGGAGGATGAAGGTTTTAGGCCTAACGAAGTGACTTTCTTGGCGGTATTTAGTGCTTGTAGCCACGGAGGATTGGTGGCAGAGGGAGTTAGTTGTTTTAGAAAAATGGTGCTGGAATATGGCTTGACTCCGAAAATTGAGCATTATGGATGTTTGATTGATATCTTAGGCCGTGCTGGATTGCTTGAAACCGCACGAGAACTAATAAAAGGTTTGCCCATTGAAGGGGATGCTACTGCATGGCGGGCATTACTAGCAGCATGCAGAGTTCATGGTAGTGTTGAGTTGGGAGAACAAGTGAAGAAAGAACTAGAACAGAGATTTGGCGAACACCCTGCTGATTCACTACTTCTGAACGGTACTTATGCAGTCGCTGGTATATCGTCCGAGGAGAAGGAAGGTAAATTAGAAAAAGAGGTGGGATCTTATAGCAGTGGGAAGAAGGAAGCTGGATGCAGCTCAATTGAATTATGTGATAATGGCCCGGGTTTTTCTTAGCCAAGGAGAAGTACCCCTAGTTCCTAGAGGACCTTGCCTTCAGCTGCCACACCACAATTTTTGGTCTTCAGTATAAGAACTGCTTCTCCTTTTTTCAGATAGAGAGAGTACGTTGGCAAGCGGATTATCAATTATTCATTGTACTCATTTGCAATAATATGATAGACAATTCATTCATTCATTCAACATAATGATGTAAGATCAATCTCCAAGAAATATCATGCGTAACATCAAAATGTGTCTTTTCTTTTTCTTCTTCCCTTTTTTGACTAAGATGGTTGTATGTGGATCAACTTAAACGTACTTCAACTGATCCACCATGTAGTCTGCTACTGCATACAAAAACCTATCCCTATGCACAATCTACAGAAGCCTGATATACATTGCATGTGGTGCCCTTGGCTGCTGTTTTTATCCAAGGGAAGCAAAGATACTGCATTATATTATACTCAAATACAGAACAAAAGTTGAAAACTAGAAATTCTGCAACAAACCAATTTCTACATCCCTCAGTGCACTAAAACAGGAACCATCTTAGCAACTAATCAGATACAGGAAAAAGAAAAAAAAAAACAGATCAGACTCTTAAGAAATGAACAAATAATCAGCCAAGGGATGCCAGATGATCGTCGTCGTTCTCTAATCAGTGTACTGCTCAAGCAGCAGAAGAGCCAAATAGACTCCAGTCATGCACTTTGAAACTAGAGACTGCAAGTTTAAAAACCTCAGCCATCTGCATTACTCCAGATTGTGCAGCAGGTACAGCCGTGCCTGCCCCGACTGTGCTAGCACTCTCGCTCAAGGGGCTACAATCACAAAGGTAAACAAAGAAAATGTTAAACAAGAAGCCTAACTGACTTTATAGGTTTAAAAATACCAGGTGTAAGCCAAGTTATTGTCCCAACTTACTTGATTCCTAGAGGCTCGTATGCAGTTATCAGAACATCTGTCCCAACTTCCTTAAGGCGAAGGTTTGCCAGGTACACCTGAACGGGATATGATCGTTAAAACTGAAACATGGAAGGGGGTTGAAAGGAATTTACAAACTCACCTTAACTAAGTTCTATGCTTCCCTCCCGTGTCTTCCCTTGGAAACTGCCTATGAATTGAATATGGTTGATCAGGATTATATTTACAACATGAAATGATAAATTTTACCAACTAATAAAAGAAATTTATGAAACTTTACAACTAGCTGGATAACATGTCGATGACTCTCATCCTAGTTGAAATTTTGTGTTTTGGGAGATCTAATAATCTTCACATCTACTTACGTTTCTCCAGAAAATCATTTCATGCAAATGTAAATGAAGAGGAAAGATACTTTAGCTTTACTAAAATATCTACCTATTAAAAGTAAAAAAAGAGGGAAGTATGAGGCTAGAGAACTAAATCCTCTTCTGGGAATATGCATTTAGAAACATCGTCATATAACATGAAAAGGAGCACCATTACTAAGTTCCTTATCAACAACAAATTTCATGTGCGCATCTTGCCGGGTCGCTTAATGAATGTGTTACATGTAAAAAAATAAAATAAAGAGAAGATGGCCAAAATGTGGAGTTGATAAAGGGACCAAGCTCATCTACCAGTTGTATTCAAATCAAATTCAGTCATTAAGGTCATGAGTTATAATTTTCAGAAAATTATACACATGGATCTACCAATGTCGCTTAATGAATGTGTTACATGTAAAACAAATAAAGAGAAGATGGCCAAAATGTGGAGTTGATAAAGGGACCAAGCTCATCTACCAGTTGTATTCAAAGCAAATTCAGTCATTAAGGTCATGAGTCATAATTTTCAGAAAATTATACACATGGATCTACCAACTTTGTGAAGAAAACTACAAATTCCAAACCCCGTTTCATATAGGAGCACAAACTACGGAATTTACCATAAAGAGAATGGAGGTTCTTAGGATTTCTAGAGACGCCAAATAGTCATTAAGCAAAAATGATGCTTCTGCCCAATGGTATATGACCTTGCGGTAACTTACCACAGATTAAAATGGCTTTTGTTGCCTCAAATCCATGGCATACACATGAAGATCCATAGAAATAAGATACCAATTGAAGTTGAGATCATTCATAAATGCTGAGCACTTCTAAAATAACACTATCATACCATTTTAACAATTAAAAAAACTCGACCATACCATTTGACCGACAGAAGTGGTGATGACAGCAGGCATGTTACTATAGTGCAATCCAGGAGCCTCAAACACTGCTGACTGCTCGGTGATCTGTAGATATAGACCGAAAAGATCAACACGATAATATCTGAGATGCTGTGTCTAATGTAACCGAACAACGTATAAACAATTTGGGCATAGCCGATTATTGAACTGCAAGCTTCAGAGAAAAAGCAGGAGGAATGCACAAGTTCAATATCTACTTTTCATGCAAACAATTTCTCATTTATATGAATGTTATTACGAGACCAATAATACGAGACCAATAATTTGGAAAGGTACAACTGGACCTTGAAGAAGAAGTCCTCTGAGAGTGTTACTACTTAGTTTCATTAACCCAAAACAAGAAGATAATACCAGAATAATGACATTAAACTACTTGAAATAATAAAAGAAATTCATTTCACTCTGCCTTCTGTGGATCAGTGTTTTAGAAAGATTACCAAACGCTTACACAGTGCATGAGCATTCACACATAAAACTAGAGGAACACAAAGTAGTTGAAATTTGCAAAAGGGACAAGAGTCACAGTATGATAGTTTTTAATACCAAACAACTGATACAAATTATGTTTCCACCTAAACTCGTTTAGTTTTGCAGTCCCTCCTTGTTCCATTTAAAGCTACTTTTTTTTTGGGGGGGATAAAACCCTTGTTCCACTTAAAACTGTTTGTTCAATCAATCAATCGACCGTTCTCAATCCTAAACTAATTGGGTTGGGTATGTAAATTTGTTGTACCCCTCAATTTTAAATTATTTGACCAACCCAAAAAGAGTTGAGAAAAAGGTTGAAATAAGTAACAACAAGAACAACCATCCATATAAGCAGATCAACGGATGATAGTCGTTGGCGTGGGGTCATGTCCCTACAATTAGTTCATATAAACATATCTATTCACGACCTCGAAAAGCAGATACTAAACTAAGTTATCCCAAAACAATTTATCAAAAGGAGAAGAAAAAGAAAGAACTTACTGTAGTTCCCTCAGCATCTTGTTCATTGGCAAGGTCTTGAAGAAACCAGGTTGCACTTCCACTGTCTGCTACATCCACCTTCAGATCCAGAAGCTCAATTATCAAACTTTCGTCGCGCGCAGGGTCCACAAACACCTCCTGCAATTCAAACAATCGAAGTAAAACAAATCTGAGCAGAAGATTAGAAAGGAAAAAAAAAACAATGAAACACTATCCAAGATTTATTTTAAAATCCATTCTTTCTTCCAAGATTAAACTTCTATAAACAAAGGCAACAAAACCTCGGACTCCCTCCGTCCCAAATTCGCTCCTCCAGATTCAAACTATGTGAACTTTGACCACCACTTTTTTCATCATATTAACATGACAAAACTGCAAATTACATTACTTTTCGTATAGTTTTTAATATTTAAATTTTAATTTTAAAATATTGAATTGATCTAATATAATTTAGCTTCGACGAATAGCCAAACTGACTCTCGGAAAGGGAAAACCGATACTTACTTTGGCATGGACGGATTATAATTTAAACAAATTTGAACGAAACACAAGAAGAACAAAGTATGAAACATAATAAAAAATCCAGAAATTTGATCCAAGACTAAGATTTTACATAGGAAATTGCAAATGGGGTCGACCAAAAAAAAAAAAAGAGAAAGAAATAGAAGCAACAAACCTGATGATCAGGAACTTGACGCACATTACTAACATCCTGCAAAACAAATGAAATTCAGTTACACCCTTAATACTTTCACTTCATGGGCAATTGCAAAATCATATAAAAGATTATCAATAACTAGCTTGAAATCGCTTATCTAAATAACCCATGTCTATTCTGTTCCTAATAAATTAAATTATTTTTAAACTACCAAAACCTATCACACTCCTCTTTACAAAAATGGTTGTTACGTATTGTTCATAATATTAATATCTCATTGTATTGTCCTATATTGTTTGGATAAATTGTTAAAAAGGTGGGGTAAAGAGTAAAATATAAGTATTAGATAATAAGCCAAAGACAAATTGAGGGGAAAATAAGGTAACAATGCGATCACACCAAATCGGTCGTAACATATAATAAGACTTTTCGTCGTTACGTAACGATGAATTTAACGTATGATACAATAAAATTTAAATAATAATCAAAACAAATATTGTATTTAAACTAACGAACATAATACCATAAAATTGATAAGAAAAATGAAGAAACCTGGAAACGTCTAGGGAAAGTAGTGGAAATAGCACCACCAAAGAGAGGATAGTCAGTACAAGAATCTTCAGGCATGTTGAATAAATAAATCCTACAATCAGAATATATGAAATATCGAATTCAAGTTGAATTCATAATTGAGGTAATAACGTTTTCACTGTAATTTTTTTATTTTTTTGAAATTTTGAAAAATATAGTCAAAATATATGAAAAATATATCTGAAATATAGTCAATAGAAACCAGAATAAGTAATATTGAACGTAATAATAAAAAATACACTTAAAATATTGCCAAAATATAGTCATAATTGAGGTAACAATATTTTCACTGCAACTTTTTTTTTCTGAATTTTTTCTAAATATAGTCAAAATATATGAAAAATATATCTGAAATATAGTCAACAGAAACCAGAATAAGTAATATTGAACATAATAATCAAAATACAATTAAAAATATAGCTAAAATATATATGAAAAACAACTATCAAAATATCAATCCAAAGTGAAAAAAAAAACGAAATATAAGTTAAATACATGTGAAACGTAAAAATCAGTATAGACTCTTACCATTTTTTGGGAATTAGATTTGAATTATGAGTGAAATTAATGAGTAGTTAATTAGAGATAAACAACGAAGTTGAACTATTATAAAACTGATTTGAAATTGGAGGAAATTAAGGGATATTGGGCATAATGACATGTATTTAGAGGGATAGGAGAGAGGGACGTTTTGTTTGCTTAAATTTAAGGGTGTGGGAAGTTGTCAGATGAGTGGTAAAAAGTGGTAGCTATAGGAAGTAAATATGTTATATTTTAGCTACTAAATATAATTATTGTAAAGTTTAGTTATGTTCCATAAATAGATAATAATGTAAGCTATGCCAAGTAAATTTTAATTAAAAGAAGAGTGGAATTCCAATTCAAGGTATGGCCGAAGCTAGTTTTATAGCATGACCTTTTCTTACAATTTGTAACCATTTTATCATATTATTATCAACTGTTTTCAATTAAAAACCAAGTGTTTAGCAATTAACCTGAATTAAAATAAAATTTGAGATTAATTAATTATCTTAACCAATTAACTAAGCTTCTTGACTTTATCAAGGTAAAATATTTACTTTCGAATGTGGACTAAGTATAAGATTAAACTGTGAATGACTTTAAACTGACAAATTAAAAATGCATACGTTATTTTTTTTTCGACTAACATGATTTTCGCATTGACAAATACATTCTGTAATTAAGAAAATAATATATAAATATGTATATATAATTTTTCTATTAGGGTATTTTGCCAAATGAAATAGAAAAATATAGAGAATAACTAAGAAAATATTTTTGATTTTGCAAGCGATTATTCTATTTTGTTTCAAAATTTAAGAAGCTTGACTAATTAATTAAACATTTGGAGGGCCAAAATTGAGTGTGAACAACGACACACCTTATCTTTACTAGGGTCCTCTTCTATTAGCCCCCTAAACTTTTTTATTTTTCCGTATATTCTTGCACCTTATGTGATGACACGGAGGAGGGCGTGAGAACACCTCCTTCAAGCGCGTGGGAACTTAAAAAAAAGGGCCTCTATCCTATACGAAATGGTTATGTGTCAGTTCCAAAGCTGATTTTCAAGAGCTCTTCATCCCCATTTTTTCACCCATTTTCAAGAGCTCCAAATCTAATTTTTGGTCTCAAAATTCAACAAAAACTCAGCCAAATCTGCACCAGTCAAGCTCAAATTTCGACTACAACTTCATAACAACATCATCACCAAACCTCAGTAAACAATTTGTCCAACAACCAAGAATTTCGACAAACCCATTTTTTTTGTTCTTTAAGCTTTTTCAAGGTTCAACAATGATGGTTGTGAAATTCATTCTTCATTTTTGAATCTCATCAGCAACTAAGGATCCAGAATGAGTTTAGCACCATCCAATTTATACTTCTAGTTGTATAATCATTAATAATACATCCAAAATACAACTTGACAAATAGTTTATAACACTTCTCCTTGGATGTTTATTAATAGATAATATGCCTCATTAAAACCTTATTAGGAAAAATTCAGTGAGACAAATCCTAGTGAAGGAAAAACACATATTGGTAATACGCATTTCCGGCTGCCTCATTAAAAACCTTACCAGGAAAACCCAATGGGACAAAACCTTGGTAAGGAAAAAGAGTGCAGCGCGTATTTGACTCCCTGATTAAAGCATTGCTTGATCCTTGAAGACGATGTACTGCGATCTTGAATATCAACTTATTGTATGTTGAGGTTGGCAGTACCTTTATGATCAAATCTTTCAAATCATCATTTGAACGAACTGGTTGATCACCTATGCCACCATCTCTTGATAGAGTTGCATCGTTGTCATATAATATTATTGGAACTACATCAAGACCATTCCTGGCTTGCTTTATAAATTGTTATTATCTTGTCATGTGGAACATGGTATGAAAGTAACCACGCATGGGCATAAATAACATGTTTGGATCAAACACTTACGTCGATCATATGAATAACCCGTATATTCAAAAGCTTAACAATATGTGTTAAGATAAACACATTCATGTTGGGACTTTCATTTGCAAGATGCAATTTATCTTACTTCAATATCTCCATGTAAGAGTAAAAAACTATATCATGTCCATAGTTATAGCAAGATATTTAAATGCATTAATTGCACAAAGATATGATACTTCAAGACCAATTTAATTTCTCATTTCAACCTCTTTTAGCAGATAATCTAATGCATTGGAAACTCTTTAAGAGTTCCAATAATATCCAAGTCATCAACTAGCACAATAATATGAAAGATCATGATTATCATAAAGAGACAAGGGTAAACAGGGTCATCTTTGTACCCTTCGTCAATGAATATTCACTAAGGTTGATTAAGTTATATTCACCTTACCTGATTTAATTCGTATAAGTATTATGAACAGGTTCCCCAAGAACTTGTATATGCTTCAGGAATTTTTAATCCTTCAGAAATTTTTGAGTTTTATCAATTAAGACATATAGACTGTGACAACATCCATTTAGTAGTTAAATGGCGTGACATCTTCTCATGTCTGGACTGCAGGTTCAATTAGCTTTATGCTTACCAAAATGCATCATATCACTTGGTAATTATTTCTACGTCAGCATGCTTTAAGAGACGTTGAACTCAGATCCACACAATCTTATACAATATTGCGCGCCATATTGTATCAAAGATATCGTCGACGATATATCATTTGTATCGGTTCGCAATTCGACATAACTTACTAAGATCTCATCACTTCATTATTTTCAGGTACTTGGACCTTCCATAAGGTTGCATGAAGTGTTATGTCATAGGCTTTTCAAGAGCACATTGTCTCCTTATTATGATCATTTTGATCATTTGCTCCTCCCCTTTTTAAGGGTTATTATATTTGGAACCGATTGGTCTACCATGCTCCATGCATGTTGTAGACTCTGTCCTTTAGAGACATTAGGAGCATTTTGCAGATGAAATATGAAATAGTTGGGTCAGCATATGCTTCCAGCATTTGACTTGAATTATCTGAGGATCATACTGATGATAATTCACAACATATTTCTTAGCTGCTTATTCTCTCCCCCTTATGTTGACTTGAATTATCTGAGGATCATTCCCATGGTTTTATTTTTTATTTTCATGATATTTCTTTAAGTTCTATTATTTTCACTGCCAGATCTTCAAAAATCGTTAAGTTTCCACCCCAAATCCCAATTTTTTTCTAATTAAATGCTCCATTATTTTCATAGATTACTTTAGTAACTATTTCCTAATTTAGTCTGGCTCCAATGCAGATTTTATTATGGAGTTCTTGTTACTTTCTACTTTAAATTTCCGCTTAATTGCTATAATTGGGATAATAAATCGCCTACCAAGCTTAAGTGTAAGTGCCCTCGCAGCCAATATATGCTGGGTGGTGACATTCTATAACTACACTAACGGGTGTTTCATCTAATTCCCCCTCTTCTTCCCCATTTATATCACCAAAATCCCCAAATTATCATTCAGAGGTTTCGCTACCTCTTGGGGCCTCCAAATTATATCATTTTTCTAGAACTAAAGCGCCAACTCCTTCATTCCTAAATCTTGACAAGTCCAAAAGGTTCAAACATGATAAATATTTTTAAATGGTATTCTCATATAAGTCCTCAGAAAACATATAATGCACTTGGCTTTTGTGGGGCACGTAGTCAGAAATTCCTCCTTTATAGGACCAACTAAATTGGATTAACATTCATCATTTTCAATGACTTACATATTTTTCTTCAGTTTTTATTTTATGACTCCAATGCGTTATTTATTAATATTTATGCGATATTTTTTTTTATAAAATTGTGAAGTCATTAATATAGAGTACACCGGTAAGCGCCGTATCTCTCGGGGAATATTCACTGACTTATCCAGATTATAAGTCAAAAGCCTTGTGACTCCTAGCAAGTTTTTTACTTCTTTTCCATTATACTCGTATCATTTTCTATTTTTAGCCTTACAATTATCAATTTGTTTCCATTTTGTTTTCAGTATATGTTGCTAGGGTCTTTTCTAATGATTGTTGATTCTGTTCACATTCATAATAGTACGAAAATAACAATCACTTGTCAAACGCTACAAAAATATCATATAACCAAATGTATTGTAGTAATGGAATGTGATGAAACAATCACAACTCTATTAAAATGCAAATCTTATTGGGTTCGTACATCATATGAGGTAAGAGATTTGGATTGAATTTTATGGAGTAATAGTTATTACTATTTGATTTGGAAGTAATAATTTTGTGATAAGTTTTTTCAAGATTTTCACCCTTTTAGTATTCAATATCTGCACATGAGTTTTGAGTCAGGTCGGTTCTTTTTAGTTGGGTTTATATCTACATTAGAAATCAAAAAATAATAAAAAATATATTACCCATCGGAAGTTGAATTTTCCGGTAGGTGTGTTTTTTGTGTTAGAGCCTGTTTGGATGGGCTTATGCCTATAAGCTGCAAACAGCTTATAAGCTAAAAAAAATAAGTTGGGGTAGTCTAACTTATTTTTTTTGGCTTATAAGCTGCTTTAGATAATCTAAGTCAAATGAGCCTAATTATTTTTTTGAGCTTATTTTAAGCACAAAATGACTTTAAGCTGGCCAGCCAAACACTCAAAAAAGCTGAAAACAGCTTATAAGCAACTTATATGCAACTTATAAGCCAATCCAAACGGGCTCTTAGTAAGCTCCAAGTTTGTGACTTTTGTGTTAAAAAACATAGTTAAGTTACTTTTGTGAAAAATGTGATAGTTAGATGACTTCTGTGCTAGAAAATATAATGAAGTGATATTGATGAAAAAAATGATAGTTATGTGACTATTTATGAATTTACCCCTGTTTGTTGCATGTAGAGGTAAACAGAAAATGGATGATTTCTTCCGACAAGAAGAAATATTGTTAAGCCAATTGCTGATTTAAGGTCTATGTTATTCTTCCGTAGGGTCTTTTAAAAATGGGATTGGATTAATGAGTTGGATTGTGAATAGATTCGTGTCTAATCACATGGGGATCGATAAATAACGCCACATATTTTATAAAAAAAATCATATATCCTACATCAGGTTATGTTAAAGGAGAAATAATTTTAGATTTAAATTTAACGTTAAGGGCATTTTTTATCTAAATAGGTGGAAGGAAAAGGCAAATTTGCTCAAATAGGCGGAAGAAAGGCATTTTTGAGTCATTTCTAATATGAGGAGGACAATTTTTGACCTTTTTCGTTTTAAGAAAATAGATTGCGATTTATCCTGATAAAATAAAAAGTCGGTCAATATAATGATTAATTAAAATAAATAGTACTCTCTCCGTCTCAATTTATGTGATATAGTTTGACTAGGCACGGAGTTTAAGAAAGAAAAGAAGACTTTTGAAACTTGTGATCTAAAACAAGCCATAAATATTTGTGTGGTTGTAAATAAATGAGAAGTTTTAAGTCAAATTTCAAAATATAGAAATGTATCATTCTTTTTGGGACAGACTAAAAAGAAAATTGTATCACCTAAATTGCGACTAGCTTTTTATTTTTGAGTGACCGAAATTCACACAGAAAAAAACTGAACTCGGCGTTCAAAGCAAGCAGCCAAGCACCGTTGCTGAATTCATAGTTGTGTGTGTGTGAATATATATATTTCTTTCTACTAACATAACATAGTTTTCCTATTACATAAGTACTGTTGAAATTTCTGGTCCCTGTGTTAGTGCTTAATTCCGATTTTAATCCTTATGTTATTCAACTTAGCAATTTTAACCTTCAATTAGTATACTTGTGTGATTTTAGTCCCTACACTGTACTGACGGAAGCTTAACAGTGTTAGTTTCATCAAAGGGTAAATCTGGTTTTTAACATACATCCTCTGACTCCTCTTCAGAATGCATTCCACCGTCAAAGCTTGCTTTGTTATTTGTTAACAAGTTTTGGTAGACTTAAAGTTCTTTAGGTGGGTAAATTATCTTAAGGTATATGTTGAGATTTAGGAAATAGAGTATTTAGACTCAGATTTCACCACTTCTCTGCTACATCAGAGCCGCATATGCCATTGCTGCCATTCTCTATATTTGTTGTCTTTTTTTTTTTTTTTTTTTTTTTTTTTTCTGTTTATCTTTTCATGGACATGGTAAGAATGGATTTCATGTGACCTGATTCTCTAAACCAAAGCAGATATAAGTTTGAAAAATGTTGAAAATAGTAATCTCAAAATCATATAAAAAATGATAACATAATGATGAAAACAAAATTCTTATTAGTCAATGTATGACACCAAAGACATTCACAAGAAGCAAAGAGAGACTCAGCCATATCATAAATAAAAGAATATTCAGAAATACTCGAATAAAATCCATTGATCTTACAGCCACAAGTGTCATATAAATAATCAAATTCTAACGATAACGACATATATATAGAGGATGGCAAAGCCTAGTAACCAGTTGGTTGATGGTGGGGGGGGGGGGGGGGGGGGGGGTTGCTATTTCTTGAAGCAACAATGGATGAGCCTTGTGGCGAGAATGGGGTAGATATATTATGGCTATATTTTCTTATTTTTTGGGATACTTTAGACTCCAAAAAGATAATGGGTAATTTGGTTGTTTTCGTAATTGCCATAACTAAAGTTAACATCTGTTAGCTTGAAGGACTAAAATCACGCAATTATACTAATTGAAGGTTAAAATTGTTAAGTTGACTAACATAAGGACTAAAATCGAAATTGAGCAATAATACAAGGACCAAAATACTATTTTCCCAAAAGATTTCTATCTCAAAGAAGAAAGTGAACGTCACTCAAGCTCAAGTGTTTCAACTGCCGGAACAAGGGACTCTGTGTGATTATCTCGAGCCTAAAATGGCACATGGCTTTATTACCAATTTTAATAGTGATGTAAATTCAATACTTAAAACTTATCTAAATGGAAAAGAAAATGATTTCCAATAGGGCCTATGGAAAATACTGTAAATTCGATAAAACTTAAAAATTCAATGCTACAAATTACAACATTGATACTCATCAGATTTCACAATTTCACTCTGTTCTAAGAACAAGAATTTACAAAATGCTACCGTCCAGACCTACTGTTACTGCCTTTTATTATTGTTGTCCGTTATTACTGCTGTCTTTTCATCTTTCCTTGAGCCAAGGGTCTACTGGAAACAGTCCCTCTACCTTTACAAGGTAGGGGTAAGGTCTGTGTAAACTCTACCCTCCCAAGACCCCACTTGGTGGAATTATACTGGGTATGTTGTTGTTACTACCTTCCAGACCTACCCCGATTAGAAGAGAAAGAAGTGTCCGACGATGTGTCTTCCTCCCTGAAAGGCCGAGTTGATGCATCTGCTATGCTAGGTAACCTTGAAACACTGCCCTTCCCTTTTCTGGCATTTGGTCCGATCTCCTCTATCATATACTTCCAACCATCTATAGGCCTCCTCCGACTAAATATATGAGTTTTAATGAAACTGGCAATCTGCATAAATGAACATTTATGCATCATTAGAAACAAGACCAAACAATAGATCGCGATGTTTCACTATCCAATGTCAGAACCTTATAAATCCGGCTAATATTTTTTTACTAAATTGCTACTATTATACATTAGTAAACAGAATCATATAAAGGAATAGTTGGTACATGTTAGAATGAACACATGAAAAGATATAAATTTAAAAACTGCTTGGAATAGGCAAAACATAATTTAAAATGAGGTCCATCCACCATATTGGAAACATGCAGCTATGTTACATTCCTGTCTACAAGTAACTCCCAAGTAACAAATGTGATTGAACTGAGCCTAGAGGACATCGATTGGAGAATATAGTATCTCTTCAAGCTTATATTGTTACAGAGTGAAGATTCGTAAAGAAAGAAGGCGCCAAGATATTATGCTACTGACCAAGGTATCCATTATCCACCAGCCACCGATTATATTCATCAATAATATACTAGGATTAAAACGCAAGGTAAACATACTCAGTGAACTATGTAGGCTAGGATCGAAAACAGACCGTGGACTAGCTATCAGAAATGACTAGCTCCAAAGAGAAAGTTTACCACCAGAAATGTGGACCTCCAAAGAAGATAAATCGGAAGGGAGTTTCAGAGGCTATATTTAGCCAAAGAGATTTGTTGAGGGCACTTGCCTAGTGATGGAAGGAGACAACAACAAAAGAGTTTACCCCTAAATGTACACTGCTCAGAGGACATACCACATTAGTGGCATGCATATAAGCTAAGTTACTCGGACTCTTCGAAAGTGTTGCCGCACCCGTGTCGGATCCTCCAAAAATACACTACTTTTGAAGGATCCGACACGCACCTGACGACATTGTAGGCGAGTCCGAGTAACTTAGCATATAAGAGGGAACTAGTAAGAGGAAGATAGACCAAGGAATGTGATAGTGCAACTTATGGAAACCTCTAGGATCCAGACCACAACATAAAGGTATCCCAATCCCTTTGCAAGAAAAAGTCTGAGTGACTAGAAAAGCCACTCTCAGAGGAAAATGCAGTATTGGCTCTACAATGTAAGAGGAAGAGGCTCTAAAGATCAGACAGTTATCCTTTTTGCCTACATCAGCTGGGAAATTGTTACGCAGAATATTCTGGTAGCCCTCCAAAACATTTTATATGACAGAAGATTTTAATAAAACAATCATCCATGTGTTGCCCCGAGAACTAATGGAGCGCCTGATAGAGGAGATGGCAAGCTAATTAACTTGCTTGGCTTTTCTTCTTCTTTTTTCTCGTTTCATAAATTGTTGTAAAACTGACTTGTCCAAAAAAAAAATATATATATGAAAGTGATGGCTAATGACTGAAAATCACTCCTTCAGGTTCAATCCCTTTGTCGAAGACAAGTCCTGGAAGCTCAACAGAAAATAACACTTCTAGTTCGACTATTGTAAAACTTTGGACAAGCTAGCTGTTTTTGCTAATAAGTAGCACAATCTTGCCCCATGTGGTCTGTGCAGTTAAAAGGATGTTGATACCTTTCTTATCAAAGGAAAAAGATAAAAGAGGAATGAAAGGAGGATCTTAGCAAACTAATCTGCTTGTGGAACAAAGCAATATGTGTAAAGCAAAGCTTACTGATTCACCAGACGTAACGACAAGTCTGTTCAACAACCAAGCTTGAATTTGTAAAATCGGATTTTATCCACAAACCTGGAATTTGTTGAATGCAATTCGGCGTTCAAATTCTTGGACTAGGATATCTTCTTCTCTTTGTGACATCTCCCATATATTCCCATCTTGTGTTTTTGAAGTTGTTTCCCAGCCTTCAGGTTTATTTTTGAACTCTGAATTCATGTTTGAATTGCTTAAATCATCATTTGGTGCATCAAAAATCCTGCATTTATACACACAACGAAATGAAATTAACAAGATATGGCAGGGGGTCAAGGTATCAATCTTAGCCTCACAATATTTATCATCAAACTGCGGTGATGTTACACCCCACCCCACACCCAACCGAAGAGAAGTGGAAGGGCAATACGACAAACAGAAAGCAGGAAACAAAATCAGACACCTAAATCAACCAACAGCATAGTTAAAAGAAAAATACAGTATTTTTTGATGAATTAGTAAAAAGTAATTATGTATCATCTTGCTTGATCATATGTTAAAAATCGTCATGATATTTGGGAAAATAGAAGATCTAACATTAGCCAAGAATGAGAAATAGAGAACATAAAATTGGCATATTTTAATGCCATGCTACTCGTCTAAACTATCAAAATAAGTCCATAACTGCAGGTCTACTAATTCTCTTTTGCTCTTATCATCAATCTCTTTCAAGATTATGTTTTAGTATAAGTAGTTGAAAAACTTCCGTATCCCCAAAATGAAGATATGTCTTCCCTTATGGGATGTGTCAAGATTTCTTATATAGGAAAAAAGGACCAGAATAGGAAATATACAAAACCTGAGACAGGTCTAGCCCTTAGCATTGGGTTTAACCAAATGGCTCGTAGAGTACATGTATCCAAAAGATTTCAAAAAATGTCTACATACAATAGATCCACCTCTAAAAGAACTATTAAAACTCACAATCACATGCAAATTAGTTAATGATCTGACTACGAATCAATTCAAATACACATCAAACAAGCTGAGTCAACTATATCGATCATCAACTATCAACTAACAACTATGCCTCAATCCAAACTATTTACGGTCGGATATATGAATCACTACATCCATAACCACAGTCAATCACCAATAACCTACGCCCAATCCTTCTTAATTCGAAAAAGAAAAAATAAAAGATAAACAGCTATGCCTCAATCCCAAACTATTCAGGGTCGGCTATCAGGCTATGAGTTCTCTATATCCATAAGTACAATCAATTTTATCAATCAACAATCAACTACGCCCTATTCCTCGCATGAATCCTCTAAATCTGTAAATGCATTCAATTATATCCAACCTACTTGGAAGTCCTCTATATCCATAGCACGGCCAATTATATCAATTAACCGATCAACTCTGCCTCAACTTTAAACTAGTTGTAGTTGACTACATGAGTCTTCTATATCCCATATGCACAATCAATGACCAATTACGCCTCAATTCAAAACTAATTGGGGTCTATGCATCCTCTATGACCATAAGCATAGTCCACTATAAAATATATTCATGAATTTCAAGCCCAAAACCAAAAAAAAAAAAAAAAAAAACCATAAGTTCAAATAAATAATATTAGAAAGTGCTAAAAAATTGCAACTTTGAAGAAAAACAAGGAGAGCATACTCTGAGAAACTATCTAGAAGCTTCTCTATATCATCAGCATTGCCACTACACCAGCAATAGAATCACCTAGCTTAGCTTCTTCCATCTTCTCAATTTCCTTCAACCATAAAACAGCATGTATTCTCTGCTTCTTCAACCTATAGTCCCTCTTTATATTCTCCAAACTATAAAGCTGGGAACTTTCCTTTTCATTATCACTACTAGTACTATTTTTCTGTTGCTTCCCTTTTCTTAATTGCTAATTCTCATTCATGTCCTCCATAAACGCTTTAGTGTCTGGATCATCATCTTCCAATACCCTAGGACAAATTTCGGTATTTCCGGTAGTTAAGGAAAAACTGGGCTAAACCGGGTAAATATTCTTTCCCAGTAGACATAGAGCGTAATTTTCCCTAAAATGTTACACCCCCACCATACAACCCCACCCCCATAGCATTTGTCTAGATTATATATAAATGCTTTTAAGATAATATTACGAACCCAAAAAAATAGGTAGGAATCCCACTTATTTTCCTGGGAAGTATTATTTCCAAGAAAACATTTTCCTTCATACCTAACACCACACCCCCTACAACCCCACCAAAAAAACATAAAATTCAAACAAATAACATCAAAAAAATGCGGCTTTAAACAAAAACAAGGAAAGCATACATACTCTGAGCAACTATCAAGAAGCTTCTCAATATCATCAGCATTGCCACCTATCTTAGCCTCTTCCATTTTCTCAATCTCTTTCAACCACAAACCAGCATGTACTCTCTGTTTCTTCAACCTATAATCCCTCTTTATATTCTCCAAACTATAAAGCGAACTACTTTCATTTTCCTTTTCATTATTATTATCACTAGTATTAATATTTTTTCCTTTTCTTAAGTGCCAATTCTCATTCATGTCCTCTACAAACGCTTTAGTTTCCACATCATCAACTTCACTAACCCTAGGGGCAATTTCGGTATTTTCATCGAAATTTACGTCGGCTTCCCATGGGGCTCGATTTTTACCGGAAAGATCGTCGGGAAGCCACGCGGCTTCCCATGCGTCGTTCCATTCGTCGTTGCCGCTTTTTGTCGACAGTTGGCGGCGCACGGCGGCGGCGGAGACAGTGGGGTTTATGAGGGGTATTTTGGGAAAGGTTGATGACAGTTTGCGGATTGCGTTCATCAGGAAAATAGTCGAGATTGGTCTGTATACTCGCAAAGTAGATGAAAAATGTGTTACCTAATACAAGTGTTGAAAGATATTTCTAGGTATTGGAGTTAATTGATGAATTATTAGAAAGGTAGTGCGGTGCATTAAGTTCTCAATATGTACTAGGTTCGAGAAAGTGCATAATCACAAAGGTATATCTTACACAATTTTATCTTTGCATTTCTGTTAAAGGTTGTTTAGCACGGCTCGAACACGTGATTTTCTAATTATATGACAGTTATTTTATCAGTTACATCAAGACTCCGCTTTAATTTATAAATAGCCTACTTGAATAAAAGTGTAAAATTTGTAAATAAGCGGAAAATGTGTTTGATCGATTTTTTTTTTGATAAATTGCTTTTTATTGAAATAACTAAGAAATTAATTTTTTAAATTAAAAATATAAATTTAAAGTATCTTTGTAAAGAAAAATAGGAATGGGTTCATTAGGAAAATGGTTGAGATGGTCTGGATACTTGCAACTCGCAAAGATAGATGAAAAGGACCTAGCTGATCAGAAGTGTTCGAAAAATACTTTGTAAGTATTGAAATTAATTTAGGCAAAAGTCATAGATTGCGCCTTGAGTTATACCCGAAAAGTAGAGTTCACGCTTCAATTAATTTTGCGACCTATTACCTCTTATTTTTATATTTTTTTAGAACTAATATCACCCTAAGAGCTGATGTGGCAACAAAATAAATAAAAATTTATGTCTTTTGCCTATTTGAATAAGAGTTTAAATTGAAAATAAGCAGAAAATGTGTTTGATAAAAATTTACTGATAAATTATTATTTTTTTAAAATGACTAAAATATTTTTAATTTAAAAAAAAAATCTAAATTAAAAAAGAGAAAATAGTCAAATGCCCCCTTAACGTTTAGTCAGATTAATTATGACGCACCCAACCTTTACGGGTGACTTATTACTCCCCTGAACAATTTTAAAGTGAATTAATTTCACCCTGAAAAGTTATAACCAGATTTGCCTCATGTGGGTGAAATACACGTGTATTTTACCACTTAATTTTTTTTTAATTTTTTTTTTCATCTTCTTTTTGTTTCTTTTCCTAATCTATCTTCTTCCACCATCCATCACACCAAAAATCACCATTAAAAGGCTTGGCCAAAGAAATTAACTTTTCTATTTATCTTGAGCACTAAACAACCTTTGATTTTCTATTTCCCTTTATCTTCACCAATGATCTCTTTCGACTATTCTAACTTCTTGATCTTTCAATTTTGCCATGCTCTATAGTCCAAAAAATCAATTCAAAGGGAAAACTGAAAGATCGAAGTTGAGCATAGCAAAATTGGGTTTTGAATTAATTTGTAGTGGAATGAAAATTGGGTTTCCATTCAGTTTTGAAATTTGTGTTTTCAAAATTGGGTTTTCAAAATTGGGTTTTGAAAGATCAAAGATCGAAGTTGATTTTTTGGACTACAGAGCATGGCCAATGCTAAAAAATCACCTCTTCTTTCAGTTTATCTTGATTTGGGTTTTGAATTAGTTTGTAATGGAATGAAATTACTAATTAGGTCTCCTGATATTTCATTTTCTCATCTTGTTTTTTCTAAAAAATGATTTGTGATTAATGAAAATTAGTTTGGAAGTTGTGAAACTCGAAGGGGAACGAAAGACCAAAAAAAAAAATCGCTGGAAATTGCATACTTCCAGTGAGGGGAACTGTGTGTAACAAAGAAGAAGAAACGGATAAAAGATAAAAAAATAAAAAAAAAGGAAAATAATAAGAAAAGACAAAAGTTAGAAATGTTGAAAAGTATTATTTTATATTTTTATTTGCTTCTCACTCTCTCAGACTGAACTACACTCTCTGTGCCACCTCACCATTTAGGGTGAAATTAATTCACTTTAAAATTGTTCAGGGGGATAATAAGTCGTCTGTAAAGGTTGGGTGCGTCATAATTAAACCGACTAAACGTTGAGGGGACATTTGACTAATTTCTCTTTAAAAAAATTGTAAAGAAAAAGAGGAATGATTGATATGGGATGAAGAGGAAGTTTGTGATTTTATTTTAGGCCTGTATTTTGAGAATTGGGAAAAATGTAACTAAATACAATTCTGCATGAGAATACTCAAATAATTCATTATCTAATTAAAGGGCTCATCAAAGGTATACAAATGGAGTTTATTGCAGTGTATGGACTCCAAGTCCATACCATGGGTTTATGGACTGACCTAGAAAATCTAAGGGGTCGTTTGGTATAATGGATAAGGAAAAATAGTATTGGGATAAAAATTTAGTACTATTATATCCCTTGTTTGATTATTAATCCTGAAATAAGTTATCTCAGGATTAAAAATAGTCATGGGATAAGTTATCCGTGACAGAAGATGGAATGACAATCCCAAGACAAAACAGTGAAAATGACAAAAATAGTCCTGAGGTCCCTCTCAAACCCTTTTTCTACTAAAATTAGATGGAGGATATTGTTGCAAACATACAACTTTTTCTTAGAAATATGCAATACATGTTACTTTAAATACAACAAACCAAACAATCAATAAGAAATAATACCAGGATAACTAGTCCCAACATAACTAATCACATCACAAATATTTCTATAAATCAGCCATGGTTAAATATGGGTGACTTGATTTTTTTTTTTAAGAGTGGGCACACATATAACACTAGCCATGTGGTGGATGCAGAAGTTAAAGATTTTGAAGAGTTTCCACTTAGCACAGGGGTTGCAACGCTGAAATCTTTTGGTAGGTTCTATACTCAGACTAGCAGCCATGCATGTTCTAAACAAAATTGATAGGACTCTAATTAATCCACTTTGAATGACAACTTGACCTTATCTTGAAGTTGTTGTTAGGGACCTTTACTTCTCAAATCACTCCTTATTGTGTGTCACTGTGGAAGAACAAGTTGGGAAGCATTATAAATCATTGAAATTCCTCAATCACCTGCTCAAGTATAATGATTTTATTTCACCAGTGGAAAGAATATGGACATCAATAGGAAGAAGCTCAAAGCAATGAAGGGTGGGATGAAGTCTCTTATAGACTAGAAAAAGATAATCAAAGTGGGACTAAAAAAATAGCCTAATGTTGAAGAGAGCATTCTAAAATAGAAATTCAGGGTTCAATGGTTGAACATAGGAGGACAAAAAATCAACATTTTATTTTCCTCTATGAAGTAGAGGGTAAGTCAGAACCACATTAAAAGCCTTGTGTCAGGAACTGGAGTATTCTACAATCCAACAATGAGGTTGCTGGTGGAATTATCGAGTTTTGATAAGACATTATTGGGTATTAGTACTGATGAAATACTTGTTATACACCCTAATGTGATGACTGGTGGTCCTGTACTGACTAGGACTCAACAGTTGCAACATCAATTAGCAAGGAGGAAGTTTAACAGGCTACGAAGAGTATTGATGATCTTAAAGCCCCTTGGTGTGACGGCTTCAACACCCATTTCTTCAAACAAGCCTGATAACCTATTGGCGGAGAGGTAACTGAAGCACCCAGACACTTTTTTGAGACTTTCAAAATGTTTAAAGCAATTAACTGATTACTGTAACATTAACTCCAAAAGTCTAAAATCCCACTATAATGAAGGAGTCAAACCAATCTCTTGCTGCATAATGCTTTATAAGCTGATATCTAATGTACCCACTAGAAGACTTCACTAGAAGTATAGTAGTTAAGAAAACCAAATAAATTGAATGCTAAAAGGAAACAAAAAATCACCATAGGCGACCCCAAACGAGTTTTGCTTGTCCAATGTGGTTCAACAAGCTGGACTTAGAATTGCAGATAGTGCCACTATAGCAAAACTTCATATTGCAATGCATTTTCGGTTGGAATATATACTACTAACCAAGGAATATATATAAACCTATTGACCGTGTGCATAGACATAGTATTTATTATTAAACAATTATTTATTAATAAAGATTTAGATAGATCATATATTCGTTTATGTGTCCATTTACTTATATAGTAGATGATTTAGTGTATGGAGTTTTAGCTTATACACAGAGGATTAAATTATCTGTTCTTATAAGTATATAAAGCGTTTGTTCACAGTCTAAGATGAATATTGGACAAGCCATCGGTATGATTGTAGCACAAGATTAAATATAATTTATCTTGATCAAGGAAACAGTGTTGTTCCGACTTCTTATGCTAGTACATTTTGTATGTATTGAACAGGACTGAGTAGAGATAGATGTTTTAGACTAGCTGACAAAAATATATTCTCTAAACTGTTTAATTTACTTATATTCTCAATCTTGATATAACTATTATGAGCTGTATTTGTTAATTGTCATTTTGATTTATTAAAAGGTGAGATCCAGAGATGGATCGATATGCCTGGTAGATTGGATGATAATAATATATTTTGGTGAAATAATAAGTTAGTTGATGAAATCCATGTCTCGGTATAGAGATTGATGATACACCTTTTTGAGAAACTTATAAGTTTTCATTGTGTCAAATTTGCAAGTGGATTTATGAATCCGACACATGAGATAAGTTAACCAGTACTCTAAAGGAATTAATCCTTAAATTAAATTTGTCAGTGATTTATTTTATTGATTAGTATTTGTAATCTTAACATAGGGAATTACATAAGTGTTTAACGGGGAATTTCGAAATATAAATGGAGGAGTGCAATTACGAATTTCTAGTGAAATGATTTGTAATTTATTATGATAAGAATAATCCAATTCGAATTATTTTCATAATAGGGAGCCTCAGTAATAAGTTTTGTGGTCCCTGTTCTGCCCCATATTCAATTAGAACTCAGAATCTTATTTCTTACTCCTTCTAGATCAAAAAAAGAGTCCACTTAGCCTTTTTTTCTTGGATAAAAAAAAGAGTCCACTTAGCAAATCAAGAAAGAATTAACCTTGTTTTTTCATATTTGCCCCTATTAAGTGTTATATGATCAAATCACAATGCCTATTTAATTAGGGGTAGTTTAGTCAAATTACCTATTATTGTCTATGAGTTAGTATTTTCTTAAGGGGTGTGCAAATGGTTAAGTGGACTCTTTTTTTGATCCAGAGGGAGTAGTAGAGAAGGAAAGAAACTTGTTTTTGTTTAGGTTTTGGACAAGGAAAAAACATGCCTATATATAGGGTGTGTTCGGTATGGAGGAAAATGTTTTCCTGGAAAATATGTTCTTGAAAAATAAGTGAATTTTTATTTATTCTCTCATGTTCGGTTGGGTAGTGAAAAATAAGTGAATTTGTTACTTATTTTTTCATGTTCGGTTGGTTGGTAGAAAAATATCACCCATGCCCCACCAACCCCATCACCCCATACCACGCCAACCTCCACGCCCACCACCCACCCCAAGCACCCACCCCCACCCAACCACCACCCCTAACCACTTCATCTTTACCCACCCCTACCCCACTCCACCACCCTCCCCCAACCCCACCCCACACCACCATCTCTATCTAACCCTCCCTCCCAAATTTTCTATTTCATATATTTTATCTAACTTTTATAAAAAAAATGGGATTTTTTTTCTTATCCACCCCACCACCACCCACTATCCTTACCACCCCCACCCAAATTTAACCGCACAAACTTTTCATTTTTGTAAAAGTAAAATTAAATATGAAGTAGAAAATTCGGGAGGGGCGTGGGGGTGTGTAAAATCAAAGAAGAAACTTTTTTAAAAAAAAATTGAGGGGGGGGGGGGGGGGGGCGGTGTAGAAAACTCAAAAAAATAAAAATTGGGGGTGGGGGGGAGGTGCGTGGGGTTGTGGGAGTTGTTGGGGTTTGGTGGCTGGGGGATGAGTTGGGTGGTGGTAGGGTGGTTGGTGAAATGTCAATTGTGGACTTGTTTTCCCTACTTTGATTGGGAAAGTCATTTTCCCCATTTTTAAGGAACTTGTTTTCCTAAAGAAAATATTTTCCAAAAATTTTGTCTAAACGAACATGAGAAAATTGAAAAACATTTTCCGAAAAATATTTTTCTTCATACCGAACACACCCATAGGGTTCTTTCTAACCTAGAAAAGATGAATAAGTTTTCCCACAATATTTGCCCACCCAAGTATTGAATGAGTTCGACGATTAATTTGGGATCACTGCAGAATACTACAACACTGAAATCCGACGACTTGCTGGAAGATATTGGTTCACGCTTCGAGAGGTATTTATCACATTAACTTCCAACAAGTTTAATTTATGTGTTCTAGCATGGTATTATGTGTTTTAGCATAAATGTATATGTTGTCTATTATTCATGTAAGCAAAAAGATTTCTGGAATGCTTCTCCTGTGCATATTTTCCAACATTTTCTACTAAATAAAGTATACAATTCTAGCTTGTCTTTACAACACAAGTTGCTCGCTGTATCGAAACAATTATTATTCCTAATTATGAAATCGAGTTTAGCATCCATGGATTGAGATTATTATACTAACAAACAGGAGCTTCAGCAAGCATTATTTTGAGGTATTTAGAATATTGCAATAATAAACCCTGTTTACCCTCAAAAGAGAGCAACAATTAAATTTGTACGTAGTTTAAAGGATATGTGACCAAGCTTGTTAACAAAGATGAAACGAATGAACAAACAATAAAGAATTAACGTAAAATGAAGGAGATAACCTGTGTATGTAAATGGCGGGTCCGAGTGAGGGAAGATTATGTCTCCTTGCTCGGACTAAAATTAAACAAAGATGAAGCTTTTGTAACAGTCGGGCTTTTGTTATTTAGAGAGGATTGACAACATTTAGATACAGATGAGATGAAGATGATGATGCCCTCTAACGGGGCTGGTATATATGCTTTTATAGTGCTAGTGTCCTACTCTAACTAAAAGACACGAACTCCAACGTGGGCAAATGGTTCCTAAAATATCGGGCGCATCCGTTGAAGGCGTGATCCTCGGAGATAAATCTATGAGATTTGGACTTATCTTCGAGGAGTGAGATAACATTTCACAGATTTGGACTTATCTTCTCGGACACTTCCCGAACTTATATTCTCGGACCTATTTTCTCGGACACTCCTCGAACTTATCTTCTCAGACTTATTCTCTGACCTTCATTAATCATCGTATATTTCTTCGATGAACCGAGGAGAACTTTTCCAAGTTCAACGCACACAAGTAGTCCCTTCATTTTCCGAAGTAAAGAAATGGATGCGGGGAATGGATTGAAATGACGTCGTTCAGCCCAATACCGTGCTTCACTACGATCGCGTAACCGACTAACTTGAGTCCGAGCACAATTAATGTTGTGCCGTTGTTTGCTTTGGAAACGTGCACTCATCAGAATCCCTTGGTCTTCTATATTCTAACGTTACTAGAAGCCTTTTCAAATTCAACTTTCTCATTATATAAAGCCATGCACAGCATCAGTTCTTTACATATTCTGAAAATCTTGGCTTTTTGACGCTTGTTTAAGATGTCTTCTTCTCCACTATTGTTAACCGATGCTGCCTTGCCTCCAAATTCTCCTCCACCATCTCCTACTAAACCTTCACCACCACCATCCCCTATTGAACCTTCTGTTATGAAAGACCTCGAGCTTCAAACGGCTGAAATCGTTCCAACTGGGTTCAAATTCGAAGATGATTGCAAGGTTGGCCATCACTACTATCATGTAAGACACTTCGAATCTTTTGTCGTTGATGCCACAATTCCTAGGGTTCGGAGAGAGTGTCATTTGGACGACAGTGTTGAGATTTCACTTGATGGGCGGGGTATGCGAATTAATCACCACATCCCAGGTTATTCCCTCATATACACTTATCCTTTTGCCATCGGGTTCACGCTTCCGATTCATCAGGTGATCGAAGATTTGTGCCGACATTATTGGATTTGCGTAGGACAAATTGCTCTTCAGATATGGCGACTCGTTTATTGCATCCATTTTTTAGCTAATATGGCCGGAGTCCCGTTTACTTTGGACCATTTAATCCATATTTACATTCCCCGGGTCATCCGTGGGGGCATTATACTTCTGATCCCTCGGGGCCTTCGGGGCATGATCGACCCTGAGGATGACTTTGATCAAGGATGGTTGCATCGGTTCGTCATGATGAGAACGGCCCAACTGCAACGTGCCAGCCCCGATCCTTTACCGGAGGAGTGAAATTTCGAACCAATTGTTGTTGAACCCGAACTCTTACCCGAGATATTCGAATGGTTAATCGCAGTGTTGGGTGCTGCTAAACACGTGGGCCGTTCTTGGAAAGACCTAGGCCCAATTGGATGGAGGGGCAAGAATCATGGTAAATCCCATTCTTCTGCTACCATTTTTTTTTATAGTTTTTCAACCTAACTCATTTCATCGTGTATCAGGGCTTCCGGTGAAGAAGGCACCACAGGCAAGGGCTGCCAAAGAAAACCCCGAGGACACAGCCGAAGGAAGCGCTACTGGTTCGGCTAAGGTGCCGAAGAGAAGAGCCACACCAGAGGCATCAGCGGGAGGTTCGGGAATTGGTGCCAGAGTCAAATCTCGTCGGATTTCCCGAAGAGCATCTTCCGGGGAAAGTCCCGCCCCGATCGTGGAAATCGAGGACTCTCCCGAAGAAGAGGCTGTTGCGAGTCCGCGTGAAGAGGTTCCTCCAGCCCGAACAAAGGAAAACTTTCTCGAGGAGATTGCCCGACTTCAGTCAGAGAACGATCGGCTTAAAGCGGCTTTATCAGGAAATGGCGAGGAGCCCAAAGTTGGCGAGTCTAGAACTCGAAATTTTAGGATTTTGTTTTGTACGGTTGTTTTGACCGATGTCAATTCTAGTCACTTTGTACGGTCATTTTGACCGATGTCAATTTTCTTGTTCGGATGCTTAATTAAGTCTTGTTTCTGAATTGGCTCATGGCTCGACTATCTTTTCCGAATTTAATTTTTGCTCGGAAAAACCATTCAAACTTAGCTATTAAGCTTCTTATTGGGAATACGCGGGAAACCCAAATGTCCCATCATGTCACTTCTCTCTAACACGAGGGACACGTCCATTCCCGATTGGTTGCTTCGGGGCACGCGTCAGTTACAGATTGGTCGACACGAAGTACGTGTCGATTCGCGACTGGTCGCATGGGAGGCGACGAATGGGAAGCGTGTTTTTCCCTCTATAAATACTCAACTCATAACCGCCTTTTCCCATTTACGACTTCTGCATTTTGCTTCCTCAACCTTCAACTTTTCCCCACATTCAAATCTTCAAATCTTGCTTTAGTTCACCAAAAAACTTCAAAAAACTTCTAAAATTAACTTCAAATCTTCAACAACTCCTTGTTTCATCTTCAAATTTCTTACATCATTTTATTCATTCTGTGTGTGTTTCCAAAATTCTTTCCCAAGTCTGTTCTTCTTGTCTAAGTTGATATGGCCTCGAGTTCTAGACCACCTTCTCGTGAGAGTACTCTGGCCGATTCCCCTCGTGTTGTCAGCACTGCTGCCGAAGGAGATGTCGAGGTAGTTTATGAGCCTCAGGGAAGTGATGTGAAGTCATCGTCATATAATTTCAACTCGAAATTTACTCATGAGAATCCCCCGAAGGGAGACAACGCGGGCTGGGGTTATGACGTAAGGTGTTACCCCACGGCTGTTACCGAGGCGGTCCTGCCAAAGGTTCGAGCCGAACGCAGTTGGAACGTCAGCCTAACACCCTCACTGGTTGGTGAGTGGAGGTACGGTCCTTCGGAGATCATCGTCCCGGGCCCTAATGAAGACATTACGACTTACGTGGAGGGGTATTCGAGTGTGTACACCCTTCCCTTTACGTTCAATTTGAATTCGCCCATTGACAAAGTCATCTTGGATATGTATCGGACATATCAGTTGTGCCTCGAGCAGATCGGACCGAATGTATGGCGCATAGTTACATGCATTCGGTATTTGGACAACGAGGTCAATGCTGAATTTACCCTTGATCATTTGATCCGGCTTTACTGGCCCCGATTTTTTCGCGGGGGCATAGTGAAGCTGTTGAAGCGTGGAAAGTACCCAATTCTTTCCAGTGTGGATGATAGGACCGGGGATGGTTGGTACGGTATGTCCGTGTCAAGACCGAGGAGATTATTCCTCCGAGACATCGTCACTTCCCCAAGAAGTGGAACAAACGACGGAAGCAACTTCGATGCTCAAAATTTTCTTCAGTTTATTCCTATATTTCTATTCATGTGTTCTTTTTCTTTGTAGCCAAAAAATGGGTCCCTCGTTTTATTGACGACCTTGAAGAGTGACTTGAAAGCCTCATGGCTCCAGGCCCAATGCCCCCACCAGCTACGATCTTGGAGCCATTTGTCAGCGGGCAAATAGGAGGTAAAAAATCACAGTGAGTTTTATTCTGCTTCATCCCTTCGATTTTCTTTTTCTTTTTCTTTTTGACTTTTAACTTTCTGTTACATCCGCAGGCTTGAAGTGAAACAAAACCCAACTGAGGGATCCTCCGCCCCCGTCCCCCAGGGGGAGTTCAATGTTTGACCCCGCTGACACCGAGCAACTTGTCGCCGAGGTTTCCCTCAGTGGGAAACGGAGCAGATCTTCACAGCCTTCATCATCTTCGGGTCCAAAAAGGAGGAAACCCGCCACGGTCCGTAGTGAACCATTACGGTCATTGAAGGATGTGCCCGAAAAGGACGACATGGACTTTATGATCACCTTCCGTGTGCAATAAACTACACCCCCCGTGGTTGGCCCTACTGTGGCTAGCGCGAACCTGCAACCTCCACAGAGCCCAGTCTGGATCTCGGGTGATGTTATTGAGATCGGGGACGATCAATCCGGTGAGGAATGTGCCACCGATTCAAATTTACTCGAGGCCTCCTCTTCCCCATCTTTGTACGGTGAAGATCTTGACCTTGATACCATGTTGGAAGAGGCTGCCCCGACTGATGTTGTTAGGGCTGATCCCTCGGGTTTTAACCTGCCGACCCCCCAAGGTAGGAGGCGACCAATGCATATTATTGAAACGGGTTCTCGGCCCCACCTTGTAGGCACGTTTCCTGCACCAAGTGTTGACCCGAGGAGGATGAGATCCACCATCATTTCTGTACCCGAGGATATGCACTTTTTGTCACGCCCGGTCGTTGTGGCTATCTACCTCCGACCTTTAGTGTCCCATGAAGATCGGGAGAAGATAGACGGTGTATCGTGGCCGTGCCTACTAAACGAGAGTATGCATGCTTCCAACCGGGTATGTACTGGTGAATTACCCATTGTAATTCGTCCCTCTTAAATTGAAATACTAACCTGTTCTTAAATACAGGTCGTGGTGCTTCTGCACGAGGGATTTCTCCGGGGTTTGAAGGAAAGAGATGAGTTGTGAAGTTAGTTGGACGATGCCCGGGGTCAATTGGACGCCCAGAGTCGCGAAACCCACAAGTTCGAGTCCCTTCTAAGAGAGCTCGAAAAAAGGCTTTCAGAGTCTCATGACGCCAACGTCCTTAAAGACGAGGTCGACACCGTCAAGACCGATCTTGATGTTTCCAAAGCTAAACTCGAGGTGGAAATAATCGAACTTGCCCTTGCTAGGGAAGAGAACCTCCGGGTAGGAAATGAATTGGCGGTCATGGCCGAGAAGTAGACCATCCTTCGGGTGGACAAAGATAGGCTGGTCATGGAGGCCGAGATTTCTTCTGAGGCCTTTGAAGAACGGTTAACTGCTATTTCTGAACTTAGGCAGGATCTTAACGCTCTTAAGGCCGAATTTGGTAAGTTACTGGTCGAGCATTCTGTGCAGGGAGAGGCTCTAAAAATGGCCCAAAAGGCATCGGATGATCAGGCTAAGGCCGTGGGGGATCTGACCACTCAACTGAACCATTCCTTGGTTGCTCATCATCGGATCCAAGATCAGGCTGTTGCCGATGTCCAGGTGGCTACGCATATGAAGTGGTTGACTCTGGTTCATACCCTTCATGAGATCCAGGAACAAGGCCTCGAGGGGATTGGGGACGAGATCACTCAGGCCGAGGATATGGAGGCCAAGATGAACAAGGCCATTAATGGTGAAAGCTCCGGGGATGTCCCATCGAACTCTGAAGACCTTGCCTCCTCGGGAGAGGAGTAATCCCCTTTAGCTCTTTTTTTTGGCTCCTTATGAATGATTCGGCATGTTTTAAGCCGATGTAACATTGTGAATGTTTCGGCAAATTTTGGGCCGAGGTAAAACTGTGAATGTCTCGGCATATTTGGGGCCGATATATGTGTGTTTTTGTATATATATGTGTTTTTGTTTTTTGGGTTTCAACTTTTGATGCTTGAACCGAATATAATGTGGATGTTTTCGAACTGACAAATCGAGGTTATTGCACTGCGAACTTCGAGTACTATTTTGATGCCGTTTTTTTGTCCTTTACCTTCATCATATATCATATATCATCATTGGCCCTATTTTACACTCGTGAATTCAGACGTCTCCGAATCAGCACATCGAGTATTTTAGGTTGATAATATTTCAACCTCAGAACTTAGTGATCAGTCTTAGTTCGGACTATTAAAGTCTTTATGTTTGCATCGAGTCCAAATTCTCTTAGAATTTTTTTTGGGTTCGTGGTTCGTGGTTTATTTTATCTTATCGTAGCGGTGAGTCCCTTGACGAAAGGGAGTAGTCAGAAATAAGAACAGATCGAAACTTCATAAAAGGATGTATGAACCGAAGTGTTTTTCTCATTTCATAATCTCAAATGATTACAGAACCTAAGGGCACGACTCATTTAGTCGTTTAGCCTTCACAACGTATCCTATTTGGGCACGACTCACTCGATCGTTTGGCCCTTACAAATAATCTATCCGGGCACAACTCATTCGATCGTTTGGCCCTTACAAATGATCTATCCGAGTACGACTCATTCGGTCATTTAGCCCTTACAAATGACAGAACCCATAAATGCCCTCGGTTTCACATCTCACGAGATCATATGCTCTACTCCCCTAATGTTTTATGTTCGAAATATGAGAAGAAAAACACTATTGTTGCTACCGGGGAGTCCCTCGTCCCGGCTCGTAGCCAGTCTTTGACATTTTTAAGTAACACGCTGTACTTTGTTGTCTCATTAAAAACCTTGTCGGAAAACCCAAATTGGGATAAAATCGGGCTAAGGGAAAAAGAGTGCAACACGTGTTTTTCGACCTAAATCTGGTTATCACCGCTTCGATTTCGCTTTTACCTGCAGGGGTTAAAACAAGGTTAGGTTCGTACCTTAGCAATAGTATCTCTTTAGGTGCGCCACATTCCAATTGTTTGGCACCTACTGTCTGTCCATTGCCTCGAGCTGATAAGACCCTTTGCCCGTTATTCCGGTTATCTTTACGGTCCTTCCCAATTTGGCCCGAGTTTCCCTTCGTTAGGGATCTTCGTATGCAGCGTCACCTTTCGAAGGACCAAGTCCCCGATTTGGAAGTGTCGGAGGTTCGCCCTTTGGTTGTATATCTGCCCATTCGTTGTTTTTGGGCTGCTAATCGGACAAAAGCGTCTTCGCGCAATTCCTCTGTTAAATCGAGCTTTATAGCCATAGCTTCGTCGTTTGCTTCTCTCGTGGTGTATTGGAATCTGAAGCTGGGCTCACCTACTTCCACTGGGATTAGAACTTTTGTGCCGTATACCAGAGAAAACGGTGTTTCCCTAGTTCTTGACTTCGGCGTTGTTCTGTATGCCTATAATATTTCGGGGAGAACCTCTCTCCATCTGCCCTTAGATTCATTGAGACGTTTTCTCAAATTCTGAATGATGGTTTTGTTTGTGGATTCCGCCTGTCCGTTTGCATCGGGTGATACGGAGTCGACATTATTTTCTTTATCTTCAGTCCTTCGAAGAAATTGTTTGCCTTGGCCCCTATGAATTGACTACCATTATCACATGTGATCTCGGCCGGGATGCCGAACCGGAAAATGATGCGGTCCCATATGAAATTGATGACCTCTTTTTCACGGACCTTTTGAAATGCCTGTGCCTCAACCCACTTGGAAAAATAGTCAGTCATAAATAATATAAAGCGAGCCTTACGTGGTGCCGACGGTAGAGGTCCGACTATGTCCATCCCTCACTTCATGAAAGACCATGGGGAAAGTACCGTGTGAAGCAATGCGCCCGGCTGGTGTATCATCGGGGCTTGTCTCTGACATTGGTCGCATTCTTCGCATCCATTTCCATATGATCCCAATAGTACCCTGCTTGGATCATCTTTCTGACCAATGACTCGGCTCCGGAATGATTGTCGCACGTTCCCTCATGTACCTCTCACATTGTATAGTTGGCTTCTCCGAGCCCTAAACATCTGGCGAGGGGGCCATAAAAGGAACGTCGGTACAGCTTACCATCGACCATGCAGTATCTTGCTGCTTTAGTTAGTAATGCGCGTGATTCCTTCGGATCCAGGGGCAGCTTTCCATACACTAAATAATCTATGTATTTATTTCGCCATTCCCAAGTCAAACTTGTTGCGTTAACTTCCACTTGATTACTTCCTATAACTGAACTCATCAACTGGACAACTGCACCCTAGTTCAGTCCCTCGATTTCTACCGAGGAACCCAGGTTCGCCGAAGCATCAGCCTCAGTGTTTTACTCTCTCGGGGTGTGTTGTATCGTTCATTCTTTGAACCGGTGTAAGACCACTTGAACCTTTTCCAAATATTTCTGCATCCTATCTTCTTTGACCTCGAAAGTCCCATTAATTTGATACACGACTAGGAGGGAGTCGCATTTTGCTTCAATGACCTCGGCTCCCAGTCCACGGGCCAACTCTAAACCTGCAATCAAGGCCTCGTACTCGGCTTAATTGTTAGTCAATTTCGAGGTTATTTTTATAGACTGACATATAACATCTCCGATCGGACTTTTTAGCAAGATATCGAGTCCGGACCCCTTTACGTTGGATGCACCGTCCGTATGTAAGGTTCAGACCCTTGTTGTTTTACCCGAGGTTAGTAATATTTCTTTTTCAACCTTGGGTATCATTGCGGGTGTAAATTATGCCACGAAGTCTGCCAAGATTTGAGACTTTATGGTTGTTCGGGGTTTGTACTCGATGTCATACCCACTGATTTCAACCGCCCATTTTGCTAACCTATCGGATAATTCTGGTTTATGCATTATATTTCTTAACGGGTAAGTAGTAATTACGCATATGGGGTTGCACTGGAAGTACGGTTTCAACTTTCTTGACGCACTCAATAATGCTAATGCAAGCTTTTCCAGGTGGGGATAACGCTTCTCGGCGTCCTCTAAAGTTCTACTAACATAATAGATCGAAAATTGCGTACCCTTTTTTTCTCGGACCAGCACACCACTTACCGCGATCTCGGATACGGCCAAGTACAAATACAGCTGCTCGTGGCCTTTGGAGTGTGTAGCAGGGGTGGGCTCGACAGATAGTGCTTAAATTCATCCAGGGCTCGTTGACATTCGGGCGTCCATACGAAGTCATTTTTCTTCTTAAGTAGGGAGAAAAAATGATGACTTTTATCGGAGGATCTGGAAATGAACCTGCTTAAGGCCGCGATTATCCCGGTTAGTCTCTGTACGCCCTTCACATCTTCGACCACCCTGATGTTTTTGATGGATTTTATCTTGTCCGGTTTGATTTCTATTCCTCGGTTTGACGCTATGAACCCTAGAAACTTGCCCGACCCTACTCCGAAGGCACACTTCTCCGGATTCAGCTTCAAGTTGTATCTGCGCAGAACATTGAAGGTTTCCTGCAAATGTTTTAAATGGTGCTCTGTTTCCAGGGACTTAACTAGCATGTCGCCAATATAAACTTTCATAGTTTTCCCTATCAGTTCTTCGAACATTTTGTTAACTAGGCGTTGATAGGTAGCCCCGACGTTTTTTAATATGAAGGGCATTATGTTATAACAATAAGTTCCATACCTAGTTATAAAAGACGTTTTCTCCTGATCCTTCGGGTTCATTCGGATCTGATTGTACCTGGAGTACGCGTCGAGAAAACTTAATGAGGCGTGTCCGGCCGTCGCATCTATCATACGATCGATGTGAGGCAAAGGGAAAGAATCCTTCGGACATGCCTTATTTAAATCTTTGAAGTCAATGCACATTCTAAATTTGTTACCTTTCTTCGGTACGACGACCACATTGGCTAACCAGTCCGGGTATTTAACCTCCCGAATGGACCCTATTTTTAATAACTTATTTACCTCGTCTTTGACAAATGCGTGTTTGACTTCTGACACTGGCCTTTGTTTCTGTTTAACTGGGGGAAACTCCGATCCAAGCTTAATCGATGAGTGGTCACTTCCAGTGGGATTCCTGTCTTGTCTAAATGGGACCATTCAAAACAATCCGAATTAGCTTTAAGAAATTCAATTAATTTATTCCTGAGCTCTGGGGTGAGTCCCGTACCCAGGTATACCTTTTTCTCCGGGAAATGAACGAAGAGGACAACTTGTTCCAGTTCTTCTATTGTTGACTTCGTTGCATCAGATTCGTCCGGCAGCACGAAGGATCTCGGTATACCGAAGCCATCTTCCTCCTCGGCCACCTCATTCTTTGATTGCTATTTGGCCCTTTTGTCCTCATCCGGATTCTTAGTCTGGCTTTCTTTAATGGCCTTTGGTGCCGCTTCCTCGACTGCGAACATCTCTTTGGCAGCGGGTTGTTCTCCCCGTATTATTTTTATCCCATCGGAGGTTGGAAATTTCAGCATTTGGTGTAGCGTGGAAGGTACTGCTCTCATCATGTGTATCCAAGGTCTCCCGAACAAGGCATTGTACTTCATGTCTCCGTCAATAACGTAGAACTTTGCGTGTTGCACAACTCCGATCGTGTTCACGGGCAAGATAATCTCTCCTTTGGTGGTCTCACACGCCACGTTGAACCTGTTCAAGACCCTGGTCGTCGGTATAATTTGATCCAACATGCCGAGTCATTCGACGACCTTCCACCGAATGATATTTGCCGAGCTACCTGGATCAATTAAAATACGTTTAACGTGAGTTTTATTTATAAGTACAGAGATTACCAGGGCGTCGTTGTGAAGCTGACTGATGCCTTTTACTTTATCGTCGTTGAACGAAATAAACCCATTCGGTACATAGTCCCTACTCCTCTTTTCCCTCGTGATAGAGAATTTTGTTCTCTTCATGACAGGTCCTCGGGGTATCTCAACCCCGGCAATGATCATGTTGATTACGTGCTGGGGTTCTTCCCGCTCAGCCTTTTTGTTGCCTTCTCTGTTCTTATAGTTATTCCTTCCCCAGTCACTCAAGAATTCTCTGAGATGTCCATTCTTAAGTAATCGGGTTACTTCATCCCTTTACCCCCTACAAACCTAGGTCGGATCCCGCTGGGAAGGGTCGTTTTGAAGTGGCTTCGGCCATGTCGCCCCTTCTATCTTTCCAATAGCTGCCACCAGGGCCGATGAATCGACATTGAAATTATACTCCGACAACCTAGGGCTTTCTCCGGAATGTGAGATAGCGGCGGTGTTGGTTTTGTACTAGAGGTTTCTGTTAGACGAACCTCGATCAATCCGCCTGTCTCCACGGTCGATCCGCATGTCACCTCGATTCATGCTGGGACCGGAGTTACTCCTGCTTTTCTTCGATAGGATGCTGGGCCTTACAGGCAGGTAAGGATGATACCTGTCCGGGGGGTTGTATTCCAGTTCAAATACCCTTTTTGACCTATCGTTCCTTGTCCGGGTTACTGGACCCGGGGGGAGTCCAAGCTGATCATCCTCTACTCTGATCTTCGATTCGTACCTATTGTATACATCTGCCCAAGTCGTAGCACTGAATTCCAACAGATTCTCCTTCAATTTGAGGGACGCGTTGGAACTTCTGTGATTGAGTCCCTTCGTGAATGCTTGGGTGGCCCATTCGTCAAGCACCGGCGGTAGCAGTATTCTTTCCTGCTGGAATCGGGTGACGAACTCTCTGAGTCGTTCGTCATCCTTCTGGAAAAATCTTGAATATATCCGCCTTTCGTGCTTGTACCTTTCGTGCCCGTGCGTGAGCTTTCACGAAGGCATGCGCAAGTAACTCAAAGGAGGGGATGGAGTGTTGGGGTAGTGAACAATACCACTATATCGCCCCCTTAGTCAATGTTTTACCGAACTTCTTCAAGCTCACTGACTCGATCTCATCATCCTCAAGATTGTTACTGCTATAGCATATGTGTAGGCAGTAATATGCTCTTGCGGATCGATGGTTCTGTCGTACTTTGGTATATCTGGAATTTTGAATCTCTTCGGGATCAGCTTTGGTGCTGCACTCGGAGGAAAGGGCCTTCTTACGATGTATTTGGTTTCTTGACCGGTGAGAATCGGAGGCGCTCCTGGATTTGATCCACCCGGGAATTATAGTCATCCACTTTTTTCTTGTTGGAGTCTATACGTTTGGTTAAAGCTTCGAGCATTCGTATCATCTCAGATGACTCACCATTGACCGGCATGTCCTGACTGTCACTGACCTCAATATCCCTTCGAATTTGTTCAGAAACCCGATCCGATTCCGGTGCCAATGCATCGCTGAGATCCCTTTGGAGTCGGACAATGGCCTCTTGTTGCTGTTGAATGGTGACGTGGTGTTCCTGCTGCAAATTATAAATCACACGTAAATTAAATTCCTCTGCCTCTCCTCCGGGGGCTCCATGCCTATCCGCACTATTAGCTCGTAGGTTTTGGATGGGTTGATTATCTACCGGATCGACGACGGGTGCGTTATTGGGCTGCACCGCGTCGAGGTTTGCATTGTGTTCGCTAGATTCATCTTCGCTGAGATGAACGGAGTGGCTCGGGTTCGACATGATTAGCTTGAAATCACAAAAACGAACAAAACAAGTGAAGGCTGTCTATATAAGTCATCACTATTATCCTTAGCCCCACGGTGGGCGCCAAACTATTTACCTTAAAACGAGAGCAACAATTGAATTTGTACGCGGTTTAAAGGATATGTGACCAAGCTTGTTAACAAAGATGAAACGAATGAACAAACAATAAAGAATTAACATAAAATGAAAGAGATAGCCTGTGTATGTAAATGGCGGGTCCGAGTGAGGGAAGATTATGTCTCCTTGCTCGGACTGAAATTAAACAAAGATAAAGCTTTTGTAACGGTCGGGCTTTTGTTATTTAGAGAGGATTGACAACATTGAGATGCAGATGAGATGAAGATGATGATGCCCTCTAACGGGGCTGGTACAAATGCTTTTATAGTGCTAGTGTCCTACTCTAACTAAAAGACACGAACTCCAAAGTGGCTAAATGTGTCACGATCCAACCCCGTGGGCCATGACTAGTGCCCGAGCTGGACACTCGTATACATAGCTGTTACATGAAAGCAACTAAAGATTCATAACGTTGCATATAATAAACATGTCTCCTGAGGAGTCACAGCTAATCAAAACATAATAGGATACGCAAGCCGGCAAGGCTGCCATAAAATATCAATACCATACGCAAGCCGACAAGGCTGTCACAACATATCAATACCATACGCAAGCCGACAAGGCTTCCATAACATATCAATACCATAAGCAAGCCGACAAGGCTGCCATTACAAGCGGGAATATCCATAGCAACCCATATAGACACAGCTGAACAAAACTTATACACAACCCACACATATGTCTACAAACCTCTAAGAGTATCGATAGCGAAATATGACGGAACAGGGCCCCGCCGTATCCTTGGATAAACATATACATATACACCATAAGATCTGAACCAAAGGTCTAGACTCCGGAACAACGGAGCTCTCCAGAACAGCTAAGTAGAAATCCTATGCTGAAGGGTCGCCAAACCAACTATCAGTACGTGCGGGCATGAAACGCAGCCCCCCGAAGAAAATGGGTCAGTACGGAATATGTACTGAGTATATAAAGCATGAAATACAGTAAAGAGGATCATAACTGAAATAAAGATTACCAGAAACAAGTATGACTTTTAAAACATCAATACACTTGCCTTATGAAATTAAAATCATGCATATCAATATCATATATCATATATATAACGTGTCTCGGCCCTCTAGTGAGGGACTCGGTGAATAAGGTCGCCACATACCATCCTTGGCGCCATAATCACATCATCACATCATCATCACACACACACACACACACACACACACACACATATATATATATATATATATATATAACGTGTCCCGGCCCTCTAGTGAGGGACTCGGTGAACAATGCAGTGAAACTGTGCACGAAAACGTGTCCTGGCCCGGGACTCAGTGAAAGACATATTGAGGCACACACGAGCAGAGTAGTGAGCAACTATATGCAATTTAAATCATATCTGAGACTCAATGGAAAAATCAAAACGAACTATCATTTGAAAATCAAGACAATAGTCATATCAAATACCTTCGAATGTCACTGTGGATTATATCAAAGTAGAACTCTGGAATCATACGTACGTATCAAAACATAATAAATTAAGTTCTGGGAATCAAGAACATTAGCCATCCTAGTGGCTCTAAGAATAGGAACTTCTTTGGAATCATATACATATCGTCTATTCGTTTCATAAGGATCATGCCAAAAGAAAGAAGTGTTAACTTTACATACCTTATCCGCTCCAAGGTAACCACAAATTAGATCCCAGGCTCCCCAATCTACAACAACAATATTGATATCAAGTATTAACTATAGTACACTTAGAATCCAAAGTCTAAGCTAGCACGTCACTTAACAAAATTCGGGCAACATTTCCCTATGTTACCCACTCCAATCCAACTTTGAACAACTCCCAATCGATGATAACAACATTAGCAACAATCATACATATCAGTTTCCATATCAAACCAATGTAAGAATTATGCCACAATCCTTTTTCAACTAATTCAAGAACATAAAATCTCTTTTCTTGAGTTTTAGTCCAAATCTATATAGACAAATCTTTCATCAATTCTCTTCAGAAACACATAGACATATACAACAACCTCAAGAACATCTTATTCATTCTATTTACCATAATTCCCATCCATACCAACGTCCATATAACTCACAAAACAGTCCAAAAAAAAAACAGCCCATAAAATCAATACAAGTTCTAGCATGACTTAAGCTTTCCTTTCACAAATTCAACATCCATCAAATTGTATAAAGACCAAAACCATCTCTAGAACATGTAGGAGGGAATAAACCTTACCTCAACAACTGGAAGGAAAACCTTGCTAGCAAGCTTGACCTCTTAAAATTCTTGCTGGAAATTATAATTTTTCTTTCACAAAAAATGGTGCTTAGCCGAGAGCTCCAAATGAGCTACAACCGTGAGCAACTTCTATTAATTTGCTTATTCAAAGTGTATAAGAATTGATAGCAGCATTTTGCACTCCTCCAAGGATGAACGTTGCTTATTAAAATAGAAAGTGAAGTTGAAAGCTGCTGAAAATGTTTGGTCCTTTCCATGTTAACTTTCTACTATGTAAACAAATTGCTAGCCTAACTTTTAGCTCATTTCATCCTACAGGGACACGTAGCACACCATGTGGATTTATTAGAAGCTTTCCATGTGAACAAAAATAATACACATGCCAACCTTTAGCTTATCCACTAATTTAATAATTTAGTCCTTATATCTACTACACTCTACATTACCAAAATACCCCATAATTAATTCTTGATCTCAAATCACTTAGATAATAATTATTTTCAACACACCTCATATACTAATTATCACAGTCACGAAATATGGTACTACTCCGTAGCCTCTTTTGGCACACACAAAATATTATTTCCAATCACCGTCACCACAATTTTAAGTCTTAAATCAATCTAGGACCTCATCATTTTATACACCGATTTCTTTATTTGCATACTTGTATATGACCAAAATTCCATACAGTCCATATAACTTGTTCAACATCCAAAACTTTGACAAAACTTATTTTCTCCAATTCGTTTAACCTCCACGACACTTACTTATCGCTTGTTAAACATAGCATAAATACTTATACGCCAAAATAATAGTGTCCTTGAAGTTATGTCGATTAACTTACGACAAATCCTACGTACAAAAGTACGGGATGTAACACTTTCCAACGCATGAAAATACGGGATGTAACATCCTTCCCTCCTTTAGAACATTCGTCCTCGAATGTTAAACTAGTCCCAATACTTCCTCAAGTGTTATTTTATTGAATTATGATACCTTTCACATGCCTTTTTCATTGGTCGATTCCCTTTAATTTATTATAACGCATTCCAGATCTCTAAGTAACCATTCACGTAATGTTTCCTCTTTCTGCTGCTTCTCGAGGTAGTAATTACACATCGTGGTCTTTACTCTCCTCCTTATTTCGTAGTTGGTTGGCAGTTGTATTGCGAGCTCTTCTGCTGAAATCTTACTCTCTCTCTCTCTCTCGTCTGCATATTGTTCAGTTATATTCATGGTGCTCTTAGTCATACCTCGACTCTTTCTTCTCCTATAGTTAATCTTTTAAGATATATCGTTCACCTCGCTTTACCTTTCAATCTTTAAATAAGGTATTATAACGCGCAGACTTCCCTCATTGATTTATTAGACTTTACAATTCTTGGAGTATTTCATACCTCTGGTAACTCGTAGACCCTTCGCAGACTCTACGAATAAACGACATTTCCCAAGGTGTAACATTATTTTATTCCAATAACCTTGCATTGCTCTGCTGTTACAGTCCGTATTCTGAAATCTTCAGCATCAGGTGTCACTTCTCGACTTTCTTTTAAGAGTTTTTAACTGTCACTTTGCTTTTAGTTCTTAATATCGATCTTTAGGGTTGGCTATCAAGTAGCGCTGGAATTCCTTCCTATAATAACTTTACATAGCCACTCCGTAATCTTGCTATATGATTCTGAAAGAATTTTTTATTTGACATATAAGTTCACTGTCTTCTAGTAATCAGCTCGTTCTGATCATCTCGCTTTAACCATTTCATAATTTCCCTTAAACCAACTTGTAACACTTTAGGCATATTATCTCGTGTCGTTTCCTTATTTTTAATTCAAACTCTTCTATTGCCTCTTTACTTAGATTTTGCCCTTAGTTTTTCTGTCACACATTATGTTACCATCTTTACAAGAATAGGCGAAGGCGCTCAAATCAGCCCGAGAAATACCTTAGCGTCGTTTCACTAGTCTTTATACATACCTTACATTCTTCTCTTGTATCTTTCAATCGGTATCGGGGCTCAACTATGGCTTTTGCCCTCAGTACTAATTCTATCTCGGTACTTTGGCTCAAACCATCTTACACATTTACTTAATGTACCCAAAATATCTCAACCGCATTGTTATTACTGAATCCCTACTCTTCTTATCAAGTACTCACTTGGTCTCATTCTTAGCATACAAATATTCGTAGGTTGCATAACTATTCTGGTACAACTTGTATAAACTATGTCCAATTTTTGTCGTAGTCTTTCCTTCTCCTGGTTTATTCTGCTCTACATACCTTATTGTACTAAAACTCACTTGTTGTCTATTTTGTCATATTCCTTTCCCTTCCTTTACTACTTATGTGTCACAATGTCATTAGCCAATAACTCCGTTGCCAACACCTTAACCTCTAATCCAGTATAGCCTTGCTATCCCTTATAATATCTTTTAAGTTACTCGTTATCATTCTCTTGTCGTATTCTTTCTTTTTTATAAACATCCGCCTTCTGGTGTCATACTATCCAAGATCTTTTACCAATAATTCTCAACACTGTCTCAAATACTATCTTGGCTTCTATCCGTTTATTACTGGCTTTCAAATCTTACTAATTTGTTTCAGCAAGGGATCTTACTTGAAGTTTAAGTTTTCATATCAAATGTATTGCAGTGCCAGTTGATTTCCTCTTACACTTGCATTTCTCTCATTCGCTTCCCCCCTTTTGGGTGTACTTGCATCATTATCTATTTGTATTTCACTCTACGTCTTCATCTCAAATTTCAAATTCCTACGATTCTTTTTCCATACATTTGGTATACTGCACCATATCTACGTCTTTCCTTTATAATTTATAATTTTGATTATCCACGTGCGAAACCTTAACACAATCACGAAGCGACGAGAACCTTTCTATATGTAGTATAAAATCTCATCTGATGTTCTGTACTCGAGTAATGCAACCAATGTAGTAACTCACCCAAGGCCACATTTAGTTTACTCCAATCAATAATTAATTAGTACTTATAGTCATTCTAAATTCTCAATTAAGTAGCATTTATAGTCCGATGATAAGCGTCCAAAGTTCTCTTATAATATTACCTTTATTCCAACCTATATTCTCTGTCTCCTTTAATACTTTACAATACATTATTTGTTCCTCAGGCCTACAGACTTTGTCCTTTAAAGATTTCACTATTTCCGAGGTGAAGTCATACATACGCAGTACTCCTTTATGCCTTATGCTCTCTCACCCTTGTTGTGTATCCAACTCTGGCTTCTAACTTACTCAAAATCATATCGAGTTCATCTTAATGACGGTCTTATCTTATCATCTTGTCGTCGTACTACACCTTTAAGTTTGTAGCTACATATTTCTCTTTTATCTTACACTCGTACTCAATTAATTACGTCTATCTTGGGTGCTTTCTTCAGTATTCCTTTCTATTTCTCCAGTCCATGTCCATCTATTATTCTGTGCACAAGGAATCTCATGCTACCCCTGTATCCTTCAGAAAATCCTACTCCTGCATAATTCCTTTCTCTTTTTTAAAACGTATTATGTTCATCCCTATTTTTTTCTTACCATCCCAGTCATTTTCTAGCACTCATTCTGCTTCGTTGCTCATCTTTTTGTAGTTTGGTCTTTCGCAACTCTGTCACTTATATTGCTCGTGTTCTCGGCTATACATGTCGTAACCAATTACTGCACTGTTATCTCGCTCGCTTCCTTCTTATTTCCTTCTTTCAATTAACTCCTTCCTTTCTTGTGCTCGCTTTCATTTCCGTTATCGCATAATCTTTATTCTGAACTTTCCCTATAGCACTTTATAAGTCTTTCTTATTCGTTCTATACCTTGCCTTTCCATTTTACATTTGTCTTTATACTTTAGTCACATAGATCACGTCATCTCTTTTAGTCACTCCTCACTAGGCTTTACTCATTTTCATAACAATCTTTATTGCATTCACATAATATCCTGTTCGTAATCAATCCTATAACGTAATACTTTTTAACTTTATTAACGATTCTTACTATGTTTTAATTACACTCTATGGACTAGGCGTACTTAACCCTTCACCCTTTCTGATCAATCTTATCCTTAATATCTCACAAGCTGTCTTATCAATACCGTCATAATTTGTCATAATTCTTCCTCCTCCGTACTCTTATCTCAATCATATCATTACTCTTTTTAACTGTAAACTCGCCGTAATTTATCCCTACTTATCGGTTCACTCGATACCTCAATAAAACGTTTTGTTAAGGGTTACCACCTTTTTCTAAATCATCTTTTAGTATCACAAGCCCTTCCGAATCATCCTAGCATTTCACTAACAACATATAAAATGCATGATCCTAGATAGCCCATAAGTTTGAGCTTTCCTTCCACCAATTCCATTTCCAATCAGTTGATTAAGAACTAATAAAATGTTACTATGAAGCATTCTCCAACCACCAGCAGCAGAAAACTAGAATCCGACAAGCACCACAAGACTTCTTAGTGCTTGATTCACATGGTTTACCTCCAGGTTTATTCTTGAGTCGTGAATGAATTGTTTAGTTCATAAACTACTTGTTGTATGCTTTGTACTTTTCAATAAAAGCAAAACTTACTTGCCGGACGTTTTTGCCCTTCAACATAAGCTTTTTCTAAGGCAAAAATGTGGCTGGAAAATATTCTGGTCCATTCAAAAGAATTCCAAACTTTGCTGCTCATATATGCTTTTTCGAAACAAAATTTCCCAAGTAAGAATGGTGCCTCTTACGGATGACATGGAAGGTATCTCTTAAAGCTTTAGTCCAACATAATAAATTTACCCTATCGGTCTCAACTTTCAAGACATATTATGAACTTATATCTCATCCTTTGTTTTCTATTTCTGGGAAAATTTGGGCAGAGTTTCCCCTATACTTCTTACTATCCCAAAACCTGCACGCAGGAAATACCAACAATGCCTCACAGGGCCAACATATATACGCATATATCATATCGTATCATAGCCACACAGGGCTCCCAATTTCCAGAAAAAGTATAAAGGTGTCAGAACTTACCTCACATATCGCACCTCGAGACGTACCTGATCCTTTGACGATCTGTTCTGTTATACTTTCCTATCCACCTTCTCTTTCATCCTCCAACTTTACATGTCAATCATACGTCAATATTCTTACCTTATCTGACATGCATCTTTCTCATCGTTGCTTACCTGTGTACTTTGTAGCTTCCAATATCGTCAGTCACTTTCTGCTGTCAATGTCGTTTCTCAGCTGAAATCAAAGATTAGTATAAGGAATTTCACATTCTATGGCTGGGCTCTATCGCACGATCTTAGATATGAAAGAAAGGTAACATCCTAAATGTCCTGTAGCTTCCTGTTTATAGATGTGATGCACAACACATCGATAAACAAGACTCTACTAGACACGGTCTATAGACACTCCGAGGATGAACTGCTTTGATACCACTTTTGTCACGACCCAACCCCGTGGGCCATAACTAGTGCCCGAGCTGGACACTCGTATACGTAGAGCTTTTACATGAAAGCAACTAAAGATTCATAACGTCGCAAATAATAAACCTGTCTCCTGAGGAGTCACAGCTAATCAAAACATAATAGGATACGCAAGCCGGCAAGGCTGCCATAACATATCAATACCATACGCAAGCCGACAAGGCTGCCACAACATATCAATACCATACGCAAGCCGACAAGGCTGCCATAACATATCAATACCATAAGCAAGCTGACAAGGCTGCCATTACAAGCGGGAATATCCATAGCAACCCATATAGACACAGCTGAACAAAACTTATACACAACCCACACATATGTCTACAAACCTCTAAGAGTATCGATAGCGAAATATGACGGGACAGGGCCCCGCCGTATCCTTGGATAAACATATACATATACACCATAAGATCTGAACCAAAGGTCTAGACTCCGGAACAACGGAGCTCTCCAGAACAGCTGAGTAGAAATCCTATGCTGAAGGGTCGCCAAACCAACTATCTGTACCTGCGGGCATGAAACGCAGCCCCCCGAAGAAAGGGGGTTAGTACGGAATATGTACTGAGTATATAAAGCATGAAATACAGTAAAGAGGATCATAACTGAAATAGAGATTACCAGAAACAAGTATGACTTTTAAAACATCAATACACTTGCCTTATGACATGAAAATCATGCATATCAATATCATATATCATATATCATATATATAACGTGTCCCGGCCCTCTAGTGAGGGACTCGGTGAATAAGGTTGCCACATACCATCCTTGGCGCCATAATCACATCATCACATCATCACACCATCACATTATATATATATATATATATAACGTGTCCCGGCCCTCTAGTGAGGGACTCGGTGAATAATGCAGTGAAACTGTGCACGAAAACGTGTCCTGGCCCGGGACTCAGTGAAAGACATATTGAGGCACGCACGAGCAGAGTAGTGAGCAACTATATGCAATTTAAATCATATCTGAGACTCAATGGAAAAATCAAAACGAACTATCATTTGAAAATCAAGACAATAGTCATATCAAATACCTTCGAATGTCACTGTGGATTATATCAAAGTAGAACTCTGGAATCATACGTACGTATCAAAACATAATAAATTAAGTTCTGGGAATCAAGAACATTAGTCATCCTAGTGGCTCTAAGAATAGGAACTTCTTTGGAATCATATACATATCGTCTATTCGTTTCATAAGGATCATGCCAAAAGAAAGAAGTGTTAACTTTACATACCTTATCCGCTCCAAGGTAACCACAAATTAGATCCCAGGCTCCCCAATCTACAACAACAATATTGATATCAAGTATTAACTATAGTACACTTAGAATCCAAAGTCTAAGCTAGCACGTCACTTAACAAAATTCGGGCAACATTTCCCCTATGTTACCCACTCCAATCCAACTTTGAACAACTCCCAATCGATGATAACAACATTAGCAACAATCATACATATCAGTTGCCATATCAAACCAATGTAAGAATTATGCCACAATCCTTTTTCAACTAATTCAAGAACATAAAATCTCTTTTCTCTAGTTTTAGTCCAAATCTATATAGACAAATCTTTCATCAATTCTCTTCATAAACACATAGACATATACAACAACCTCAAGAACATCTTATTCGTTCTATTTACCATAATTCCCATCCATACCAACGTCCATATAACTCACAAAACAGTCCAAAAAAAACAGCCCATAAAATCAATACAAGTTCTAGCATGACTTAAGCTTTCCTTTCACAAATTCAACATCCATCAAATTGTATAAAGACCAAAACCATCTCTAGAACATGTAGGAGGGAATAAACCTTACCTCAACAACTGGAAGGAAAACCTTGCTAGCAAGCTTGACCTCTTAAAATTCTTGCTGGAAATTATAATTTTTCTTTCACAAAAAATGGTGCTTAGCCGAGAGCTCCAAATGAGCTACAACCGTGAGCAACTTCTATTAATTTGCTTATTCAAAGTGTATAAGAATTGATAGCAGCGTTTTGCACTCCTCCAAGGATGAACGTTGCTTATTAAAATAGAAAGTGAAGTTGAAAGCTGCTGAAAATGTTTGGTCCTTTCCATGTTAACTTTCTACTATGTAAACAAATTGCTAGCCTAACTTTTAGCTCATTGCATCCTACAGGGACATGTAGCACACCATGTGGATTTATTAGAAGCTTTCCATGTGAACAAAAATAATACACATGTCAACCTTTAGCTTATCCACTAATTTAATAATTTAGTCCTTATATCTACTACACTCTACATTACCAAAATACCCCATAATTAATTCTTGATCTCAAATCACTTAGATAATAATTATTTTCAACACACCTCATATTCTAATTATCACAGTCACGAAATATGGTACTACTCCGTAGCCTCTTTTGGCACACATAAAATATTATTTCCAATCACCGTCACCACAATTTTAAGTCTTAAATCAATCTAGGACCTCATCATTTTATACACCGATTTCTTTATTTGCATACTTGTATATGACCAAAATTCCATACAGTCCATATAACTTGTTCAACATCCCAAACTTTGACAAAACTTATTTTCTCTAATTCGTTTAACCTCCACGACACTTACTTATCGCTTGTTAAACATAGCATAAATACTTATAACGCCAAAATAATAGTGTCCTTGAACTTATGTCGATTAACTTACGACAAATCCTACGTACAAAAGTACGGGATGTAACACTTTCCAACGCATGAGAATACGGGATGTAACAAAATGGTTCCTAAAATATCGGGCGCGTCCATTGAAGGCGTGATCCTCGGAGATAAATCTGTGAGATTTGGACTTATCTTCGAGGAGTGAGATAACCTTTCACAGATTTGGACTAATCTTCTCGAACACTCCTCGAACTTATCTTGTCGGACACTCCTCGAACTTATCTTCTCGGACTTCTTCTCGGACCTTCGTTAATCACCGTATATTCCTTCGATGAACCGAGGAGAACTTTTCCAAGTTCACCGCACACAAACCCAACAAAACCAAAGAGCTCTTATGGTCATAACACCTATGATAATTATGATATTACAAATCAGTTTAAGTTAACGTACGACACTCAGACCTATAAGTGAAAGTAACATTTTAGAATCAAGAACATCATCTATATTTCGTGACCAAAGACATGATATTAAACACATGTAAGATCTAAGACCAACAACAACATACCCAGTGAAATCTCACAAAGCAAATCTGAGGAGGGTAGAGTATACGCAGACCTTACCCCTACCTTCTAAGACCAATGTTTCGTATAATAATTATAAAGTGCAGGAAGCATATAAAGATCCCAACAAAAACAGTGCGGCATTCACTAAGTTCATGATTTACATTATGTTTTGGATAGGGTATTAAACATGGCGAATACTTTTAAGCGTATCTTATATTTTAGGCTAAATTATATACCTACTAAAGCATGATTCACAGTCTAATCCCAGTGGCGGAGCGAGGGGTGTCAAAAAATATAGATATGACATGACCCCGGTTCGAACAAGGGATCTTAGGGAATTTTTGCAACCCTTTAACCACTAAACTAGACCTTCAACTTCTGTCAAGGGATGTCAACACTGGTATATATACCTATAAAATCAAAATTTCACATATCTATACAATGTAATTTTCCGGCAAAGGGGTGTCGCTGACACCCCTCGGGCATGGGTAGCTCCCCCCCCCCCCGTCTAATCCCCTAATGAAAGAAAAGCCTAACACATGATTTCTAACAAACTAATAAATGCTAGTAAAATTGTGTTCAAAATCAGTAAACCAGAAACTTGAATTAATCTTGAAAATACGTAAAATTGATAAAAATGAAAATATCCGAGTCCACAAAATTCACTGCTTGTCCTTAAGAATTTAATCCCCTCACTGTACTTGAGATTATGGATTACTTCCTCCCGGGATAAAACGGATACATCTGTTGATGGCGTAGTGATACCTCAACCCCAACAACTTCGTTGAACGTAAATTCGGCAACAAATCAGACGACTGTACTATAATTTTGTTTTGAAAACAAATGTAGGGAACAATTTTGAAGGAGAAAGAATTCAGATTTTTGTATATCGACATTTGAGGCAAGGCCTTTGAATTTATAATTATTGAAAGGGTGAGATGAAGAGATGAATCCAAAGGGTGTGATGTATTCCAAAAGATATCTTTTCTCATTTTTCATTCACATCTTAAAATTCCAACAATAAACACAGAACAACGTCTCAAATGTAGTACTCTCTCCGTTTCAATTTATATGAACCCATTTGACTGGGCACGACATTTAAGAAAGAGAGAAGACTTTTGAAACTTGTGGTTCAAAATAAGCCTTGAAAATTTGTGTGGCTGTAAATCATTCATAAAGTGAATTTTTTTCCAAATTAGGAAAGAGGTCATTCATTTTGACACGGACTAAAAAAAAATAGGTTCAAATAAATTAAAACGGAGGGAATATTTGTTTACGAAAAAAAAAAGAGAAATCGACAGGAAACATGCTGATTTCTAAAGAGACAGGAAATTAACATGGAAGAAAAAGGGATTGCTGTCCAACGTCCTTTTGGTGGGATAGATGATATTTTTGACTTTAGGACTTAAAGTGGAGGATTAGGTGGGGGTCGTTGGACTGAGTTTTCTGTTTACAAAAACAAAATGGGAATAATGTGAAGGTGGCTTGACTTTTTGGATGGAGAGAGAAAAAGAGACTATTTTGTTTTCAGAAATTAAATTCTTGTGTGGTATGTAAAAGTCTATATAATTAATTCTTATTTGAAAAGAGGATCCCTTCTAAAATATTTATCGTCTTTACTAAAAATATTTATTATTTTATTTAATCAAGATAAAATTAAATAGTATTTTCTCATTTTACCCTTGTATTGGTTATATCAATAGATTGATTTTGTGAGTTCACATACCAACAATTAAGAGGTTTCATCATTGATACTTTGATAGAGTAAATATTTATTGAGGAGAGGGAACGTGATGAAATATGTTAAGAAGGTAAAACAGTTAAAATGCTACCCTAATGAATGTTTTTTTAAAGGACGTATAAATGAAAAATGCTACAAATATTTTGGGACGGGGGAGTATTAATCATGTGTAGGCACTAGGCAGATAAATATTTTAGGATAAATTACTTATAAATTGATCATTTACGCTTCCTAATTTAACGACTTGGATTAAAATATTTATTCATGTATTTATACTACATGATTTTATATAACAATAAATATACTTTGAAACTAATAAGATAGTTAAATGTAATGTAATAATATAGGCTTACTTTAACGGAATAGAATTAACATTGTGTACGCACATTGATTAAAAAATATATTATAAGGCACAATGCTTGATTAATCAAGTACTGTATAACAAAATAACAAAGATAATGACGCAAGTTCGATTAACGCGTGATAATTAAATTTAGAAGACAAATAATAATATTTGATGCTTAAAGTACTAAAATAGTGACATAAAACAACATGAGTAATACTTAATAAATGTAAATCTAAATTACTGGTTTTGATAGTAAATAGAAGTAGAACATAACTAATGGATAGTGTGGCCATTGAATAATAAATAAATAAATAGATGTAAATAAATAATTTAATATTAACATATGTGAAAAAAATGTATTTCTATGCTATTACACAAGAAAGCGTTAAATGATTAATTTAAGTATGGAGTTCTAAAATTGGGTGTCAATAGGAGGATTCATATATTAAAGAAGAGGAAATAGAAAATTCCCACGATTTGAATGATATGGATACAGATTCAGATGAAGAAGAACTTGAACAAGGACCGACAAATGTCGAAAGATATTATATGTGCAATTTAACCCGTCTAGCCACGAGAACTATTCACTTTTTTTCGAATTTTTTTCACTTTATCTAAAAATCAATATTGTTTGGCCATAAAAATTCTAAATACAACTTCAAATTTAAAAACACCTAAAACCCTGTTTTCACTCTCGCAAGGTTTATCATTCTGATGTTTGCAATTCAGGCATTCCATCATGATTGGATACTGGCGACTTGGGGTTAACTTATTGTAATTGTTGCTGTAATTTTCTCTTCTTCCTTTTTTTTTTTTTTTTGGGGAAAAGTCGATCTATGTACTACTTCTGAAGCATAAAAAATCTTAGTAATCATATTATCAAATTTCTTAATTTTATTTAATTATTAATATAAATATTTATCAAAGAAAATACTTTCGAACCTCATACCTAACTTTATTATATTCGCATGAGTGGTAAGAAAGTATTAAAGTCGTTATTGAAAATTTTATTAAGTAATAATATCATTTATTTGCAAGATACAGATTATTTTTATAATATTATAATTAATTTATAATTATTTAACATTTTTTTGCAGAAAATATTTATTTTAAATACCTCACTATAAATATCGTTTATATGTTAATCTGATTTTTTAATTTAAATGTGTAATTATATTTGTCCAATCAAACAGGACAATTGGAACTACACCGTAATTGCGTTTTGACAAACAAGCATGCCATTTTAAATTATTCTACACAGTGTAATTATCACCTAGTAATTACACAGCTCGGTAATTACACATGACTTTCCAAACATACCCTAAATGTTAAACGTCAACGTAGAAAGTAGGAAAATAAACACGCCATGAAGCATA